>NC_056628.2:171397395-171762395 GCF_002870075.4 Lactuca sativa
ACTCATCACTGATGCGAGACCAAACATGCCCTACCAGGTTTCTGGTCTTGTCTCGGCCTTTCCTGAATCGAGTACGGATCCTCTGCTTTCAGTAGTACGGGCCCATACTACCTTCCACATCTATCCGTACTTTCCTCAGGAATTGCTTTGACTCCACCAGGTCCCTTTCTACTACTTCTGCTTCCAGCACTACCTCATCCTAGGCTGACCCTAGGGAAACCTCTGACTCAACTCAAACCAGTCCTCAGCTGCTGAAGGCTTCTTCGCGATGCCAATTAGCCACCACCTGGATACCATCACATGTGACAAGGATCAGATAATCCTTTGAGTAAAAGACTCGTCCCTACAACGGTTAGACTCAGACGAGAGCTGCGCAATAAGGCCAAATCCAGCACTCTGAGATTATTCAACCCTGATCACATGTGAAGTGGCGTATCCACTTAATGGCTAACTCCCATCACTCAAAATCCCACAATGCACAAAGCAAGCAGCATTCAGACGAGGGGAAAATCTAACCACAACATACTCAAGCAATCATACACACATAGTAAAAAATCTGGACTAGCATGCAACACAAACTCACAACTCAGGCATAACCTAAACATGCTATCCTACTACTGCCTACTCAGCACTACTATACAGCTCAAAAGCACAAATAACAGGCACATAAGGCATCATCCCTAGATCCTTAGTCCTATTCTAGCATGCTGTTCTATCAACTGATAATCATAACATAAACTTGTATGGGTATTTTGGGGTACTTACTTGAGCTCGGTTGATTGCATGCACCACACCTCTTTTCTCTTTTCAAAGTTCTTTTCTTTCTGAATTCTTTTTGCTTTTCTAAAACTGTTTTCTTTCTCAAAACTCTCTTTTTACAAAACTATCTTTCCATTTTGAAAACTTTTATACCAATTCCTCAGTTTGAGTTCAGACACACCCGAGAGCATGTCTGAATCCCTCAAACCAAGGCTCTGATACCAACTTGAAACGTCCCAAAATTTAAGACTAAAAATTTCTTTTAATAGAATATTACTTAAAGTAGAAATCATCATTTCAAAACATAAACGGAGTATTAGTTTTCAAAACACATGTTCATTATCAGAGTAAAACATTCCCATGCTGACTAATCTATGGTGTGTGCCATGCGATCATCCCGAGCTCCGTCATCCGCTACCGGAAGTACCTGAAACCAAACCTGAAAGCCGTAAGCACGAAGCTTAGTGAGTTCCCCAGATACCACATACCATACAAACCATTCATAGTCAGGAACCATACATAACTGACTTATCCATAACCAAGTAAGGTGCTATGTGCCAAACATAGTCTTTCCATTATGCCACGGGCCGCACGTGGTCTTCCTGGTCAAGCCTGGGCCGCTCCCTGGGTCTTACAGACAAGTTCCAAGGGCCACCCCCTGGTCTTACAAACAAGTGCCAAGGGCCACCCCCCGGTCTTACAGACATGTGCCAAGGGCCACACCCTGGTCTTCTATGCAAGTATCACAAAGACAACCGTACATACTACTCTACTTAGCTAAACAGCATACAATGTGCCAGAAGCCACCTCCTGGTCTTTCATATCTATAGCATACAATGCGCCAGGAGCCACCTCCCGGTCTCTCATACATATTGCCTAGGGCTAACCCCCGGGTCTTCCTGTCATACATAATAACATACTGTGTGCCAGGAGCCGCCCCCTGGTCTTTCATGCATATACTAAATGGGCCGACATTGGTGCCTTAGACCCATACAAATAGTGAGGAGACTCACCTCGCACTGCTGAACTCTGCTGATAACCCTTTGTCGCTGACCGACAACTCTCTGAACTCCTGCTCCTCTAGCTCCCCGGGCTACCAATATCAAAGCAACACTGAGTCTAATTGACCCCCGAAAGACAACTAACTCAACTCAGGTCAAAGTCAAAGTCCTGGTCAAAGTCAACCTTCCAGGTCAAACCTACTCGTCTAGTCACCCTACTGACTCGCCGAGTTCATAAGTCCAGAGTCCTTCCACTCGCGACTCTACTCGCCGAGTCAGCCCCTGACTTGCCGAGTCTACTGATTCCCGATTCATGTCCTGTCCAACTCACCGAGTCCTTGCTCGACTCGCTGACTCGAGTCTTAACTCGAAGGGTTTGGGACTACGCGACCTGACTCGCCGAGTCTAAGAGCAGACTCGCCAAGCACCCGACAATCTTCATCCAACTCGCCGAGTTCATGCCTATCTTCATCCGACTCGACGAGCTGTTCATCCCACTCGTCGAGTTCCTCCTCATCTTCAAGCTACTCGCCAAGTCCATTCGGTTTCACAACATGCAGGGGACTTTTGAGTCATGCAGGGACTCCAAACCATAGATCCATAAACCCAAAGCTTAATCCCTACGTAAAGTTGCAAACTTTACGTATAACTAAAGAGATCTAGGCTCAAAACATACTAGGGTTTGGTTTAAGGACAAAAGGGCTTCACCAACTACTCATCTCCTGATGCTTTATGACATATTGGACCATCCCATTAATAGATCTGAAGTGCAACAACACATCTAAGCCCCTAACCCGATTTGGGTCTCAAACAACTATAAAACCCCCAAATCTCATGACAAAATAGGTCTAGATGCAAAGAAAGGAAAATGGCAGCTTAATACCTCCAAGATGAACACAACTGAAGTAGATTTTGAGCACACACCTCCCCTTTGAAGCAGCCTTCTTGATCTTCAAGTTCCTTCCCAAAGTTCCTTCCTCTCAAAGCTATTTCTCTCAAAGATGGAAGCTCACACGAAATTAGGGTTTACAGGTTCTCTGGAATGATATGGGGGTTGAGGAAGGGACATAACACCCTTTATATAGGATACAACTCCCGGAATTAGGGTTTTCCTCGCATAGACCAGACTCGCCGAGTCACCTTGGTCGACTCGCCGAGTCGGTCACTTACTCCTCGACTCAGATCCCGCTCGGACTCGCCGAGTCCCTCCTAAATTTAGGGTTTTCTTCCCTTTCTTGGTCTTCAAAACTTTGGGGTGTTACAGGAAACTTCCAACATTGGGTTTGCGTCTTCTTGGTGTCTGATAGTAGGTTTTGGAGTGACCCAGGTTGGGTTTCCAGTCATGACTTGAGTTCAACTTGAGTGTTTGGTCGAGTGCATGCTCGACTCTGGATGTGTTCTAATTGATAGACTAGCAGTAAGGCTTCGGGCGGCGGTTGTGGCAAGCTGGAAGTGCTGTAAGACTGCGAGGTGGCTCGTAGCATTCACTAGTTAGCAGTTTGTGTGGTAGCATTTTAAGATTGCGAGTTGACCCGTAGCATTCGGTCGGTTAGTGTGGGAAGTGTTGTAAGACTACGGGGTGGCCTGTAGCATACACCGGTCTCTGTACAATAGTGAGTGTAACGCTCGTAGATCCGGGCTAGTCAATTTAGAAACGATAAACGTCAAAAATGACTTTTTGATAAAAGATTATTTAGGATGAATAATTTTAACTAAGTTGTAGTATATGTTACAAGGATTCCGTACATATAAAGAACACCGAAATCCGAGTTATAACAAAGAAGTTATGATCTGTCGAAGTTTCGTGACAGAACCGGCACGACGCTGAATGACGTAAAAAGTGAACTTACGTTAGAGCGATATTTAGCCCTAGTGGTCTAAACGAATTTTGTAGAGTTCGTTAAACCGAGAGCGTGCATAAAAAGAATGCCCAAATCTGACTTCGTATGAGGAAGTTATGATTTTTCTAAGTTTCAGCTTAGCAATATGCAGCCCGAAGTTCGACTTTGAGATCGAGCGGTTTTTAGCCGAAACAATCTAAATGAGAATCGAATATCTCGTCAATGGTAGTGTAACGGCAAAAAGACAGACAAAAACGGACGTCGGATGAAGAAGTTATGAATTTATAACGGAGTTTTCCTGTCCCGGCCTACTAAAAATAATATATTTATAATATATTAAAAATAAATTCAAAATTAGCCAACGGAGTCTAAATGAGAGTTTTAGAGCATAATCTCACCTACGCGTGGATATAAAGAACGTCGAAAACGGAGTTCGTATGCGAAAGTTATGAATTTCTGAAGTTCGGGGCGTGAACCCGAAGGCTGTGTCAGAGCTCACGAGGTGAACATATGTAGTTCACGAGGTGAGCCTAGCTCATGAGGTGAACAGATGATGGACGTCTTCCAGGGCAAGTGGCCATGACGAACGCAATGACGTATCGAGCTCACGAGGTGAGCATATGTAGCTCACGAGGTGAACATTAGAAACTCACGAGGTGAATCCAGAAAATTCACCATATAAATAGAATTCAAGGGGCAGCCGAGTTTGGTTGCTCATCTCTTACTCTCCCACTCCCGATACTCTCTCTAAGCCCTATTTTAACCCCCCGAAGCCCCGGTATCATCCCGAGACCCGAAGCGAGTCCCGAAGCCCCAAAGATCCCGAGAAGTAGAGTTCCTGAACCGAAGCTCTGCCCGCGAGAAGCCAATTTTTGTGAAGATCTTCTAGATCTACCGAAGAATACTACTTCTACAAGCCGTAGCGCTGTCCGATCATATTCTGATCAAGTGAGTGTGTAGTCACTTTCTTCTTACACATAGATATGATGTATCTTATAAAATACGTGCTATGTGTATATATATTGTTGTTTATATGTGTGAGTGTGTAGTCACTTTCTTCTTACACATAGATATGATGTATTTTATAAAATACGTGTTATGTGTATATATATTGTTGTTTATATGTGTGAGTGTGTAGTCACTTTCTTCTTACACATAGATGTGATGTATTTTATAAAATACGTGCTATGTGTGTGTGTATATATATATATATATATATATATATATATATATATATATATATTGTTGTTTATACGTGTGAGTGTGTGGTTACTTTCTTCTAACACACAAATATGAAGTATTTGCTCGAAATACATGCTATGTGTTTATGTATTGTGGTTTATTTGAGATAAGTGTGGAATTGATGTTTTATATGGTTTTTAAATGAGTTAAACTGTATATGTATTTTATATCTACTAATATGTTGGGTAGAACATGGGTAGATGAGATAGTTGGTATGTGATAAAATGATGAGGTAAATGATGAGGTATGTAAGATGATTAAAGAATAATATTGGTAGATGCACCAATTAAAGAATGTCATAATACTAACAGATGCGCTTACGAATAATATTGGTAAATGCACCAAATAGAGAATATCATAATACTAGCAGATGCGCTTATGGGATAATCCTGGCATATGCGCTTATAGGATAAATGTCGGCAGATGCACCTAAAAGAGAATTTCATAAACCTGGCAGTCGCGCCTCATAGTGTATGACGTAATCCTGGCAGAGGCGCTTAAAGGATGATGTTGGTAGATGCGCCTTATGTAGCAATAGATTTTGTGCCAATTCCTTAGGTCAATCCTTAGGAATGAACGAATGACGGGTAGTTGAATTCTTAGGGTAAAATCCTAAGAAATAAAGGAGATAATGGGGATGGGTAATTGGGTTGATTGCTTGATGGTTGAATATAAAAATTATATTATTGTGGGTCGAGAATCCTATATGCTCACCAGACTCCCAAGCCTGACCCACTCAGTTTTCTTTGCATTACAGGTAATGACACAAGAGTATAAGTCGGGGACTTGACGAGAGATTTTGGATTAATAGATAAGTAGTTATAAATGACTGTTGTAAGGTCTATTTTTGTTGTTTATGCTTTTGGTCTGTATCGGAATATGACATCTCGAGATTTTGTTATTTAATGGAAATACATTCCTCTAAAGAAATGCTTTGATAAATTTTTATCATATTTTGTTTTGGGAACAAATTCCGCAATTGTTTTCTTTAAAAGATTACTCTGATTTTAAAAACAAAGCATAAACAAATCGGTCTATTTTGGCCGTGAAATTGGGGATGTCACAGTGAGATTGTGACAAATCTGTGATTTGCTCACAAATTTCATCATATGTGTTCGAATTGATAGACTAGCATTGGAACTTGTAGATCTGGACTTTGTTCACCTTGATCTTTCTTCTAGAGGTATAAAGCTTGAATCTTGATGATGCATTTGTTAGATCTATCTAGATTTGGATGTTATGAGCTTTTGGTCACTTTAGTGCATAAAATTTAGATCTTGAAAGTTTGTGACCTTGTTATGGATAAAGTTGGAAACTTTATCCATCTAAACATCATTGTAATTCAGATTTGATGGTTGGAGACTTGGACTTAATGGATTAAGTTGAAAAAGATGCACTTTTGGTCCCATTTGATGCTTAAATGCTAGATCTTGGTGGTTTGTACCATTATAATGGATAAAGTTCGAAACTTTATCCATTATGGAGGTTTTAAGATCCATAAAAATGTGATCTTGATCCTCGTATACCTTCAATGAAAGTGTCATGATGTCTTAATGGATTAATAAGTTAAGGTTTTGATTTTTGGACATTTTCTAGACTTGGAAAGTCATAAAGGTGGAAACTTTATGACTTAGAATGATGTTTTGGGACTAGATTTGAGTGTTGGATGAAAGGAATTAAGAGATTAAGCACTTAATAGAAAAGTGCCTTTTGGTCGTGTACGTCACGCTTACCTTCGGGTACGTTGCACGTACTCATATGGGGTCCCGATTCTGGATGGTGAGTACGCCATGCGTACGAGCTGAGTACGCTGGGCGTACTCAGTGTGACAACCCGAAATTTCCATTCGGTCAAACCCTAAAAGTCAACCACTTCGTATCATAAATTAATATCATTATTTCTTATTTTTAAGAAATATAAAGTTCGTTTGATTATTTTAATATTATTTTTAAACGAACGGGTGAAAGAAAGTGTCGTCTCGGGTTTTAAATTTTAAAAACCGCAAACACTTCGCGTATTAGAAACACCCGACCAAAATTTTATGTTTTGGGTTTAGGAATCACCCAAAACCGTGAACTCATGCCTATGTATGAGTTTACTCCCCAAAAAGTTAGTCATTTGTGTTTACTCCCCAAAAGTCAAAAGAGTAAACTCTAAAAACTCTCTCAAGTATCATCCAAGATTTAATTCCAAATCTTCAATCTTGTAAGTGTTCTAACCATTTCAAGTTAGTAAAAAACTTAATCTAGTGTTTGTGCATCTATTAATCCATTCATTTATGTATTTTGTTTAGATTTTCCAAAACACCAAGAACACACACTAAGTGTTGTTGGCCTTTTAGCTCAAATCAAGCCTTCTAATAGTAAGTACTTCCATCCTTGAGTGATTCTAATCTAGTATTACATTTAAACATCAAGAAAATATGTCAAGAACACAAGGATAGAGGTGTTCACGGTCCAAGGAGATGCTTGGGCCGTAAACACCATAAAGTGCACCAAAGTGTGCCTACGTCTTTATCTAAGCCCTAGTTTGATGTTTAAGCCTTCCTTGAATTGATTAAACCTTCCTTTGATGTATCTAAGCCTTGAAAAACACCAAAATCCAACATTTATAGGTGTTTACGGTTTGGGGATCTCCCAAAACCGTAAACACCCTAAAGTATGTCTAAATGGGTTATTTTCCTTCCTTATGCTTAGAATCTAGCACATACACTTACCTAATTGTGTTAGGGACTTGAAAACATGGCAATACACTTCTCCATAAGGGTTTACGGTAGTAAACCCAAAGGAAAATGCCATTAGGCCGTAAACTCCTCAAAGGAGGTGTTTTGTTGCCCTAGTCCCTTCCAAAGGCCAAACCATTTAGTAGAATTGCTTCAAAAGGCTTGCTAAACCACAAAACAGCACTTGGACATTAAGACTAGAGTTTACGACCGTAAACTCTAGAGTTTACTGCCCTTAACTCCCTAGGTCTTGACCATCAAAACCGTAAACTCCAAGGGAGTTTACCCTTGGACTCCAAACACACTAGTTTTGCCCTACTAACACTTGGATGCAATCCTTGTGATCTTTAACACTTGAAACAAAGATTTTTCATGTTCTAGGGTGTCCCAACTTAATTTGTTAGTTATAAATTGGCTAATTAGTTATATATATGTTCATTATATGATAACTAGGCTCGTGCGTGTGTACAAGTCTTCATTTGTCACCTAGCACCGTAACCGACACTTCAGTCCAATCCACTCACAACAAGTGAGTTCATACCCCTTTAATTAACCTTTGAAATACTTTTAAATGTTTTAAATGCTTTTATGGGGGGAATACAAGTTGAATATTTATAGTTATTACATCAATCACATGTGATTAATAACTACAAAACCAATGATTTTATTACTGTTCAAACTGTTTATCAAACTGTTTTACTTCAAACTGCTTTACAAACTCTTTTACTTATCAAATACTTTTACTTAAACTTTGTTACATTTATTATAAATTGCATGCCCGTATATGTATAGTTATATAAGCAATGTTTAAAAGGCTTAGGAAGGCCGTCCGCCCTGTTTCCTTTTCCTCGATTTGGATGTGGTCTGGTGGGATATCGAGTAGTCGTTCGAAGGTCATTTCAATATTGATTATATATCATGTGTACATATATAGACATAAAAGTGCTTCCATATTCATGCGTACTAGTTACATCATTAGTAAGCTACCATCGGGGTAGCACAAGATCATACTTATACTATTGCTAGATCAATGAGTCAGTTCATTCATGAGTCAATACTTATTACTATGAGAACATATACAACTATACTAGAGGAAGAACATATACAACTATACTAGAGGAAGAACATATACAACTATACTAGAGGAAGAACATATACAACTATACTAGAGGAAGAACATATACAACTATACTAGAAAGAGAACATATACAACTATACTAGAAAGAGAACATATACAAAGATACTAGAACGAGTAACAATACATTTACATATACATATATACATTGACAAAATTGTGATCCACTGTATCGGAGCATGCCTTAAATGTCATGGCCCGAGTTGTAGCCAGAGTCTCTTGGAGGGAGAGTGTGAGTTCGCGTATAGATTTATACTGGATTGACTATCCTACACCTTGCTGCTAGCTACAGCCGGACCTGCAGGTCTGCGGGTGCCAAACGTCATTTCTTTTTACGACCTACATTTGTCGTTGTTTATCCAGTCGATAGTATGGTACAATTAATCACATGATACCTTAATATAAATCCGGTTTAAGGTAGTTAGTACATCAGTAGTTCCTATAATACAACACTACAGTACTACAGTAATTTACCCTTTATATAAATTTAGTGATCATTTCATTTAAACATTAATGTATAAACTATATTTTGTTAATGATAGTTACACTTAGGAAAAATTACACACTTTTACAACAAACGAACATACGAAACAGTTAAGCCTTGGTAGAAGGATACTTTAATAGAAAATATAGGTTTTTCTAGGAGATTCAAACTTTTACAAACATTTTCATACCTTTTACAAACTCATACTTAAAACCATGTTCAAACGTTTTGATAACAAACACCGACACTAAAATACTTATGAACTCACCAGCTTAATGCTGATAAACTCTTTCAAAATAACTTGTATTCTCAGGTCGACAGTAGACAGGTACCGAGGCCAACTTTTGAGAAGATAGAGCACATACAAGACTCATCTTATTATTTTGATTTACTTTTTGGTGTCTATAACTGTACAGAACACTTGTATTAAAATTATATATTTAATGCAATAGATGATGTTGTTTGCTTATTTACTGTTATACTGTGTTGTGATACTTTACATGACGTCCTCCGCCCCAGAACGTTTCCGCCGTTCTTGGTTTTGGGGTGTGACACTCAGCCTGAAGTTGACTTGTTGACCTTGACTTTCATTGACCATTGACTTTTGACCAAGTTTGACCTTGGGTCAAACTTGAGGGTTTTGGGCTATTAATTAAGATTTTATATGGTTCTAGTATTAGTGGATTTGCAGGTGCAAGCAGTGCAGAGAAGGGATCATGTCGTAGTGTTTTAGGGTTCTTCGATTCAGGTGAGTCTTCTCACTATACTTGTGTGGTAATTTTATGTGTGACCGGAGGGTCTTATCCGTGTTATTGATCGGAGGGTCTTTTTCGTTTTATTGACCGGAGCGTCTTATTTGCTTATACTGAGATACGTGTTATTATGCATTTTGTCTTTGTGACTTATGTTGTTATATTATTCTGTGTATATATTGAGTTATTACTGGAGGGTCCATACTAAGACGTGGGACCACAGGGTCTTTACTGAGACACATGATGGAGGGTCCTTATCAAGATATAGCCATGAGAGACTAATTATTTGTGTATGTGGTATTTTGGAGAACTCACGAAGCTTCGTGCTTACAGTGTTGATTTAAATGTGTTCCAGGTACTTTTGTAGATTCTGGAAAGGCGGAGGCATGATTGTACACATTCATCGGCTTATTATGTGTAACACCCATAAATTTTTACACCAAATTTAAACTTTTCAAGCATAAATAAAACCATATAGTAACCATTTACAAAACATTTTTATCAACATCCATAAGAGTGTCCCAAAACAAGATCATAAGGATGAGGAGCGGTACAGTCACGCCTTTGCCTTGCCATCGTTTTCTCCTGAAGTACCTGAAACAATAAACTGTAAACTGTAAGCCTGAGAGATTAGTGAATTACCCCCAAAATACCAATACCACACTGAAATACCAAATCTGTAACCACAAATCAACAACATGCATACTGGGCCGTTGGCCTGACTGGACCACCCTCCAGGGCCTACAGCCTACTGAATCTACACCGAGCCTTCGGCATGACTGGACCGCTACGTGGGCCTACAATCTCCCCGGACCGCTCATAGGGTACGTTGGCCTTCAGCATAAAGCAGGACCGCCTCAACCCAAATCAACAAGCAAATAACCACATGCGCATACAAACATTTACTGGCATATACAAAACATCGAACATATCTATCTCACTAATTACCATACATAGCAATCTCTCATAACTAGAGCACTGACCTAGCAAGTCACTAACATAGCAATCCCTATGGATCACAAGAACATAACATATAGTCTATCCTGATTCTGATCTAACGGATCATATCCACATGTAGCATACCATAACGATAACAACTAAAGGGCCGACCTTGGTGCCTTAGACCCTATCAATATAGTGAGGATAACTCACCTCGCAGATGTCGACTCGAAAGGTAAACTCCAACTCTCGGATCACTTGACACAAGCTCCACCACCTATTATCATAGTACAACATACTCATAAGTCCTTAACCTTATAAGGTACTCCATAACCCACTAGTCAACCCATGGTCAAAGTCAAAGTCCTCAGTCAAGGTCAACAGTCCATGTTGACCTCAACTCGCTGAGTTCCTTGAAGCACATTCCAACTCGCTGAGTCACCAGGGTGACTCGTCGAGTTCCTTCGATTCTCGATCAAACTTTAAGGCCACCCGTCGAGTTTCCTCCTTGCAACTCGACGAATACACACACATACATATCCTGGAGAAAACTCATCAAACTCGCCGAGTTGTTCTTCAATTCGTCGAGTCTATGGCAATCTTCATCGGACTCGCCGAGTTGTTCATCCAACTCGTCGAGTTCACGGCCATCTTCATGTGACTCGCCGAGTCAACCTTGCAACTTGCCGAGTCCATTCAGTCCTTTTTCCACACAGACTTGTTTTGAGCCATGCAGCGGCTCCAAATCACAGATCCAAGCTTCTAGTGCATGCTTATCACGTAAAGTTGCAAACTTTACATGCATGCATGGATGTAAAGGCTATAAATGCCTATTTTAAGTTCTTAATGGTGCTTCATGCTCAATAGGGACCTCAATCATGACCAAAACTGTAACTTTATGCTTCTAGAATCCAAGGAGGGTCCAGATCTAAAGTTACAACCTCAGATCTAGCCCATAGCTCATCTTACCAACTTGATATTCCACAAAAACCCTAAAAATCATCCAATAGAAGAGATCCACAAGGAAAATGTCGATTTGGGTACCTCTAGAAGATGATAACTTAGATAAGTGTTGATTCCCACACTCTACTTGCTCCAATCTCCTTCTCCTCCAAGCCTTATCCCTCTAAAGATCCTCTTTTCAAGCTTCAAACACACAATGGACACACACACGCGCGTATTAGGGTTCTCAAGGACTCTCTAGAACTGTAAAGAGGCCCAAGGGAGGCTAAGGTTCCTTTAAATAAGGTGCAAAACCCCGGGATTTAGGATTTCATCTGCCAGCTCCTACTCGTCGAGTCCCAATATGGACTCGTCGAGTTGGTCACTTAACTCGCGATCCCACCCCACTGCTACTCGATGAGTAGGGCAACTCGTCGAGTAGGGCCTAACCCAAGAAATCTTATTTAAAACAATACCTGAGAATCAGGGCGTTACATGATGTCTTGTGGAATTTGGGATACTTTGATATTGTTTTGATAATGATTTATAGTTTTGTGATGACTTGGATTTATGAATAATGTTTGGTGAATTAAAAATGAAAATTTTGTTTTGAAATTCGAGGTGTTACAATATATATATATATATATATATATATATATATATATATATATATATATGTATGTATATACACACACACACATACACACACATGCACACACACTGTTAAAATAAATTGGTTCTATATTTAATTCAAACTTAACATTTTGTGAGGTTTTGGGTGTTTCTTGTTAACATTTATTTTGCAGGGTTAATATGGTAAGTTCTATGGTATCTTGTTTTGTTGTCTATTTTGGTTCAAGGATATTTTGTGTCAAATTGTTAACTCTTGTGGATTGCGAAGCACTATTTTCAAAGTTGAAGTAATAGGAGCATAGATCTTTTCTAGATGGGTCGGGTTCTGTTGGTGATTTGTTTCACTAATTGTATTTAAGTGTAATGGATTGACTTGTTGACCAAAAATCAATCTCGATGAATATTAAACAAGTAAGGAAAGTGCGGAGTGCACACTTGTTTATGTTTATTCAAGATTAAAAGTAGACTATCATTTAGGGGCGAAGCCCCCTGAATGAACGGGGGTCCGGGGGCAGCACCCTTGGGAGTGGGGTCCAAAGGGCGGCAACCCCTGACGGTTTTATGACAGTTTTGACAATTTTCTGACAAATGAGGTTTTTAACCAATTTTTGGTCAGTTTTCTGGTACTCACGAAATTTATACATCTCATTCTTTGTTCTTTTCTCTTCTGAGTCTTATCCAATCAAAGATTAGGGAGTACCACCCAAATACTTTGATTTGAAAGTGGGATCGCAATTATGAGAATATCCAAGTGCCTTTATTACTCCGAATTTCTAACAGGTTCTTGACCTGGATACATATAGTACTCGAGAGTAGATGTGAGCTCATTCGAGTCATTTTACTTCACACATTTGTTTCATCCGCTCTCTCGTTCTCTCCCTCTCCAAATTAGGGTTCTTCTTCATTCTCATCTATTCATATAAATCGTTGTATATATTAGGGTTGAGTGTTATGTTCTGAGAGCAGATTAGGATATCGTAGTGAGGTTTCTTTTTGTAAGTACATGAAAACATTCTGGTTCTTTGTCCTTAAATGATATAAGAATCATTGATGTTAGGAAAATCTGTTTCTATACTTTTTTTTAGCACACACACACGATGATGTTGTTCTGTGTTTTAAAACAACAAATATTAAAAGGTGTTGTAGTTGGAGCCTCTTCTCTATTTTCTCAAGGGTTATTTTGGAGAGAAAATCAAGCACTCCACTTACACTTGGTATCAAAGTCAGGGTCTAACACCCTCATGGACTCAACACACATCTAGTCTAATCTCATGATTGAGTCTCCATAAGACGGTGAATGTTGGAATCCTACAACAGTTAGAGACGAGGTAACCCACTTCTATATATGTTGTAGTCTCTTCTATCTTATTAATGACTATTTTGAAGATAAAATCAAGAACTAATTTATTCAACATGGTATTGGTATCGACGTCTAGCATCTTTAAACTTTAGACTTTAAAGCTTGAAACACGCCTAATCTCTCATCAAGCTTCCATCTCCAGATCCACACATCCACATATTGGAGTCTCATATCCACGAGTCACTATCACATTATTCACCTTTAGATATTTCTAAATCTGGAAAATTATTTATTGATAAAATTAATAGTAAACACCAAAATTTGAATTAAACAAGTGATCACCATACCTCCTAGTATACAAACTACAAAATGTGGCGTATAAATATTGACTTTGACCAACCAGTCAAACCAAACAAGCATAAGGGGATACACCGTTTTTAATGCTGGCCTAATTTGAATTCGCCACTAGTGACTTGTATGGTCTTGGCTCGCTTCTTCTAGAAAAAAAAAGTACATCGTTTTTGCAAAACAAAAAATAGTAATAATATCAATATGTGATTTAACTAGATCATAGTTTTTATCGTAAATTCATCAACATATTTTTCAGTTTTTGTTCAGTTAGAAATTAAAACCAAGCTTTTACACTTATTGATTTGAAAACAACGTCATTTTTAGAGTTAAAAGTCATACTTATGTATCCGGTTTACAGTGTGCATGGTTTGAAACCAAAACCCTCTTCTAGAAACACGAAATTATATCAATTTAGATCGGTTTGAGTTTCAATTCTATATTTTTACTTTCAGTTTTTGTTGCTTTCCAAATTGGCATTCTATGACCGTAGCTTTGTCTATATGTCTATAGGACTATAGCAATGAAATGACTTTTCATATTTATTTTTGTTTTGTCCATATATATAGAATATATTTTCAACTTTACTTTAGGGTTAGTATCATTATATTATATAATAATTAATTTTTAGGTTTATTCCGCGTACTTATCTCAAATTTTTGTAAAGAGTTTACGAGATTAGACTAGACTTTTGACTTTTAGAGGGTCGATATTATTATATACTCCTATATTTTAAACTTTGATGGAGAGCTCGGCCTTATTTTCTGAGTTTGAGCTACATTTTCAATGCATAAGACTTCGCATGATCGATTTTACCATTTTCTGGTAAACGATCTGGAAAATTACGTGTTAACTTCCTTATACTAACCTTTGAATTTTAAAGGTCAAACCTTAAACTATTTACGATGAAAAATAGTATAGATATTCTAACAACAATCGACATGCTTTTGTACAATTTTTGTATCTGTGGTTTTTGTTTTGGGGTGACAAAGAATTTGACGTCAAAAAAGAGGAAATAAACCATCGTATTTGAGGTGTAGATATATAGAGAACAGCTAGGAAACTTTGTTTTCAAATTATATAGAAATGAAACAAACAAAAAACATATATACAAAGTTTTATAATGAATATAAAAAGGAAACTTGAACGATTAATCTTATTTTTTGTTTTGAAATACCTAGGTGGAACAAGTCTTGGTTACTATTCTATGACATTGGACATGTTCGGAAAAATTAGTTAGAAGTTGATAGCTGAAAGTTGTAATTTTATTTGTATATATAAATGTTTGGAAAAAAATAGCTTGAGATCTTTAAAAACAAAAATTACGTAAAAGTATTTATCTAAAACACAACATTGCTTTAGAAAAGAAGATAATTAAGTCAATTTGCAAATTTATAATTTTTTTTGTTAAATGCTATTAAAACAGTTTTTTGTTTTACCTAAAAGTTAAAAGCTCCTAATATCGAACAATTTTTTTTTTTCCGAATTTTTTCGTAAACTAAAAGATGAAAACGCTAAAAATTTGCGTGACAAACACATTATATTTTTGTTTTATACGTTACTTATGAGAAGTTATTGAGTTTTTATTCATAAAAAATATATTAAACATTATAAGAACTTATTATATAAGAACTTATTATAGTCCCAAATATAATTATAATGAAAAGATATTTTCAAGTTATCTTTAAGAACATAATGTTATAACTACCTAAAACCATGAATATTTTAGAAATATTTGTGTTAATGAAAGTTTATAAATATACATAGGCTACGTTTCAAATATTTATTCCATCCCATGATGAAATTTAGGAATAAAAGTTAACAAACTTAATGGAATCAGGAATCAAATTCTTTCTAACATTTTTCTACTCCATTTCATTATGCAATACAAACAACCTTTTTTTAGTGGAATAAACCATTCCGTTCCTACTTTCATTCTATCACACATGTACTAGTGACATTCTTACCTTGCAAAAATTGTTTTTCATTGTAACCGAGACAAGAAAACTATTGCTTACATGTTTATACTACTACAACAACATTAATTATCTCAATCGTGTTCTATTTGAATAAAATTACCAATCATAAATCTTTAATAATAATGGAGACAATTATAGCAAATGGTATGAGGAGAAGAGGTCGGACGAGAATAATACGATGTTAGACTTGAAAAAGTTAGTCATTACCTATGACATGACCTAAAATATAAAGTATGGGAGCTTAGAATCAAGGTAATATAATTATATTTAGTAGTCTAGGGTTTAGCTTTCGTTTCACTATTAGTGCTTTTCCGGCCAATTTTCACCTACTTACTCTTATGTTCCTATGTATTTAAACCATGTACAACTAGAATCTATTCTCAACTTACTTCTTGTATATGTTGCCAATATATACATATTTATCATGTTTTACACCAATTTCCCCTATTTATGTGCAAATTTTCATTTTTGTTTTACTGTCTCTTCATTCAGTCATAAATATCCCACTATAACTCTTATAAGGCTTGTTGTGCAGAGATCTTTTGCGGGGATTAGCTCAATGCATATACTATTTTAAAAACTTTATATATATATATATATATATATATATATATATATATATATATATATATATATATATATATATATATATATATATATATATATATATATATATATATATATATATATATATATATATATATATTTATTTATTTATTTATTTATTTTCAGGATATACCTCCTACTAAAGTAGTCTCTCAACCTATGTTAGGGTCTCCACACCATGATCCTTCTTTTTTATCATATTTATATGAGATCAGAGTAATGGTGTTAATTTTTTTTAAACGCCGTTCATTTCATTAAATTTGAACGTTCACATTAATCAATTTATTAAACAAAAGCAAGAAAAGAACATAAACCTAATAATATTTTTATTTAAATGCTTATTATGTAAACAACAAAATAATTTCCATATTTTTCGGCCAACGGTCTGCCTTATTTACTAAGCCGTCCCTTTCGTTTCCTAGTCAATATGCATCTATGGACTATAGTAGGTGTACATGCATTGTTGATTTTAAGACCCATCCACAGTTGTTTGACCAATGTGAAATTTTGAATTTATTCCACCTTCCAAATTTTAAGAAAACATAATACATTTTATGTTGAATTGTCAATATAAACAATAATGCATTCTTTTTCAAGTTTGTTTATTTCTATATCCCAAATTTCGGGAATTGAAGCTCGTCATACATTGCTTATTTATTAGCAACATGGGTATATTTCTAATAAGTACAATAGTAGTAACTTAATTTTTGCAGTTTCCAGGGTCACTCAAGTTGCAACCCTTTTCTTATTGTTTTTATCACGTTAAACCTTATTTATTGAATAACGCATGGTTTGGAGGGGTCAAAAGTCTTATATTCTCTTCGTATTTATTATTTCTATGATAGAACAAGTTGCCTTGTAAGAAGTAGGTTGATGATGAGACAAAATAACTAGTTAATAATAATACTTAATATCAATTAAAATCATGAGAGAGTACATTTTTTTTATCAAGTTTGGTGGAGAGATGCTTTGATCCTTACAAACATGGAATGTATTGGAAGTGGGCACTGGAGATGGAGTAGATGTTTGGTCATGATTATATGAGGTGGATGAATATGACTACGCTTTGATGGGTGACTCGGATTGAAAGGGTCGATGACTTTGTGGGACAATTCATAATGGATGGGGCTCACACTGAAGTGATTACAAAGAGACATATACATCTGGTAAATAATGAAAGAATGGTCAAAGAGGATGTTGCGTGAAATTTGGAGAGATATGAATATATTTTGTAGCATTTAAAGACGGGATTGGGATCGCAACATCAATATCCTTTTTGTTCAATCACATACCCAATAAGAAACATAACGAGAGCTAAATTCTAGTGTTTAAGCGTTCTTGTAGTTGTAGTTGGACGATGAGAATGGGATGGACATAGAGGGTGTAGACTACAGTGAAAGAAACTTCGCCTGATAAGCTTTCTAGACACTATGCAGAAATAAGGAGAGAGTGCAAACAATATCAAGGATATGTGATTGTGTTTGTTTAACTTTACCACAATTTGGTTGTGAAATAGCTGGGCACAAATATCCAGGAAGAGTACTTTATATTAGTGATTAAGCTTTAGGCCCAAACTCTTTTCGGTTTAGTAATTAGGGTTTGAGTATTCTTTATATATTATGTAATTGTCTTTTGAATGGACAATAAACTAATCAATTATCTCACATGGTTTTAGAGCTCTAGGTTAAGACCCTACTGATCACAACCCCAACCGCCGCCCTCCACCTCCGGTGACCTTTCTCTAATAGTTATCGGAGGTGCTTTCATTATGTTTCATATTATTTACTTTCTTCTATTCTATTTCTAAATAATAAAACAACCGGCATCACCAAACATAGCTTCTTCATCGACTTCTTCTACTGCCTCGTCCTCGGATAGCCCCTGCCTTCGAGCCTTCTATCTCCTCTTCGGTTGGCTACTTCTTCTCCAGGTCTCTTTTCTGAGTCAACCTATGATCTGCAGTCGTCTCTCTCTATTAACACTGTAGTCGTCGTTTTCGTCGGAATTGGCCCCGTTTGCTGTAGCACGAGACCTCTTTTGTTCTCGCTACCCTTCTTTGGACTCCTCTGCCGCCAGTTCCATGATCGTCGTTGCCACCACTCTTCTTTTCTTCTACAACATAACCGCCTCTGGATGCCGCTTCTTCTCTCTTCTTCTCTGAAAAACAGTAGTTGTTAGCCACCATCGTTAGAGTTTTGATTCCGCCGTTGATATATTCATCTAGTTTTTATGTTTCGTTCTTTTATTTATTTTTCCAGTTTAATTGTCTCCTCCAGATCAAACTACAGGGATGTTAGTGATTAAGATTTAGTCCCAAGCCCTTTAGGGTTTAGTAATTAGAGTTTGAGTATTCTCTGTATATTATGTAATTGTCTTTTGAATGATCAATAAATCAATCTATTATCTTGTAACATCCTGACTCCCATGTATGAGATTTATTTCTTTAAGTATGTTTTTCCATTGGAACACGACGTGTTGGTAGCCTCAACACGGCGTTTTGGGTCACGTATTTTATGGACCAACACGGCGTGTTGGTGAAGGGAAACTCGACGCGTTGGCGGATGGATGATAAACCCTAAATTTTAGGGTTTTGCACCCTATATAATCCCCTTAAGTCCCTAGGGTTGATCTTTTATCAGCCTCCAAACCCCCATATCGGCCCTTGTGAACCCTAATCAATATTCCCTCTCATTTGTGAGTTATTGTGGTATTTTTGGAGCAAAAGAAGAAGAAAGTTGGAAGAAGGAAGCAAGGATCTAGCAAGCAAAGATCTCATCTTCATCTTGGCACTCTTCTGGACCTTTGTAAGTGTCTAAGATCCAATTTTTATTCTTCTATGTAGCTAGATCATGAGTTTTGGGGCAAATTGTTCTTGATCGGTGTTGAATCTGCCTTAGAATCTTGTTGGGTATGGGTAAGTGGTATCTCCGGGTTAGTTCTATGTTTTTCCTGATTTATGTATGGTAGATCTTCATATGCCATCTTGTGTGCCAAGAGTCATCGTCGGGTTGTATCTTGATGGGCCAAGGGTTATGGTTTGAGTCACGTCATTAGGGACTTAAGGAGTTGGTGCGGTATTCTGAGAAGTGATCAAGATTATCGGAATTGCTAGGAGTTTGGGGGACTATTCCTCGGGAATTCAGGAGTTGGACAATCATCGAAATCGACTAGTGACGGAGCACCCTTATTGGTAAGTGCAAGTCATAGTCGGTTCTGGAGGATAAGATGGATTGGGAATCCAACAAATATCATGGGATGGGAGAGCTTCAAAGAATCCAAGTGGGGGAGAATCGATCAGAATCTTTGGGAGTTGACTCAGGTATGGAAATAGGGAAAGTTTGACACCCCAGTCAAGAGGGAAACAACATCAGTGGCTGTTTGGATTGAAGTTGTATAGTTGGGAGTCTAGGAAACTTCCAACATTTGGTATTCCAGCCTGAGGCTAATTGGGCCAGGCATGAGTATTTGTGCATGTGATTTGTTCGTTATGGTATATGGTGATACTAGGCTACTTTGTGCATCCGTCATCAGATCATGGGTGATTAGAAGTGTTGTAGGATTGCCATGGGATTGTAGCATTCACCAGCTAGAGGTTGACCATTGTTGAGTTAGTCGTGAGTATAAAGGAGGATCAGCTTGTGCCTTGGGCACGCCGGTCAGGATTGTTGGTAATCGTTTCTTTGTTTAGGGTTGAGAACCATTGGGGTCCGAGGCGGAGTCGGTATTGCGTAGCTTTAGTTTGGGTGAGACCCGTGGGTGAGACCGTGTGTTTACGACAATTCAGGTGGGACATGGTAGATACCGTAAGGTCGGGATTTTAGATCTTGGGTTGCATGATTGGTTGTGTAGTATTTACGTGGTGTAGAGGGATGCTTGGATTAGCCTATACTAATCTTTCAGGTTCTTGTGAACCTAGTTTCTGGAATAGGTGTGAGACTGGTAGTCTCAACGATGGTTGGGGGAAAATCTATATATCCAGGTTTAGTAAGGGGTTCCGTAATTAGAAATTTTTGGATAAAATGCAAGTGTAGGTCCTTGGATCTCAAGATATGGGTTAAGTACTGAGTTGGTTCTGATAGGAACTCGTGTTGAGAATCGCGGGTGTTTATGTGTAAGGTTTTTATTTCAGTAAGGGTATGAATTAAGGAATATGTATGCCAAGGATATATGTTGGAGGGTTCAAGATTAAAGGATGGTTTCGGTTTTGATGGCGGAACAGATTCAGGTGGCTGCGATTTAGTTTGGTTCTATTTGTATGGGTGTCAGGCAAGGTTGTAGAATTCACTACTCGGTACCTGCTCGGCCAACTGGGGAGTAGCGAGTACTCAGGAGTACTCGGGGAGTACTTGGATTCGATAATTCATGTACAAATATTTTTAGGAAAATTATATATGTCAAAATCATAAGTTAAAATCATAATGTGATTGAAATATATAACAAAATTAGATACATGTGAATACATAAAAACTGAAATACACACAAATGTCTCACTTCATAAATAATTACTGAAAATTTAAGATATATATGTGGTAATAATCACATGTGTGTGTTAAATAATAAATCATTAAGTGTATTATACATATTAATCTTGAAATTCTTGATTTTTTTCTCTTTTTATGACAATTTTGACTCTTTGACCAAGTTTGACCGAGTTGGTCGAGTTTGACCGAGTAGGCTCGAGTAATACCGAGTAGGCCCGAGTTAGAGAGACGTTGACCGGTTTTTTACCGAGTTTAACTTAATCCGAGTTTTTTTTTCCGAGTTCACATTACTTGCCTCGGTGGAGGGCCGATTCCAAGTAATCGGCCGAGTAGGCCGAGTTTTGCAACACTGGTGTCAGGTAAGTATGGGGTTTCGGAATCTTCAGTAGCAATATGTTGGTTCGGGAGTTTAAGGAAGAAATGATTTTTTCAGCACTAGAAGTTTCATCTCCCAGTTTGTCTCTTGCCGTTTGTTATTCTTGGGAAATGGTTGTCATCAAGATGAGATTTCCCCTCGAAGGAATATTTGTCCCTTTGGTCAAGTGAAAGGTTTTCGGAAGCAGTGTTTGGTCGGTGAATCGGTTTTCTACTGGGATCTTCTGGTAGTCAGAAGTTAAGAAGTCGGTTTGGGGCCAAGTAAAATGGAATTAGCAGCGGTACAGTATGGGCCGAGATTTCGTATCCTGGTTTGCTGGGGTGAGGTTGGTCTTAGGGTTATGGGGCGGACCGAGGTGGTCCTACAGACTACAGAGATGATTTAGCAGATCAGGCAGAGATTGTAGACTGCTCAGAGTCGGCAGAAGAGTTATGTCGAGCGACGTCGATCTGAGTTGGAGTTTCAAGTCGGCGACATGGTGTTACTAAAAGTCTCACCTTGGAAAGGTGTCTTCCATTTTAGGAAGAAGGGGAGATTTGGCCCCCGTTATATTGGGCCATTTCGGGTTATTTACAGGGTTGGCAAGGTTTCTTGCCGATTGGATCTTCCTGAGGAGCTCAATCATATTCATAGCACTGTCCATGTTTCACAGCTGCGAAAGTGTGTAATTGGATGAGGACGAAGTTGTGTCAGTGGATGACATTTAGGTTGATGAGCGTCTGAACTATGTTAAGAGACCAGTAGCTATTCTGGAGAGGAAAGTAAAGACTTCGCAAAGAAAGGAAGTACCCTTGGTAAAGGTCAATGGGAACATCGAAGGGGCTCTGAGTGGACCTCAGATCTGGAGGAGGAGATGCGGGGGCATTACCCAGATTTGTTTGTTGTAGCAGGCTTCAAGGACGAAGCCTAGTCCAAGTGGGGGAGAGTTGTAACATCCCGATTCCCAGGTATGATATTTATTTCTTTAAGAATGTTTTTCCATTGGAACACGACGTGTTGGTAGCCTCAACACGACGTGTTAAAGGACTTTTGGGCCGCCTATTTTATGGACCAACACAACATGTTAGTGAAGGGAAACTCGACGTGTTGGCGGCTGGATGAGAAACCCTATATTTTAGGGTTTTGCACCCTATATAATCCCCTTAAGTCCCTAGGGCTGATCTTTTATCAGCCTCCAAACCCCCATATCGGCCCTTGTGAAACCTAATCATCCTGCCCTCTCATTTGTGAGTTAGTGTGGTATTTTTGGAGCAAAGGAAGAAGAAAGTTGGAAGAAGGAAGCAAGAATCTATCCAGAAAAGCTCTCATCTTTAGCTTGGCACTCTTCTGGACCTTTGTAAGTGTCCAAGATCCGATTTTTATTCCTCTATGTAGCTAGATCTTGAGTTTTATCCCTTTTTCTCCTTACTCTTAGATGTTGCAAGGGATGGATCTCATAAAGTTTTCAACTTCATGAATCTCCATGTCAAGGTGACCTTGTAGTGGTTTGGAGCTGGTCTTTAACCAATTTTGATGTCATGCATGGAGTTTAGGTCATATTTCCCCTTTTTAACCCATTATGGGTTCAAGACATGCATGTCTATAAAGCACCAACCTTTGAGTTGATTTTGGTGTTAGAATCTCTTCTGGAAAGGTTGGGTTTCAGATCTTAAGGATTTTTTTTGTTATTGGTTAAGCTCTTGAATTTCAAGCCTTTCGGATGAGTTTTTGAGCACTTGGGTAGCCCTAAAGGATAAAGTTGGAAACTTTATCCTTTTTGATAGCATTTGGGTTTAGATCTGAGTTTGGGAGACCTTGGAATCATAGGAACAACTAAATGTATTAAGCTCGAGCAAACACGACCAGTTTATTAGCAAACTCGGCGTGTTGGATGGGATTTTCCCTACCATCTGATAGCTATAAGAAACACGACTTGTTGGGTCAACATGGATTGTTGACCTTGACCGTTGAATTTGACTTTGACCTTGGTTGACCAAGTTTGACTTTTGAGGGCATTTTGGGTATTTTGGGATTTTGATGGAATTGGCCACATGGTGGTTGTAGGCATTTGAGTCGGGAGCTGAGATTCGGAGTCAGACATTATCAGTTTTTCACTACTTGAGAGGTGAGTCTTCCTCACTATACTTTTGGGTCGAAGGCACCAAGGCCACCCCTTTTGGTTTGATAAGATGATATTGTATGATGAGTATGGAGTAGATATGCATGCTTGTTTTGATATGCTAGTTTGATAGATCTGTAGTACTACCTATGATACTGCATGTTATGTGAATATGATATTATCTATTATATGTCGAGATATGGTGTGGGTTGGGTTGAGGTTGTTCTACTCTATGTTGTAGCCAACAAACCCTGAAGCATACTAGATATGAGCTGAATGCCAGGTAGGGTATGCCAGAATCATATTGAGGGCTCATTAGCATTCCATATATGAGCTGAGGATCGGATATGACAAGCTAGACTCGTACTGAGGGCCAGTGAGCAAGCCAGACATAAGATGTGGGCCCATGGGGCAAGCCAGACTTATGTTGTGGGCTTAGGGGTAATCCAATATGTTAGTTGTGGACCCATTAAGTTTGCTATATATTCGTATTTTGGGGGAAACTCACTAAGTTTTGGGCTTACAGTTTTGGATTATGTTTTAGGTACTTCATAGGATCGCGGGAAGGCAAAGGCGTGATCATGCACCTCCTCATATTTTATTTCACGATTTTGGAATTTCTCTGATATTGAACTTATTTTGAAAATAGTTTGTAAACAATTATGGCTTTTGAGTAAATTTAAAAGTTTAAATTTTTTGAGAATTTTGTGAATGTTACATATCTCACACCCTATTGATGTAAAAAGCAATAATATTAAAATCGTGATTTTGATCGAAGGATCGTACAATCCGATGATCCACCTAGGTAAATCGATACCGATCATACTATGATTGTTTTTTCAATAATATCATTGTAGGATCGTTGGATTGTATAGTAAGATCATAGAATTGATCATAAGATCGTCGAATCGTTACTACTAACTATGTAGAGTACTCATTTTGAAACTTTTATCGTTAAATATTGATGTATTAGATATGTAAATTTTTATGTTTTAAACTATTTATTGTTAACTGAATGGTTAATGGATGGACGAAAATGTGTTTTAATGTTTTAAAATGCTTTTGGTAGGATCTTACGATCCATTTTGATTTTATGATCATGATCTTGCGAAGCTGAAAACGATCATATATAAGATCCCAATCTTGACAACCTTGGGAAAAAAAGAAAGAAGACATGACTTTGGGGGAGTTTGGTTTGAAGTATCCCACTGGAAGAGTCAAAATCGGAGCCTCACACAAACTCTTTCTCAAGGTGTCAAATGTCTCCTGCTGCTCAAGTCGCCAACGAAAAGTAATTGTCTTCTTCGTCAACCTGGTCAATAGAACTGTGATCCTAGAGAAATTCTTGATTCGATAATACCCTGCTAAACCCAAGAAGCTCCAAATCTCAGACGGAGACTTCAAAACCTCTCACTGCATCACGGCCCCGATCTTGGCCGGATCAACCAATATCCCATTCTCATTGATAAGATGCCCCATAAACTGCAATTCGCGCAACCAAAACTCGCACTTGGAGAACTTGGCATAAAGCCTCTCCCTCCTCAGAGTCTCCAGGACCTCTCACATATGATCCTCATGCTGCTCGTTGGTCTTAGAATAGACTACTATATCGTCAATAATATAATGATAGACCGATCCAGCATTGGTCTACACATGCGGTTCATGAGATCCATAAACACGACTGGGGTATTGGTAAGCCCAAAAGGTGTCACCACAAACTCATAATAACCATAACGAGTCCTGAAAGCAGTATTCTGAACATCCTCATCTCTTAATCTCATCTTATGGTATCCTGAATGAAGATCAATCTTAGAGAACCAAGACACACCCTGTAACTGGTCGAATAAACCATCAATCCTCGACAGTAGATAACGGCTCTTCACCGTTAGCTTGTTGAACTAGCGTTAATCGATGCACATCATGTGGGAGCCATCCTTCTTCTTCACAAAAAAATCGACACTCTCCTTGGTGAATTGATCATTCTGTTAAACCCATTGTCTAACAACTCCTGCAATTGCGTAGACAATTCCTACATCTCCGGTGGTGCTAAACGGTAGGGTGCCTTGGCTGTAGGTGTCGCACCTGGAACCTGATCTATATGGAACTCCACTTGCCTTTCCGAAGGCACACTAGGAAAATCTTCTGGAAACACATTCGGGTATTCCCAAATAACTGGCATATCCTCTATCGTCCTCTTTTTCTCCTCCCTAATATCTAATATGTAAGTTATAGATCCAGAACAACATTGTTATAGATATCTCCTGGCTTTGGCGATTGAACAGAGAGTTGGTCCATGCTGAGCACCTTCGCCATGAATAACTAGTTCTCCTCCAATTGGGGTTTGAACTGCTCGTCATCAATCATCGCCCTATAAGGGCTCAAATAGTCCATCCCTACAATGACCTTGCTCTCGCGTAGAGGAATATGAATTAAATCAATCAAGTATTTGTCTCATAATTACTCAAGAGTACAACCCTGATGAACCCTCGATACACTTACTGAATGATCGTCGACTATCTCTACCTCTAAAAGATAACCCAACTCCCCAGGAGCAACATCTAATTTCTTGTTGAGTTTAAGAGATATAAACGAATGGGTAGCGCCTAAATAAAAAAGAACCAGAGCAAGCAATCTGTTCACTAAGAACGTCCCTAAATATTACAACATGAAACATAAGCCTAAACAATAATGAAAGCGCATAAATAAATGGAAAACATACCTGTAACCATGTCAAGATTTGAACGTGCCTCTTCGGCCATCATCTGAAAATCCCTGCTCTTCACTACAGGGCTGCCTGCTTGCCTTCCTGGCCATCTATGTACCTTAAAGTCACTGGAGGGTGTGCTGCAACCGCTTCTACCATCAAACTCGGGGAATCGGCATTCTCGTGGCCCCTCTAATTGGAATGAAAGAAAATCAGACCTGAAGCATGGGTGGTGGTGGTAGCAGTGCAATCCCTGACGAATTGCCCTGTTTTTCCGCACTTATAGCAACCCAAACCACCCACCCTGCAAACCCCATCATGCATCCTTCTGCACGTTCCACAACGGCCCCGAACCTGCTAGCCCCTTAATCTAGAGTCAAAAACCTTGGGTTTCTTGACTGAACCACCAGGTTTCTGCACCTGATCCGTCTTCCTCTTCTTGATTTTCTCCAAATCGATTTCCCGCTCCTGGGCCCTGGATATCATGTCCTCTAATGTCGGACAGGCTGAATAGCTAAAAAAGTCACTGATATCTAGGGGTGGCAAATCGGGCCATCGTGTCGTGTTTTTGTCTGACACGACACGACACGATAAGGTTTTATGTAACACGAACACGACACGACACGATTTCGGGTTTTTTTGAACTAACACGAAAACGAACCGATTAAAAAATGACAAACACGACACGAAACGACAAAGATAACATGAAATAACAATTAATGTATTTAATTAATATTTATTCATACATAACACGAAAAACACAACGAACACGAAAACACAACAAAAAATCTTAAATCGTGTCAATTTCATGTCAAATTTTGAACACGAACACGACACGGCACGACGTCGTGTTTTTTACATCTGACACAAACACGAATTTGAATTTCAATTTCGTCTCAATTTCGTTTCGTGTCGTGTATTTTTATCGCGTCGTGTCATCTATTGACACCCCTACTGATATCTGATCTCAGCATGTCATGGTATTGAGTCTTCTTCATCTCCTCATCTACACCATACTCGGGTACCACTAAGGCTCTATCTCAAAACTTGGTGGTGATCTCATCCACGGTCTCAGTCGTCTGATGCATATCTTAGAACTCCCTCAGCAGCTGTTGTACCTCAACAGCCGGTGCAAACTCATCTCGGAATCGGGTCACAAAACCCGACCAGGTCATGGCCTCGATGGCTGGTGCTCCCAGATCATAACTGACATGCTCCAACCAATTTTGGGCTCATTCCCTTAGACTTCCTACAACAAACCTCACCTTCGATCCCTCAGGGCAGAAGCTAGTCATCTGAGCACATTCCATGTCTGATATCCATCATCTGGAAGCAATGGGATCCTTCGCCCCAAAGAACTATGGTGCCCCACATCCCCTGAAATCCTTGAAGGATAGAGTGCAGGCTCTATACTGAACAGTAGCTAGTTCAACTCTAAAGGCCTGAAAACGCTCCTCCATCAACTCTATGGATACCCTCCTTGATCCTGAACATCATTGGGGTTGCATCAAGGATGCCTCCCGTAATCTCAGATGTGAGAACTTGCGTAGCCCCTCATCATTTGGTTTGGTTCCCATGACCAAACCCCATTCAGATCCCAAACCTCTTGCTCTACCACGTGTCATCACCATGTTGAAACACAATATATAAACAATCAGTACACGCACAAAGAGGTTCACATTCCCAAAGTTTCTCAACATCATTAAAACATTCCTTGTCTCAGGTATACATCATGTGTTTTTAGTAGTATGGGTCTAATACTACCTTCCACACCTATCTATACCTCCCTCAAGGATTGTATCAAATCCTCCAAGTCACTTCCCTACTATTAGTTACTTCAATCACACTATAGAGTGCTCTACACGCTAAGACATATCCTAGGATTCACTTTTTCCCATCATCCTCTGCCATCAGCTGCAGAAGAGACTCCATCTAATACCTTCTAACTACATCACGAACACAATTACATGTTATCGACATCAAATAAATTTTCGACTACTAGATCCCACCCAACAACGGTTGGACTCAAACAAGAGTTGCGCAATATGGCTTAATCTAACCTTCAAAAGTTATTTGATCCCCATAACATGTAATTTAAAGCATTCGCTTAATAATTAGCCGACACCAGTGGAGTCCCTAGAAGCACAAAGCAAGCAGCATTTGAGCATTGAGTTCTAAACCAGTGCACTACCTAATCAAGCCATTCTATATATTCATCTGAAATCTATACTAGTATGCAGTTCTAAAGGCTCATACAACCAGCATACAAGGCATCTCTCCTCGCATCCTACCATTCAATTATGATTAGATCCTTAGCTCTAATCTAGTATGATATACACATATACATATACTGAAACTATAACACATGTATGGATATTTTGGGGAAATACTTACTTGAGCTTGGCTAATTGCACGCATCACACCCCTTTCTTTATAAAAATCTATTTTGAAAATCCATTTTCTTTCAAAAACACTACCAACTCCTCAGTTTGATTTCAGACACACCTAAGAGAGGTCTCGAATCCCTCAAACCAAGGATATGATACCAAGTTGTAATGTCCCAAAAATTACTATGTAAAATTTCTTTTTAAAACCAATAGAAGCATAATTCATTCATTGCCTATCCATCAAAATGTGATAATGTAGAAAACAGTTATCAGAGTACAAATCATGTCATAAAATGCGGAATGTTGGTGGATGCGGTGCGATTATGTCGGGCCCTTCCCTTTTGAATTGGAAGTATTTGAAACCATAAACATAAAACTGTAAGCACAAAGCTTAGTGAGTTCCCCTAAAATACCCCATACCAAACATACATAACAACTTGAAACTAAAACTGGGTCTATTTCACCCCCCTTCAGTATCTTTCAATCGGTAATTGTTCTATTTCACCCCCTTCAGTATTGTAACAACCCAAATCCAGAAGTCCTAGAAAGGAAAGGAAAATATAAAAATCAGGAAGCGACTCGTCGAGTAGGTGGGATGACTCGACGAGTAGGAGCACGATTTGGGTCGCGGGTTAAGTGACCTACTCGACGAATCAGGGGACCGACTCGGCGAGTTGATCTGGGTTTGGAAAACCCTAAATTCGGGACTTGGTACCCTATTTAAGCATCTTATTCATGTAACGACCCAATTTTCATGACCAAAAATTTTGTTTTAAAACATTACTTTAGAAAATATTAATAACTAAAAACATTGTTTGATCAACCATAACACAACGTGAACCATGTCTAAAAGCCAAATCATACAACCAATCAAAGTATCAGAGTATAAATCCCAGTGAAGCTCGTAAATGCGGAAACCAGAGAGTGTGTGTGACATGCTGCTACCGCGTCGGCACCTTTCCCCTAGCTGAGGAGGTACCTGAAACCAAAACTGAAAACCGTAAACACAAAGCTTAGTGAGTTCCCCCACCGTACCACATACCATATAATCTCATAACATACATATATTGTCAGGCATATCTGGGTGCCCAACCTACCCCTTCGGCCCTCTCGGCCGAACATTGCCTAGCATATCTGGGTGATGGCTTCCCCTTCTGTCCTCTCGACCGGATACTGCCTAGCATATCTGGGTGCTGGCTTCCCCTTCGGTCCTCTCGACCGGATACTGCCTAGCATATCTGGGTGCTGGCTTCCCCTTCGGTCCTCTCGACCGGATACTGGGAAACTATTCCTTCCCTCTACTACTACCACATAACAAGCATCGTAAGATCAGAATCTAGCTATCATGACTGGGTATAACTACCCCTTCGGCCCTACCGACCGGGTACCTCGGGGACTATCTCCCCCTACTGTCACTAGCACATAGCATCATATCATACTAGCACATAACATAACACAGGTAGTAGTAATCCCTAGATGAATATCACAGAGACGAACATCTACGTATAACTCCTACTGGTGGGCCGGCATTGTGGCCGTAGACCCACCGCTACTGGAAGGTAACTCACCTTGAAGTAGCTACTGATCTGATCGGGAACTGACTGCCTACTGCTGCTACTGCTGCTCCGGAAATCCTCCGGCTGCAATTCCCACAACATACTCAATCAAACACTGCTCACTGACCTTTGGGTAAGATGACCATTTTACCCCTGACCATGCCCTAAGTCAAAGTCAGAGTCAACTTTCAACTGACCCGACTCGCCGAGTCACCATCCAAACGATAGTCCCGGGTCCCGTTTCTACTCGTCGAGTTAGGTGACGACTCGACGAGTTCTCCTTCTAAACTGATATTTAAGTCCTTCATCCTACTCGCCGAGTTGTATGAACAACTTGTCGAGTTCATCTTCATCCGATGAACACTTATGCTAAGACTCGCCGAGTTGTATGAACAACTCGTCGAGTCCATCTTCATCCGAAGAACACTTATGCTGCGACTCGCCGAGTTGTATGAACAACTCGCCGAGTCTGTTCTTGATCTAAGGAGATTGCCTTGAACCCGCCGAGTCAGGGCATTGACTCGCCGAGTTCCTCCAAAGATGAGTTCCGCTTCTGATTCACTGAGTCACACCACGTGAGTCACTCACTGCTGACTCGACACTACGAAAAGGGGACAAACTCGGAGACTCGCGAACAGACTCGCCGAGTCACATGAACGAGTCGCCGATTTGCTCGATTCCAGTCCATGCCATTCACAGATCTGGACTTCTAAGACACGAATCACACGTAAAGTTTCTAACTTTTCATGTGGATATTCACCAATATGGATTTTAGGGCTCAAAATGCCTCAAAAGGGTAGATCTAGGGTGAACAAGCAACATGGGGCCATAAAGCTAACAGATCTGAGCTCCTGGAGCTCAATCTTGCCTAGATCTAGAGGCCAATTGACTTATTACAAACCCTCAAGCATACACAATCTGGGAAATGGCTCAAAAAGGACTTTTATGGAGCTATAAGCTTAAAAACAGAGGGGAAACGAGCTATACCTTAGGGGAAACGTTGGAATGACACAGAGATGCTTGGCCTCCTTCTCCTCTTCTTGATTCCCTATTCTTTTCCTTCAAAGAAACTTCAATAACACCACAAAACACTTCAAACTCACATGAAAGAAAGGCTAGAGAGAGATACAGGGCTCTGAGGGTGAATGGGGGCTGGCTTGGGGCAGTTAAGTCGTTTAAATAGGGTGCAAACCCCTGAAACTTAGGGTTTCATCCAACAGTTGTGACTCGCCGAGTCTCCAACTTAAAGTTGTCCCGGGTCCCGCATCCACTCGACGAGTCGGACCTATGACTCGCCGAGTCCAAGGCTAAAAGAAGGGAAATACTCAAATAAGATTTACATACCAGGAACCAGGTGCTACAAATCTCCCCCACTTATTTTAGACTTCGTCCTCGAAGTCTGCTGCTCGATCTTGAAACAGCTCGGGGTAATGCTCCATCATCTCGTCCACCGGCTCCCAAGTCCATTCCGAACCCTTGCGGTGTTGCCATTGCACCTTCACTAATTCCACCCTCTTGTTCCTCAAATCCTTCGACTTCCTGTCGAGGATTGCGACTGGGCGCTCAATGTAATTCAGGCTGTCATCCACCTGAATGTCCTCTAACGGCACAACTGCTGAATCGTCCACTAGGCACTTTCACAGCTGAGAAACATGGAAAGTGCTGTGGATCTGGTTGAGCTCGGCTGGCAGATCCAACCTATACGCCACCTTGCCCACCCGGGCTACGACCCTGAACGGTCCGATGAATCGCGGGCCCAACTTGCCCCGCTTCCTGAATCGAATGACACCTTTCCAAGGCGACACCTTCAGGAGAACCATATCCCCGACTTGGAACTCCAAGTCGAATCGACGCTTGTTGGCATAACTTTTCTGCCGACTCTGAGCAGTCTGAAGCCTGCTCCGGACCTGCTGGATCCTCTCGGTCGTCTTGAGCACCACTTCGGTGCTCCCCATGACCCTCTGGCCAACTTCACCCCAGCATATCGGGGTCCTGCACCTCCGTCCGTACAACATCTCGAAGGGAGGGCGGTCGATACTCGCGTGATAGCTGTTGTTGTAGGAGAACTCGGCCAGGGGAAGATAGGTATCCCAGCTACCACCAAAGTCTAGCACGCACGCCCGCAGCATATCCTCCAGAGTCTGGATGGTCCGCTCGCTCTGACCATCCGTCTGCAGGTGAAAGGCAGTGCTAAAATGCAGACGAGTGCCCAACTCGTCATGGAATCTCTTCCAAAATCTGGAAGTAAAACGCACATCCCTGTCCGAGATCACCGATACTGGCACCCCATGCCGTGCCACAATCTCCCTGATATAGATGTCGGCCAATTTCTCGGCCGATATGCTCTCCTGAATCGGGATAAAGTGAGCACTCTTGGTCAACCGATCCACAATGACCCAAATCGAATCCACTCCATGCGCGGTCCTGGGAAGTTTCGTGATAAAATCCATCGTGATATCTTCCCATTTCCACAGTGGAATATCCAACGGCTGCATCTTGCCATGCGGTCTCTAATGTTCGGCCTTGACCTTCCTGCATGTCAAACATCGCTCGACGTACCATGCCACATCCCACTTCATGCAGGGCCACCAATAGTCTAGACGAAGATCCCTATACATCTTCGTCGCCCCGGGATGAATAGAAAATCGGGACTTGTGCGCCTCCTCCATCAAAATCTGGCGCACGCCTCCGTGATACGGCACCCACACCCTACGGTGCAGTGTCAATAGTCCCCGACTATCATAATCAAAGGAGGAAACCTGGCCCACCACACGCTCGCTCTTCCGATGCTCCTCCTTGATAGCCTCCTGTTGGGCCTCCCGAATCTGCTCCAACAGGGGAGTTACCACGGTCATCCTCATGCAAACGTCCCTGATCGGCGCCGCCTTGCGGCTAAGCGCATCGGCCACCACATTGGCCTTCCCCGGGCGGTAAAGGATCTCACAATCATAATCCTTCACCACGTCCAACCATTGACACTGCCTCATGTTCAGATTCGGCTGATCCATGAGATACCTCAAACTCTTGTGGTCCGTGTAGATGGTACATCAAACCCCGTAGAGGTAATGCCGCCAAATCTTGAGGGCAAAAACCACCGCCCCCAACTCCAAATCGTGCGTCGGGTAGTTCGCCTCGTGAGGCTTGAGCTGCCTCGAAGCGTAGGCAATGACATGCCCCCTCTGCATCAGTACCGCGCCCAACCCAGAAATGGACGCGTCCCAGTAAACCACAAAATCCCCTACGCCCTCTGGCAGGGCTAAGATCGGCGCCTCGCACAGCCTCTGTCTCAGCTTCTCAAATGCAGCCTACTGCTTGGGTCCCCACCGAAAGACCACGGCTTTCTTCGTCAGTTGTGTCAGGGGCACGACTATCTTGGAGAAATCCTGGATAAATCTCCGATAGTAGCCTGCCAATCCCAGGAAACTCCGAATCTCAGATGGAGACTTCGGAACCTCCCATCTCATCACGGCCTCGACCTTGGCCGGATCGACCAGAATCCCGTTCTGGTTGACGAGGTGTCCAAGAAATTGCACCTCGCGCAACCAAAACTCACACTTGGAGAACTTGGCATACAAGCTCTCCCTCCTCAGGGTCTCCAACGCCTCTCTCAGATGCTCCTCATGTTCCTCCCGAGTCTTGGAATAAACCAAGATGTCATCAATAAAGACTATCACAGACCGATCCAGCATCGGTCTGCATACGCGGTTCATGAGGTCCATGAACGCGGCAGGAGCATTGGTGAGCCCAAACGGCATCACCACAAACTCATAATGGCCATAGCGCGTCCGAAACGCGGTCTTCTGCGTATCCTCCTCCCTGAACCTCATCTAATGATAACCTGAACGCAAATCACTCTTGGAGAACCAAGATGCTCCTTGAAGCTGGTCAAAGAGGTCATCAATCCTAGGGAGTGGGTAACGGTTCTTCACCGTTACCTTGTTCAGCTCCCGGTAATCTATACACATCCGATGTGACCTGTCCTTCTTCTTCACAAACAGAATCGGGGCTCCCCAGGGCGAACTGCTCGGACGAATAAATCCCTTGTCTAGCAGCTCCTGCAGCTGCGTAGACAACTCCTGCATCTCGGGAGGAGCCAACCGATACGGTGCCTTGGCTATCGGAGCCGCACCAGGAACAAGGTCAATCCTAAACTCAACCTATCGCTCCAGAGGTATCCCAGGAAGCTCCTCTGGAAAAACATCTGCGAAATCACATACCACCGGAACCTCACTCACTGTCGCCTTGCCCGCCTCCCGGGTATCAATCACGTACGCGACATATCCTGCGCATCCCTGCTGAAGGTAGCGTCTTGCCCTCACCGCCGAACATACTGCAGGTCCACATTGCAGCCTCTCGCCATGAATCACTAACTCTCCCCCGCTTGGGGTCCTGACCCACACTAGTTGTTGTGCGCAATCTATCACCGCCCCATTGGGACTCAGCCAATCCATGCCTATAATCACCTTGTTCCCACGCAACGGAATGGGAACCAAGTCTACCAAGTAGCGCTCCTCAAACAAACGCAACACGCAATCTCGAAACACCATCGATGCTCGCACCGATCGATCATCAGCAATCTCTACCTCTAAAGGGCAATCTAACTCGCCCGAAATCTCATGAAACTTCTTGCTAAGAGCAAGGGAAGCAAATGATCGGGATGCACCCGAATCGAATAACACCTGAACTGGGATGTCGTTCACATGGAACGATCCTAATGCATACATATACATACAGAGCACACATCAATATCAATACATCATAAAAAATAAAATAGAGGGAAAGAATCATACCCGTCACCACATCGGGTGCGGCGCATGCCTCCTCGGTAGTCAGCTGAAATGCTCGGCTCTTCACTACTGGAGCCTCTGCCTTGCCCTGCCGGCTATCCGTGATCCGCAGGGTCGTTGGAGCTGGCGCCTTCACCGACGCTGAAACTGTCAACTGGAGGCAATTGGCCTTCTTGTGGCCCCTCTGGTTGCAGTGGAAACACAGCAACTCCGATGTCTGAATAACTGCTGCCGGAGCAGTGCAATCCCTGCTAAAGTGCCCAGACTTGCCGCACTTGTAGCAGCCTGATGATCCCAACCGGCACGCTCCCTCGTGCGTCTTGCAGCATTTCCTGCAGCCTCCCCGTCCCTGTTGGCCTTTCGGCCCCGCATCAAATCCCTTGGGCTTCTTCCCCGAAGCCCCTCCTGACTGACCCTCTTCTGCCTTCCATTTCCGGATGTGCTCCAAATCTATCTCCCTCTCCCTTGCCCTGGCAATCATAGAATCCAAGGTAGGGTAAGCCGAAAAGCTAACATGCTCCTGGATGTCAGCTCGTAGCATATCATGATAACGAGTCCTCCTCATGTCCTCGTCACCAGCATACTGGGGCACCAACAAAGCCCTCTCCCGGAACTTGGCAGTGATCTTCGCCACAGTCTCCGTCGTCTGCCTCATGTCTAGAAACTCCCTGGCCAGCTGCTGAAGCTCGACAGCCGGCGCAAACTCTGCCCTGAACCTGGTCACAAAGTCCGACTAGGTCATAGCCTCGATAGCTGAGGCTCCCAACGAGTCACCCACTGACTCCCACCAATCCTGGGCTCGGTCCCGTAAACACCCTGCTGCATACCTCACCTTCGACCCCTCGGGACAGAAGCTAGTCAACTGGGTAGACTCGATGTCTGCAATCCATCGCCTGGCAGCAATGGGGTCTTTCACCCCATGGAAATCCGGTGCACCACTGCCCCTGAAGTCCTTGAAGGACAATGTGCGAGATCCTGACTGGCTAGATGCCATATCGCTCCTGAATGCCCGAAGGCGATCCTCCATCAACTCCATGATCCCTTCCTTGATCGACCCAAAGAGAATGGGGGTCGACTCAAGGATGCCTCTGGTGATCTCTGACGCGATGAACTCGCGTAGTCCCTCATCAACCGGCTCGGAACCTGATCCCGAACCTGACCCCTCTCCTGAACCGCCATCTACCGGCCTTGATCGAAGTACCACCATTCTGCAATACATCACAACAATCATTAGTGATACTGATACTTCCTGAGGGATCACAACTACTTACAAGTTCCCTGGTCTTATCTTGGCCTTCCTTGATTCGGGTACGGATCCTCTGCTTTCAGTAGTACGGGCCCATACTACCTTCCACATCTATCCGTACCTTCTTCAAGGAATGCCTCGACTCCACCAGATCCCTTTCACTACTGCTAATTACTGCTATACTCATCCTAGGCTTGCCCTAGGGAAATCTCTGATTCCACTCTAACCAGTCCTCAGCTGCTGCAGGCCTCCTTGTAATGCCAATCATCCATTACCCGAATACCATCACATGTGACGAGGCTCAGATAATCCTTCGAGTACCCGACTCGTCCCTACAACGGTTGGACTCAAACAAGAGCTGCGCAGTAGGATCAAATCCGACACTCTAAGATTATTCAACCCTGATCACATGTGACGTGACGCATTCGCCCAATGGCTAACTCCCATTATTCAGAGTCCCACGTAGCACGAAGCAAGAAGCATTCAGATAAGGGTAACAGTCTCAATCAACTCTATCTACTTTCAGGAACTGAGCTAGCATTAAGTGCTAAGCTCATACTATCAGACATAACCTAATCAAGCTATCCTACTTACTGTCTACTCAATAACTAGCATGCAATTCTCATACAACTGAAACACATAAAGCAGGCACATAAGGCATCACTCCTAGATCCTTAGTCCTATTCTAGCATGCTGTTCTACAAAAGCTGATAAACATAACATAAACTTGTATGGTTACTTTGGGGAATACTTACTTGAGCTCGGCCGGTCGCGCACATCACACACTTCGTTCTTTCTCAAGACTCTTTTCTCAATTTTAGAAAACATTTTCTTTTAGAAAATCTTTTAATCCCTCGATTTGAGTTCAGACACTCCCGAAGGTGTGTCCGAATCCCTCAAATCAGGGCTCTGATACCAACTTGTAACGACCCAATTTTCACGACCAAAATTTTTGTTTTAAAACATTACTTTAGAAAATATTAATAACTAAAAACATTGTTTGATCAACCATAACACAACGTGAACCATTTCTAAAAGCCAAATCATACAACCAATCAAAATATCAGAGTATAAATCTCAGTGAAGCTCGTAAATGCGGAAACCGGAGAGTGTGTGTGTGACATGCTGCTACCGCGCCGACTCCTTTCCCCTAGCTGAGGAGGTACCTGAAACCAAAACTAAAAACCGTAAGCACAAAGCTTAGTGAGTTCCCCCACCGTACCACATACCATATAATCTCATAACATACATATATTGTCAGGCATATCTGGGTGCCCGACCTACCCCTTCAGCCCTCTCGACCGGACATTTCCTAGCATATCTGGGTGTTGGCTTCCCCTTCGGTCCTCTCGACCGGATACTGCCTAGCATATATGGGTGCTGGCTTCCCCTTCGGTCCTCTCGACCGGATACTGGGAAACTATTCCTTCCCTCTACTACTACCACATAACAAGTATCGTAAGATCAGAATCTAGCTATCATGACTGGGTATAACTACCCCTTCGGCCCTACCGACCGGGTACCTCGGGGACTATCTCCCCCTACTGTCACTAGCACATAGCATCATATCATACTAGCACATAACATAACACAGGTAGTAGTAACCCCTAGATGAATATCACAGAGACAAACATCTACATATAACTCCTACTGGTGGACCGGCATTGTGGCCGTAGACCCACCGCTATTGGAAGGCAACTCACCTCGAAGTAGCTGTTGATCTGATCAGGAACTGACTGCCTACTGCTGCTGCTGCTGCTCCGGAAATCCTCCGGCTGCAATTCCCACAACATACTCAATCAAACACTGCTCACTGACCTTTGGGTAAGATGACCATTTTACCCCTGACCATGCCCTAAGTCAAAGTCAGAGTCAACTTTCAGTTGACCCGACTCGCCGATTTGGCTTTCCAACTCGCCGAGTCACCATCCAAACGATAGTCCCGGGTCCCGTTTCTACTCGTCGAGTTAGGCGACGACTCGACGAGTTCTCCTTCTAAACTGATATTCAAGTCCTTCATCCTACTCGCCGAGTTGTATGAACAACTTGCCGAGTTCATCTTCATCCGATGAACACTTATGCTAAGACTCGCCGAGTTGTATGAACAACTCGCCGAGTCCATCTTCATCCGAAGAACACTTATGCTGCGACTCGCCGAGTTGTATGAACAACTCGCCGAGTCTGTTCTTGATCTAAGGAGATTGCCTTAAACCCGCCGAGTCAGGGCATTGACTCGCCGAGTTCCTCCAAAGATGATTTTAGCTTCCGATTCACTGATTCACACCTCGTGACTCACTGCTCACTCGACACTATGAAAAGGGGACAAACTCGGAGACTCGCGAACAGACTCGCCGAGTCACATGAACGACTCGCCGAGTCGTTTCCATGCACCCACTAAATACATAGATTTGCTCGATTCCAGTGCATGCCATTCACAGATCTGGACTTCTAGGACACGAATCACACGTAAAGTTTCCAACTTTTCGTGTAGATATTCACCAATATGGATTTTAGGGCTCAAAATGCCTCAAAAGGGTAGATCTAGGGTGAACAAGCAACATGGGGCCATAAAGCTAACAGATCTGAGCTCCTGGAGCTCAATCTTGCCTAGGTCTAGAGGCCAATCGACTTATTACAAACCCTCAAGCATACACAATCTTGGAAATGGCTCAAAAAGGACTTTTATGGAGCTATAAGCTTAAACACAGAGGGGAAACGAGCTATACCTTAGGGGAAACGTTGGAATGACACAGAGATGCTTGGCCTCCTTCTCCTCTTCTTGATTCCCTCTTCTTTTCCTTCAAAGAAACTTCAATAACACCACAAAACACTTCAAACTCACAAGAAAGCAAGGCTAGAGAGAGATACAGGGCTCTGAGGGTGAATGGGGGCTGGCTTGGGGCAGTTAAGTCGTTTAAATAGGGTGCAAACCCCTGAAACTTAGGGTTTCATCCAACAGCTGTGACTCGCCGAGTCCAGGATATGGACTCGCCGAGTCGCCAACTTAAACTTGTCCCGGGTCCCGCATCCACTCGGCGAGTCGGACCTATGACTCGCCGAGTCCAAGGCTAAAAGAAGGGAAATACTCAAATAAGATTTACGTACCAGGAACCAGGTGCTACAATTCACCTTCTCGTGGTCTCATTTCTCAACCCCAAGATCCAAAACCCTAGATCTCGAAACCCTGGTGCATCCTTGAGCTTGTGAGCTTGTTTTTGAGGGTTTAGTGTGTTCTTGAAGACTAGAAGAAGAAGAAGAAATGTGAAGGCTCATGGAAAGGCTTGTAGATACAGAAGTAGATTCTCAACCTCATCATTTTCTGGTAATCAAGTCTCTAAACTGATCATTAGTTCAGTTGATCTCTTCCTTTCCGCTTTATGAAGGTTTTAGCCCAAGATTGATAGCTCTTGGGATTTAGACATCCCAAGCAAAGATCCTTTCAGATCTAGAAGCATTAAGGATGGTTAAGGAATAAAGGTGCCAACTTTATGCCAATGGAAACCCCCATGCAAGCTTTAAGGAGTTCTTATGGCCTTTTGAGCCAAAAGGGCCATGCATGGAATGAAAGGCTGATACTTTATGTATTGTTATGGTGTTCAAGGCCAGGATCTATGTGGATATGCTTTAGTTTGGAAAACTATGGCATATGGACAAAGATTTATGTTTAAAGGAGCTAGGGTTTTGAGCTAAACCCATTAAGAAGTACTTGGGATGGGTAAAGTTGGAAACTTTAACCTTAAGAGGTCATTTCCAGCATGTAGGCAAAGTTTGGGACATAGATCTGGAGTGTTAGGGCTTAATCCATTAAGATTGCCCGAACAGACTGAGGAACTCGGCGAGTCCAGGGAGGGACTCGATGAGTCAAGGAGAGTTGTCCCATTTCTATTCATGCGAGAACTCGATGAGTCTGAGGACCAACTCAACGAGTAGATTCGATACATCGCGATCAGGAGTAGCCAAGTAACTTAGCGAGTCAGGGGCTGACTCGACGAGTTGGTTCACGATTTCAGTGTTCGGAGTTTTAGCACTCGACGAGTTGATGGAACAACTCGGTAAGTTGAGTCAAATCGGAGCGTTTACTTTGACCGTTGACTGTTAACTTTGAATTTGGCCAAGGTTGACCTAGTTTGACTTCTGAGTGCATTTTGGTTTGATGTTGATAGCTCGGGGAGTCGAAAGATCAGCAGTTTGGGGGTCTGCTAGTTAGTAGCGAGGGGTTATTCGCAGGATTCTACAGTCAGCTTTGCGAGGTGAGTTTTCTCCATTAGAAATGGGTCTAAGGCACCAATGTTGGCCCGTTTATGTATGTTAGTGTATACCGGATTTAGATTCGATGCCGATATTAGCCCGATGCAGTTTATATGTCCCGGATTTCGGTCCGATGTCGGGGTGGTACCCGAGGCAGTAGTGTATGTGTAGTTATACTTGTTGTCTTTATGATAACTGTATATGCCTGGTAAGCGGATGAGTGTGGGCGGGAGCCCGTATCTCATCACTAGCTGAGTGTGGACGGAGTTCCATATCTCATTAGTAGCATAGTAGGGGTGGGGCCCAAGATAGGCGGTGCCTTGAGACTAGCAGTTATAGTAGTAGCGATTGTATTAACATGCTTATATGTTATTGTTGTATGTGTTTAGTGGGTGGGGCCCGAAGACAGGCGAGGCTTGGTAGAAATAGATTTGTATACCGAGCAAGGCTCGATGCCAGGCGTGGCCCGATGCTAGATTCGTCCGATGCCGGGCTAGGCCCAATGTTTGCAGTATGTGATTATGTGTATGGTATGTGGTATATTGGGGAACTCACTAACCTTCATGCTTACAGTTTTTAGTTTTGGTTTCAGGTACTTCCGGTAGGGGAGGGAAGAGCTCGGGATGACTACATGACATACACCAAGAAGTTTTAGCCTGGGATGTTTACTCTGACAAAAAGAACATGTTTTGAGATGATACTCTGAATTGATATAACGACTTATGTTTATGATTGATAATTATGGTTTTTATTAATTTTTTAAAAATTAAATTTTGGTCTTGATTTTTGGTTTGTTTCAAGTATCTTTCAACCGGTATTGGGTCTAATTCACCTCTTTCGATATCTTTCAACCAGTATTGGGTCTATTTCACCCTCTTCTGTATCTTTCAACCGGTATTGGGTCTATTTCACCCCTACAGCTAAGCATAGAATCATATCAACAAGTGTCACAAAGACACTATCATCCTACAAGCATAATCTAGTGGGTCATCATTACTGCCTTCGACCTGCGAGTATAGTGTGAAGAGGCTCACCTAACAAATGATGATTAACTACTATTTCCCTTACTGCCACGCATATAGATGCTACAAACCACCTATACAACCATACAAAGTACAACCTTAGCTTCCTTTCCAAAACTAGGGTTTTCCAAAAGTCAACTCAATTCAAAAGTCAAAGTCATCGGTCAAGGTTGACCCTCCACGTCATGGCTATCCTTGGCCACATCGTGGCCTTCAAATGACAAAATATAAATGTTTTCTCCAGTCACCACATCATGGAAACCTAGGCCACGCCGTGGGCACTAGGTTCAAAGTGTCTTAATGGGTTAAGTCGAATCCTCCAATCCCAGAGGTTCCAAAGTCCAAATCTGATCATTATTACGATCTAAATGGATAAAGTTTCCAACTTTATCCCTTGAGACCCCACCAAGAGATATACATTTAAAGTCTTAAGTCTATAAAGCATAAATATGGCATGGACTTAATCAAGAAACACGTAATCCTTTAAGTCTCAAGCCCATTTTCTCCAAAAGAGTTTATGACGCAAAAACCATCCTCAAGATTGGTGCTTTTTAGACATACGTGTGCAATGCATGTCTTGGGCTCAACTTAGTTCAAAATGGTGGTTTATGACCAAAATCTTATTCATGGCTTAAACAAACCACCAAACTTCAGATCAAAATCATGAACTACTCCAAATGATCCAGAGATTTATAAAGTTGCAACCTTTATGAAATCTCACAATCCCATCTAACAAGATCAAGAAAAAATGGGACAAAATACAAGATCTAGCACTCTATAATAAAAAAGATGGAACGTTGAACACTTACAAAGGTCTATAATTGAGCAAGGAAGGGAGATAAGGACTCTCTTGTAAATCCTTGGATTACTCATTCTTGCTTCTTCCTTCACGACCTCTCAAAATCACTCAAGAAAGCTTCAACAATGGAGGAAAAGGAGTTAGGGTTTCTTTTGAGTTTAAGAAGGTGGTGTAAGCTGAGGGTGAGCAAAACCATAGGCTCATCATTCTTTAATATATGTGTAAAAGCCGAAAAATTAGCATTTAAGACATCAGCGACGGTCACGTCGTGGCCTTCCTTACCACGTTGTGGCGAGTCAAAAAGACCCGCGACTGGAAAATGCCTCGACATGTCGTGGCCATCCTTCCCATGCTGTGGCGATTTCCCAAAATCAAATCTTAAATTAAAATAAAACATACCTCAAAACCAGATGTTACAATCCTATACAGCTACATACAACCCCAAGGCATTCCACTAGACGATAACCAGCTTACTGGTACTCTAACCAGCATATCGCTACTAATGTATCCAAACATATAAGGATATAAATATATCTAACTGCTCACTACAACGCAACAACATCCTATACACATGGATACATAACCAAATGTAGTAGGCCGACATTGGTGCCTTCAACCTACGGGTACATTGAGGAAAACTCATTTGAATCGAAGAATCTAGAAACACTGTGATGTTATTCCCTTTCTGTACTGCTTTCTCCTTTAATCCATCTAGCACCAAAATATGGAAGAATCTTAATCAACAGCCCAAATCCTTCAAGTTTGACTCAAATTCAAACTTGTCAAAAAGTCAATGGTCAACAAGTCAACTGTCGCTCACGACGTGACAATCTATTGGTCACATCGTGACCCACTAAAAGACAAATTAGTCACGGTCCTTCGATCCTCACGATGTGACAGGCATAGTCTCGCATCGTGAGAATTGTCTGAATGTCATCTTGATGAATTAAACCCCTTAATCCTCTAAGCCACTAATCCATATCCTCCGGAAGACTTCCTAACATCCCAAAAACCATAAAATCGATGCTTTAAGTTCTTGCATGTCCAATGCAAGATTTAGCTCAAATCAGGTCATTTATGAATAAAATGAGGTCAAAACCTCAAGCATGAGCTCAAACATCACCCAAACTTCAGATTTACCACATATAGTCACCAAGGGACTCTAAGGACCCTTAAACTTATGAACTTTATGGAGTCCCAACACTTTAACACATCTAATCATGAACCATAATGCATAAAACTCTAGATCTAGCAACAAGGTTCCATAAAGCATGAAGCTTGAATACTCACAAGGGTCTAGAGAGGTTACTAAAAGATGCCAATGAAGCTTGCAAGCTGGATCTATCCCCCAAAGATGATCCATTCTTATTCAACTCACCAAAACACCCTAAAAAACTCAATAACTCATGGAGGGGGCTAGGGTTTCGTTTGAATGGAGTGGAGGCTGAAGAAGATACCCTAGGTGATGAGATAAGTTCCTTAAATATGGAGAGAACCCTAAAATTCCGTGGGCTTTGGCTACAACTACTCCCACGTTGTGACACCCTATGTGTCACGTCGTGAGCTCAACTGGATCCATTTTTCATTTATTCACTTGTCACAGCGTGACCTCCCTGTGGTTATGTCGTGACAGCCGATTTTACCTAACCTTTAACTTCTTGGTGCTCTAAACTGATCCGTTCTGGAAATTGGGTGTTATAATGGAGAATTATAGACGCATGCCTAAGGGTCGGTATGGAGCATACTCAGTGGGATAATTTCATGGAGTTGATGCAAGATCTTTAGCTGGAGACTAGGCCAGATAGATTGGGGTGGCTCTATGATGTTATGATACCTTTACTATTTCTTCAGCTTGGTCTTTTCTTGATAATGGTCTGTTGTTCTTAGTGGGAGGCATGGACACTAGAAGAAATAATTGGGCTCCCATTAAACTCAATATTTTCATTTGGAGGTTGGAGTTGTAGAGTTTACCCACCAGAGAGCGACTTTCGTATAGAGGTATTGAAGTAGAGTCGATTATGTGTCGTAATTGTCACATTTTCGTAAAGACCATTAATAATATTTTTGTGGGTTGCATCGAGATGCTCGACCTTTGGAGTCGTATTGCTATTTGGTAGGATGTGCCTCTTCCAAATAACATTTCCGTTCACTCCTTACTTTCTTGTGCGAACACAGTTTCGTTGAGGGGAGGTTAAAGAAAGGCTTTTGATGTTGTGGTTTTCACATCTTTTTGGTGTCTTTGGAATTTTCGATATTCCACTCTTTTTGGAACAATTTTATCTAGGAAATCTCTTCTTCTTGATGATGTCAAAGATTGGGCGTATTTATAGATTTCTAGTAGGTGTAGTAAAGCCAAGATTCCTTAGACTACATGGCTTCATAACCCTGTTCTTGCTTCTATAATGTTGTAATGGGTTGGTTCTAGCTTTTGGTTAGTTTTTATAATATATTTTTCATTCCAAAAAAAAAATTATGTAATGACATAGACATTCACAATAAAATGCTCTAGGTACCATATATCCAAATCATAACTAGAATAAAAGTTCAAATAAATGATATATAACATACATATAATTGTTATTATTGTAATTTCAGATATTTGATAATCCTAATATATGAAAATTCGAAAATCCTACCTGAATTCAAATCCGAAAAATTGGATATCCGAATATCCAAATTTTAGGATATTTAGTTCGGATTTGGATTCGGGTAATTTTTTTTAACATCCAGTATAATACATGAAAGTAACAAAAGTTTTGGGCATTTGCAGATATGACCAACAATTCCCAAATGTCCCATTTCACACTAAAACAAAATCAAAGCATGTGTTTTCTACAAAGGACCTAAAGTGTTCCATGCTTTAACACTTCACACCATATTTTTAACGATTACATTTAGGATTTACTTTATCTAACATAGATTTGACTTAAAATGCTTGTTATTGAGTTTTTTTAAGGAAAAAAAATGAGAGCTAGAGAAAATGGGAGGGAAAAGAAATAAAAGTTTCTTTTCCTTCATTTCCCTTCTTTTCTTTTGCCTCTCATTCATCCCAAAAGTGGGTGGAAAGATTTGATAAAAAATAAATCTTTTCTTTCCCTCTTAGTCCTTCAACTTCATTTTCTCTTCCTCCTTAAATGAAACTCAAGAACACATTTATGTTCCTTTCCTTTCCTTCCCCTTCTTAAAAAAACTCAAGAACACTCATTTCCTTTCCTTCCCCTCCTTATAATAAACTCAATAAAACACATTTCCTTCCATTTCATTCCATTTCCGTCCTTAACACCCTGTTCCTGAGTTCAACTTGACGAAAGAAAAGAAAGGAAATCGATGAAAGTGAGAAGAAAGTAAAAAATATGAGTGTTCCCGAGTTTCATTAAAGGAAAGAAGTGGAGGGAAATAGAAGGATTACTTTCCCTCCTTTAAAAAAAAGACACATTTCCTCCCATTTCATTCCATTTCTATCCTTAATGTTCCCGAGTTCAAGTTAACTAGAGAAAAGAAAGGAAATAGACGAAAGTGAGAAGAAAATAAAAAATATGAGTGTTCCCGAGTTTCATTAAAGGAAGGAAGTGGAGAGAAATATAATGATTGTTTTGCCTCCTAACTTTCCTTCTGATTTGGAAGAATTTGGAAAGAAAGAATAAAATGTTTAATTTTTCTTTCACTTCTCTCCAACTCGGGAACACAAAAGAAAATTTTACTTTCCTTTCATTTCTCTTCTTTTTCTCTCCTTATTTTATTTTCTTTTCTTTTCACTTCTTTGCTAAGGAGAATTATTTAGTAGACATGTTTATAACGCTTTCCATTGAAAGAAACCCACCCAATCATTCTCCTAGCCAATTGAGTGGGTAAAATAGACTCGCGAGAACCGTGACCTTAATTTTTAATCTCCTACTTAATAAAAGAGTAGAAAATTTGCCACGTATCAATCAATTAGATCTTGAAATTAATTATTTACCACTTGTCGATCTTTGGTTTTTTCTCATTAATTACATTTTCACTAATTCACTTTTCCCTTTTACACAGATGAAACACGTCAGCAAATAATTAATTTATAATATCTGTTGCCTAATTTATTACAATAACTCTTACCCAATAAATATAATTTTAAACAATCACGTCACCTTTATGCAATCCCTTCAAATATACTAAACCCCTGCATAACATCTATTCATTTTTATAATGTAATTTTCAAATTTTCAAATAAAACAATGTAAACAACTTTACAATATATATATATATATATATATATATATATATATATATATATATATATATATATATATATATATATATATATATATATATATATATATATATATATTCACCTCATCTGCAGTGAATATTCACGAATTTATTGTTATTTTTCTTCATTACTTCACAAATAAATATTGTCTGATATATATATATATATATATATATATATATATATATATATATATATATATATATATATATATATATATATATATATATATCTTCAAAATATATTTCACATTTTCATTTAAAACAACGATTATAATTTTATATAAATACCAAAATATATATCTTAATTAATAATTTATTTACAATAATTGATTAGTAATTATAAGTTTTTTTTATAAATATTTAATTTATTTTATAACTGTTTGGTTCCCACGGGTTATAACCTAGTGGTTAAATAAATGTTTGACAATATTGGGTCATTATACATTGGTGATTGTATGCTTCCATAGCATTCATTGTAATATAACTAGTTTATAACCCATGAGAACTGTGATTATAAAATTAATTTAATTTTTATATTAAAAAAATCAAAATTATTAATCAATTATTTTAAATAAATTATTACTTAAGATATATTTTTTTAGTTATTTAAAATTATAATTGTTGATTTAAATGAATATGTGAAGTTATATCACCTTATAATGTGTATTAATTTTATTTTATTTTTTAATCTAATGTTATTAATTTAATATAATTAGAGTAAGAAAATTAAAATTTTGAAATTTAAAATGGAGAATCAATTATTAATTTAATGTAATTAGAGTGGAAAATTTAAATTTTGAAATTTGAAATGAATAATTAATTGGTTGACAAGTGGCCTGATACGTGACATATAATATTAATAAGTAGTTCTAATACTATGACACTTGTTAATAGAAAAATAAACCTATTCTTTTATTAGAATATGAAGATTATATTTAATATCATCGATTCCATTTACGCATGGTCGATAGCAGAGTGCCGACTCTGACCATGTGCAACATGGGCATTCGAAAAGGGCCCAAAATCTTAAGGGGCCCAATTTTTTTTGGTAGTATAAGCAATGGGCAACCCATTAATCTAAACTAATTAATAGAACAAGGCAAGGGAGTAGTCACGAACAGAAGCCGCGATTTGCAGCACTTCATGATCATCAATTATTCGTTCGCTCAAAAAAAAGCAATCGACAAAGACAGTAACTTAGCGGCTCAGCGCCATTCACTCATTCAGCAAGGGTAGACGATCTTTTATGAGAAATTGAGGATTATCAAGGGTCAATTATTTGATTTTATCTCTTGCTAATCAACCAATCAGGTAAGATTTATGAGAATTGACGATTATCAAGTTTATAGTTGTCAATTGCATACTTGAATGATTCACACTTTCATAGATTATGAGTTTAATAGAATATTGAATCATTGAATGAATTTAATATTATTGAATGAATTTAATATTTGATTATCAGTTTATCTACTATAAAAATCAGTTTAATAGTCAATAGAATAGTGAATGAATGAATTAGTTTCTAAGATTCATAGAAACCAGTTTAGTAGTTTAAATTATGAGTTTATGTTTATTGTAAAATTGTTTATCAAATTATGTTTATTGTAATTGCTTGAATGTTGAAAGTTGAAACTTATGAACTTGTAGTGATGAAGTCTAAACAACCATCCGATTATCAAAAATGTAAAAAGAGAAAACTAGATGAAGAAAAGAGAAAGGTTGATGTCGGTGCTCTAGATAAATTTATCCACAGACAACCTGTTGAAAAGCACATTGAAGAACATGTTGAAGAGCATGTTGAAGAGCACATTGAAGAGCAAGAGCATGTAGAAGTAGAAGAGACAGAAGAGCATGAGCCTATTAAAGACCTTGTTGATATATATATATATATATATATATATATATATATATATATATATATATATATATATATATATATATATATATATATATATGATCCAAGAAGGTGGGAAAAACTTAATTCGGATGAGATTAAAATTTTGGTTGAGAAAGGTCCTAAAAGAGATAGTAGTATTATGTATGGTCCCTACGATAAACTTGGTAGACAATTTTCTGTAGCTTTGTATACAAGAACTTTATCAAATTTGGAGAAGCGTGATAAAGAATGGCTAGAATATTCGAAAGAGCTAGACAGAGTATTTTGTTTCTGTTGTAAAGTGTTTAGAAAAGGGATTTCAAAAGGTAAATTAGATGGTGAAGGTTATGCAGATTGGCACCATGTTACCACTAGGGTTAAAGAACACGAAATTTCATTGGATCATCTTACAAATAGGAATAAGTGGTTTGACATGCGTAAAAGATTGAACTTGAACGAAACAATTGATAAAGTTCAACATGAGCAATTCAAGAAAGAAAGAGATTACTGGAAACAAGTGCTTTTAAGAATTATTGCAGCAGTGAAGTTTCTTGCTAAACATAATTTAGCATTTCGTGGATCCAATGAAAAGTTGTATAAAAAAGGTAACTATAAATTGTATTGTTTGTTCCAGTTCCACCAATTTTTTTTTGTTAATTATGATGACTGATTCCACTTCTTATTTGTTTATTGTATTTAACAGGTAATGGAAATTTTTTGGGTGTCATTGAAATGTTGGAAGAGTTTGACCCGGTTATCAAAGAGCATGTGCGACGGATCACAAGTGAAGGGCTTCATGTGCATTATCTTGGCCACCTAATCCAAAACGAACTAATATCTTTGATAGCTGAAGAAATTAAAAAAGAACTTATCAAGAAGATAAAGGAAGCAAAGTACTACTCAATCATACTTGATTGTACTCCCGATTCAAGTCACCAAGAACAAATGACTATAATAGTGAGGTATTTAAAGTTATCATATAATTCTGTTACTATCGAGGAGTCATTTTTAGGTTTTTTGAATGTTGATGATACCTCCGGAAAAGGATTATTTGATATTACACTTGAGGAGTTAAAGTCTCTTGGTCTTCAAATTGATGATATGTGTGGTCAAGGCTATGATAATGGGGCAAACATGAAAGGAAAACACCAAGGAATTCAAAAGAGATTTTTAGATATAAATCCTAGAGCGTTTTACACTCCTTGTGGTTGCCATTCTCTTAATCTAACATTATGTGATATGGCTAACAAGTGTATTAAAGGAAAGAACTTTTTTGGATTCATCCAACGTATTTATACTATCTTTGCAAATTCTACTAAGAGGTGGGAAATTTTGAAAGATAATGTTAAAGCTTGGAGTCTTAAGTCATTGTGTCAAACTCGTTGTGAAAGCCGGGCTGAGAGTGTAAAGGCGATTAAACTTCAACTTGTGGATGTACGAGAATCTTTACTTCAAGTTGGAGAAAAAGATAATGATGTTATAATTGCAAGTGAAGCAACTTCACTACCAGAAAAAGAACTTGGTGACTTTGAATTTTTGGTATCAACTGTTGTTTGGTATGAAGTACTAAACCATGTGAATATTGTGAGTAAGAAGTTAAAATCAAAGGATATGCATCTTGATAATGCTATTACAGAAATAAACAAATTGATTGGGTACTTCAAGGATTATAGAGAAACTGGTTTTTCAAAAGCGATTGTTGAAGCTAAGGAGATTGCTATTGAAATGGGTATTGATCCAATATTTCCACAAAAGCGTTTGATTGAAAGGAAAAAAAGGTTTGATGAGAGTTCAAGTAGCGAAGAAGTTTCATTTACACCTGAAGAGAATTTCAGAGTCAATTATTTCTTATACATTGTTGATCAAACTATTTCTTCTCTTGAGACAAGATTTGAACAATTCAAAGAGTATGATAAAATGTTTGGTTTTTTATTTACACAAAATTTGAGGGGAATTGAAGATAAAGATCTTAAGTTATATTGTCATCGTCTTGAAAGAGCACTCAAGTTTGAAGAAAGATCGGATATTGATGCTGAGGAACTTTATACGGAGTTGAAATTATTTGAGACATTGGAAACCAATGAATTTATCAAACCTATAGATGTTTTGAAGTTTTTGAAAGAACTTGATTATTTCCCAAATGCAAGCATTGCATATAGAATATTGTTGACTATTCCAGTAACGGTCGCATCTGCAGAAAGGAGTTTTTCCAAATTAAAATTTGTGAAATCTTACCTACGCTCCACAATGAGCCAAGAAAGACTTAGCGGTTTGACGATGATATCTATCGAGAACGAAATCTTAGAGAGTATAGACTACAAAGAGTTGATCAACCAATTTGCAATCAAGAATGCTAGGAGAGCTTTAAGGATCGTCGATTAGCTGTTAGGATATTTTATTAGTCATTAAAATACTTTGATTTTGTTATGTTTATTGCTATAAGGTTTATCGTCATTTTAATAAAAAATTAGTTTATGTAATTTAATTCGTTAACATGTTACACATTAAGGCCTAAGAGCCTTTTTTCTCCGTTTCGTCATGGGCATTTGATTCCTAGAACCGGCCATGGTCGATAGATTAATGAAATGTAAAGATAATGATGATCATCAAGGTTTTTACATAATACGATGGAATGCTGGTATTCTCAACACAAAGATGGTGGAGATAAATATACAAACATCAACATATAACTATTTTAGCATTGTATGATAAGAATCATAATATCTATTGCATCATGAATTTATGATGAAATCAAGTTTTACTTGTGCTTTGAAGGAGGATATTCAAATGTGTACCTTATAAGGTATACCCTGTCGAGAGTAAAATCTTTAAAGTACATGATTACATGAAATGAAGAATAATGAGAATCTACAATTCTACATGATATTACCAATGTTTTAAAACCCGGGTCGACCCGGCCGGTTGAACCGGTTGGACCGTGACCCGGTGTAGAAGGCGGGTCAATTGAGACCGGTTTTTTGTAAAAATACGAACCGGATCGAACCGGCTGGGTTTTCCCTAAACCACGGTTCGACCGCTTATATCGAACCGGTTAAAACCGGATTGACCCGTTTTAATAGGGTTTGGATAGTTAGATACAAGTATCGAACGCCAAAACAACAAGTCGTTTGCGGTTTTTTTTAATGTTTTTCAATGTTTAAACTTTGTGGACATCAAATTATTGGTTTTATATGTTTATGGATTATGCATGAAAGTAAAAATATATAAAAATAGAAAAAAAATCATAAACCGGGTTGACCCGACGGTTCAACCGGTTGACCCGTGAACCGGTAATCACACCGGGTCAACTAAAAACACGGGTTTTAAAACATTGGATATTACTCGTATATTTAATAAATGGCAATGCTCTGGTATACCTTGTGCTCATTTGTAATAAATGACAATGCTCTGTACCTTGTGCTCATTGTAATAAATGACAATGCTCTGGTATACCTTTTGCTGATGTGATAGCAAAATCACTAGTGTTTACGTATTTTCACCATTTCGTGAATGTTGTAAAGTTAACCTATGAAATTTTTTTAAAAGTAAACGTTAATTAATTTATTTGTTCTTGTTTTAGGTTGGAATCTTCGGTTACAAATAAAACATAGATATATATAAATTAGTAAGAAAGTCACTTTGTTGCATTGATTTGGTAAAAAAAATATAGATATAAATTCATTGAAATTCTTGAGAGAGAGAGAGAGAGAGAGAGAGAGAGAACATGGTAGGTTGGTTGTTAAATAGATATAATCATAAAAATAACTACCGAGTTATGTACACTACACCACAATACAAAGGTAACAACCAACTACCCTTGAATTTAATTTAAACCCTCTAAATAAATAAATCACAATAAAAAAGGTAAATCAAAAATTAATATCTTAGTAAAAAAAAAAAAAGAAAAAAAAAATTAGGAGCCATGGAAAGGAATCATCTCTGTTGGTAAAGAGCATTTTAGTACTGGCTGGGTGTACCTAGAGATTCCCCTGACCTTCGGGCAGTCTGGGCAGCAGATACTGATGACTTATCCGACCCACCTCGCACATTATATCTCTCATAAACTTTTTCACGGTTTTCCGACCACCATGTCTCCGCTTGGTGCTCCCCAAATCTCCTGCGACTGCACATTCATACAACCAATTTTAAGTATGTCACCTTATACTCTGTTTGACATGCATTGGTCTGTGAGACTGATGTCAATACGATAAAAAAAAAATGCAAATTTTTGTCACGCCCAAAAAGACTGGACACGAACTTACTGTCGATCTCTCGTCACGCAAAAGACGTAAATGCCCTTCTCGTCTTCATCATGAAAAACAACCTTTGAAAAGTTTGTTAGGTCCATCCTGTCCAATCCAATCATGTCCCGTGTAACGGGACATGATGGGAGTAGACTGGGCGGGACAGACCTGACAAACTTTTCAAGAGTTGTTTTTCATGATGAAGGCGAGGAGGACATTTATGTCTTTTGCGCGACGAGAGATCGAAAGTAAGTTCGTGTCCCACCTTTTTGGGTGGGACAAAATTTTGCATTTTTTTGTCCTATAGACATTAGTCTCCGTCTCAGTCCAATGCATGAGAAACACAGTACAACCTGTTTTATGTAACGGGAAGTACCTGAAGCGGACTCTTTTGAGATCACGGGTCCCATCACGTAGAGCTACAAGTGTTATGTACACTCCAGGCTCATATTGCTCGATCCATTCGGCCTCAACTTGATCAGTGGCATTATAGGTATTATTATTATTGTTGTTGTTGTTGTGGTGGTTGTTATTGTTACTATTGGAAGCTGGATTTCTAGATTTGAAGCCGTTATTTTCTGCTTCTTGAGAAGGAGGTGCATGATCCGGCAAATATTTGTTCCCCATTTCCACAACTGCCCCTGTGGTGCCATTAAGAGATCTGGCATCTGAATCGCCATCATTCCCGTTAGATGTCCGTACAGATTCAGTGAATCCAGCGAATGATTCAGTGGGTCCCGATGTTTCATTTATAGAAGATATCGTGTCCATTGGAGTTATTATTTGATTTTCTTCACTTGTATCAGGATTGTGAAGCATGGAATTCGAGTCCAGACCATTTGGTAACTTAATGCTGTCAAGGTCATAGGATCCAGGTGGCAATCTCTCTGCCATATCTTTAAGCTGCAATATATAATAACAAATTTAATCATAAAAACTATTTTTTTTTGTTAATTAACTGTAAGAAAATACCTGTGATGTAAGAGACTTTATCACGTCTTTAGCAGCATTACATTTAGCAGATTCCTCAGCAGCCAATACCATTGCTTCCTGAGATTGTTTTCTTGACTTTTGAAGTTCTGCCTCTTGAATTTCACATTGATGTCTGAGGCTATCAACCTAAACAAGATTCATAAAAATTAAAAAACAAAACATTGTAATTTAACAAAACTTTAAGAATCTACCTGCCCACGTAATTTAAGAACTTCTTGATTCAACAAATCATTAGTCCTCTTCAAACTATCCGCCACATTTTTCGAGAAAGAAAGTCCCGATGTTGTAGGAACCGGTGTCGCCGATCTCGGAGGACTCGATTTCCTCGAGAACGGTGAAACCGCCCTCGAATTAACACCCGACTGAGTCACAATCGGCCTCGGAACCGCGTACCGGAAATCCCCACCACCACCACCACCACCCGCCTGAGAAGACCGCCCTACCGGAAACGCATCCGCCTTTCTCCCTTGGCGGGCCGCTTTATTATCCAACAACTTAATCAAATCATGATTCGAAGGCAACCCCGACTTTGCTAATCTCATATCCGATTTATCCAATCTATCTTTGTTATCCCCCGACAACCGTGGCATCACATTTCGTCTACTCCCTACGCCCGCTTCCGCCATTTTACTCAATTTAACAAAACACGAATCGCACACGCGATGCGGTTTACTCGGGTTCGGCGCTAAAGCGGCGCGTAATGCTTTTCTTGAGCTACACGAATGGCAATGAACAAGCCCGCAGTTATAGCAATTATGTCGCTTTCTAGTAAACCCAAACGCTTGTCTACACGATGAACACTGCGACTGCTCGGTCCCCGAAACCCATTTGTGTAGACAAATGGAAGCAGTGTAATTCGACCCGCAAGATATAAACTTCACATGTCGGTCTTTTAACGATTCGACTAAAGTCGGGGTTTTTCGGTCTTCGATGTCTCCGTGCCCTAACCGTCCGTTCGCCCCTTTTCCCCATGTGTAGACTTCATTTCGGGAAGTTAAAACCGCGACATGGTAGGCCCCACATGCGATTTCGTCAACGGGCTCACCGGATAGTTTGTCTTCTACCAAACACGGGAGCTTTCCGTCACATTGAGGGTTCCCGAGTTGCCCGTAGACTGTGCTCCCCATTGTGAAAACGTGTCGGGAGGTGGTCAACCCTACAGTCAAACTATGTCCACACGCGACTTTGTGGAAATTGTAATCGATTAACGACGGGACACATGTCGGTTTGAGACGCGGCTCTCGGTCGCCATGACCTAACCGGTTTTTATCCCCGTCACCCCATGTGAAGAGTTTCCCGGAGGAAACTCCGGTGCTCGACCGTGTCACGATTACTTCGACTACCGCGGCGGTGTGCCATACGCCACACGCAACCGCGATAGTTCGTAACCCTAATAATGATTCGACCTCTCTCGGGCAGGGGACGTGTTCTCGGTCACCGTGACCGAGAACACCGAATGTCCCATCACCGAAGGTGAACAGCTGCCCGGTGGAGGTAATCAAAGCGGTATGCCACGGCCCGCAGGTGACCGACGCGATTTTAAGCCCTTCGAGAGGGTGACCGATTCGTTTCGGGATCCAATGGCTCACGTTTGTCCCGTGCCCAAGTAGCCCGGCGTTGTGGGTCCCGTCTCCCCATGTGTAAAGCTCGCCCGACATTGTAACCGCGCACGTGTGGAACTCGCCGCACGCGACAAAATCGATGTTGGAAACGGATAATGATTCGAGTAAACGCGGTTGTGTCACGTCTTTTTGGAACCCGTGCCCGAGCCGCCCGCCCGATTCTTCGCCCCATGTGAAAACTTCACCTTGGCGGGTGACCAGGGCAGCGTGGCGGACCCCACACGATATATGGTTTACATCTAGGACTAGGTTGGATTCTAAGGGTCGAGGTAAGAGGACATCTGCTCGAGTGGTTGAAGAATTAGGGTTTTTATCGGGGCCTAATTTGATGATGTTATTATTATCGCATATTACTTCACCCCAAATGTACACGTCACCTAAAGCATCATAGTCATCTTGGGCTGACCCGTGACTGGATGTGCTTGGAGCACTTGAGACACTGACCCGAAAAGCATCTGACCCGAATCCTTTGACTTGGATGTTTGTTTGGTCAAACATTGTAGTTGACTTTTCGAAAGTAGAAGAATTTTGATAATTCATGGGAGAAGTGTTGGAATTTGAGCCGAATGATGCGTCTGGGGAGCTTAAATCTGGTGGAGCACTGATGGAATTGTCACTTGCACTGTTTGATGTTGAATCTTTATTTTCCTGTTTGTTTAAGATTAAGTTAGTATAAAATAGAAAAAAAAAATAATAATAATCACAATTAATAATTAAAAAGAAAAATTACTTCAATGTTGAGACCTCCTTCACTCCATCCATCAATTTTGGAACGACCTCCTTGTCCAGAAATCAATGCTTTGAGGCCAGCTATCCACACTTCAGCTTCAACTTTATCCTTACAAATCTAAAAAAACAAATAATTTTTTTAAAGAATGATGAAAATGTAATTGTATTAAAAGTTTAGATTTTAGAATTATTACTTACCAAATCAAGAGATCGTTTTCCGTTGTTGTATATGAGAGAGAATGAAAGATAGTCTTTTTCGGGGCGTAGGTAACGTCTGAAAACAGCCTAGTGGCATATTGGTAAAAAGAAGCATTATGTGAAATATTTTAGATAATGAGATAAATATTTGCAAGACATATAGAGGGGCATATATGTAAATAATGATACATGATTATAGATACTTACAGTTCGTTGTCCAGGGACAATTCTTGAGACTAAAGATAATTTCAGATTCCTTTCACCACTTGTGGAAATCCAAATTAAAGATGATTCATCCTGTGTGTATTTTTAGATATAAAGACATCAGCAATCATATATTCTCAAAAAGAACTAAGGGCTTGTTTTGTCTTTTTCAAATTTAGTGTTTGTTTGTATGGATTAAGTGTTGATCAGGAAAATGATGTTTGTCTGGAGTGTATGGAGTAAGTGTTGTATACACACATATGAGTGAAATGACAATACTACCCTGATACAAATGCATCCACAGAAACAGATTTTGAACCATCACAAACTTTCTTTACATTGTTATGTCATGCAATTTTTGTTCATATGATGTAATGTTGCAAGAAGTAAAACAAAAACAGTAATCAGGAAGTTTTCAAGACAGATTCAATGTAAGGATCAAGTTTGATAACTCACATGAGAAAGTCTAAAAGGACAAAATTTGGGCTTCCCTTTACGACCATATTTAAGTAACTGAGCGCCCTTCTTCAGAGCAATTAATGTCTGCAAAAGGGAAGAGAGCATTTAAGAACAATGGAAATACTAGTTGCAATATCATGTAAACATATAAACCATCGATCAAGCTACATCATTAGTTAAATTGTTCACATAATTCGTGATGATCTATTTATATATATGGTATGTTTTGTAACTAAGACATATGCATAAGTTATATGGTAGCTTATTAATACGATATATAATTTCATGGCGATTACTGGTATATCAATTAGAGCCCAACATGATATACATATGACAGTTTCATGAGTGAGAACCCTAGTTTTTTCCTTCCATTGTCCTAAGGCTAACAGATAGCTATGATCCAATGCCATTGAGTGATCTCCCTAAAATTCAATTATTCTACCAGGAAATGTACAAAACCAAACACCCTAAGAGAAGACATCCAATTCCTCAACTGTAGCAATTGATAAGGAAAACGCATATTTTGCTTAAATTACTCTTCATATATATAGACAGATTCATGGAGAAGAGTGATGATATATTTGGTCATGTCAAACCTAACAAGATCTCATATTTTCCGATGGTAGGGCAGGCTATATATCATAGGGGAATCAAAAATACCTGCTCGGTGTCACGGTCTGCGTTACCGTAGCTAACAAGATCTGCCATTCCATGTGACAGATTCACCAGCCCACCACCAGACGTCACTGTAATCTCCGGTCATCATCAATGGCGAGCAGGCTTGGTCTTTCGTACACTACCATCAACCTTTCACTTCACATCTAAGTTCAAACCCTCAAAGCATACGAATTTCCCTTCACGTCGCTGTCAGAGAAACGAAAATCGTCCTTTCAAACCCTAGAAATCACCAACTCCGCCCACCAGATCTACAAACCGCGCCAATAATCCGTTTGAGCTGAACACCTTTGAGTTGTCTTGGAAGATTTCAACAGCCGTTTGACCTTGAACTATAAATGGGGGAAGGGATGATGCTTGACGCTTATCTGTTTTCAACCGGTGAAGAAAGGTATGATACTGACGCTGATTAGTGGCGGTTCCCGGCCGTCAAATTGGTAGATTGACGACGGAAGGCGACGAAATCGGAATGTGGTCCCGTCGGAGTAAGCGGAGTCAAAGAGAGAATTTCTGGCTGTTTGGCGGAGTAAATGTAAGAACGCAATTCTGTTTTCCAATTTATACTACATGCTAATTATTCTGTCACTGTTATAATTTCCGATATATTAGTATAATTTAAAGCCAATCTTATTAAATAGTAACATAACTTCATAACTATTTTATTTTCTTTAAGTAATCAAGAATTAATTTTGTTTTGATATTGTACAAGTTTTGATAATTGCTCCATCTAAACTATTTAAATTACATTTTTACTTAACTTGTATAATTGTCAAGTGTCATTTTCTTTTTAACAGGAATTGATATAATCAGTTTGTAAATAAGTTGAGAAGATTATTTGACCATGCTTAGTTTTGAAAATAGTTCAAACAAAAAGCTTTCTTTAGTTAGATATTTTGACTAAATTACATAAATTGTCTTTATAATCCGGTTAGAATTTGTTAGAATAGTAAGGTGTTGTTTGTTTTTCCTAAAAACATTTTCTAACCACTTATTATTGTGTCGTGCAGCTCGGCCGTAATATTTGACCCTTCACAACTGTTTGTTTTTCAAAAGATTCTAACTTAAAAATTGTTGCGCATGTGCTGCGTGGTGCAACATTTTGACCATCTGCTTCAAACATCTTTATATTTTACTTTAACTTATTACAGCAGTTTGCAGATGTTAAAAAAACAAATTTTTTATTACATGTTGCATCCGTTTGATCTCTCTCTTCTACTACAGAGGGTTGCAGAGGTGATCCGCAGACAAAACAAACGACACCTAAGTTTCGTCTAATTTTTGAAAAGTTGATATATTGTATTTATATATTTTCACAAAATTCAAAGTTGGTTCCTCTTAGCTAACACCGTCCATGACCAACCATTAAATCGGTGAAAAATGACCAAATTTTTTTCTGTGTTTATGTTTTATTACAAATATAAAAGGCACCCATCCCACCCTACCACCACCATTTTGAAAATCAATTGGATAAATTGAAAAATGTGTCCATTAATGTAAACATTTTTTTCTTCCATACCTCCTTTAAATACACTTCAAAGACACCTTACAAAACCCTACCAATCCATATCAAGAATATGGGTTCAAAAGCTCCATTTAAATACACTTCAAAGACACCGTATAAAACCCTACTAAACCATATCAAGAATATGGGTTCAAAAGCTCCAATCACATACATGACAAAATGTGCAACCAAACCTCCAAAATACATATTTTAAACACCATTTACACTTAAACATGATAGACAATCTTAATCTACACATGAAAAATGAAAATTATAGTGTCAAATCAAATTTATTTCTTTAAAAATTTGCTTGAAGATTGTAACCAAATTAAAATTTATAACTATGATGTTTTTTTTTTTTTTTAATTTTGCATTTTGAAGTTTTTAAACATGATGAAGGAGATGAGAGAAAAAAGGGGTTTCAAAGGAGGAACTTGAAAGAGATTATACGATAAGAAGGGACATGAATCGACTATGATAGGAAGAGAATGAGAAAAAGACGGTGAGGAGAATGAGAGGGAGATGGTGAGGATAATGAGAATGACAAGGTAATGATGGGTCTAAGATGGTGGTTCCGGGGATGTGGTGGTGGTTGATGATGGATGCAGATGGTGGTGGTGGTGGCTACTCTTGACATGGAGAGGGGGATGTCATGTTTCAGAGTTTTAAGGTAGATATGTGAATAATGTACAAATTTGGGCTAAATTTATGATTTTGACGAAATTATATGGACCATTTTTGTGATTTGCGTTAGATTTTATTTTTTTTCAAAATTGTATGTGATATCTTAAGTTTCACTAGACATATTGAATTATTTAAAAGTAACTATGAAACTATCTCAAATAATTAAGTATAGTAAAAGAAGTTATTAACATCATTCACATCAAAATATTATGAAAAATATATAAATGCTCCAATTTTATTTATGTACTTAAAATATAAACAGAAATTTATTCAATCAAATTCAAACTCAAATTATTTCATAAAACAGTTTTATAACATATTAAACAGGAAGATTTTAAGAGGCTATAATTAAAGCATGATTTTTTTTTTAAATGTTAATTATATATACTCACTAACGTTCATACTCGAATTATTTGCTAATAATATATTATCAAAACATATTCAACGTGAAGTTTTTTTGAAAGCCTAATGCTATATAATCAAATAAAACAAGTTTATATTATTGAAAAATTATTATGTTTATTATTTGGTCACACTACTATCAATCATTTAGATTGTACTAAATGATATTTGAAGTTTTGGGTGTAAAACCCCTTCATTTAATAACTCTTTAATCATATTTAATTCTAAAATATTTATCATTTTCTGATCATTCAATTTGTTTTATTTTTATTTTTACTTTTATTTTTAACTATGCATGCAATATTTTTATTACTTTTTATATTTTCAAAGAAATAACCAGGTATTTAATTTTCTAACTTTCTGTATTGTACTATATTTGTTTCATTAAATATTACTATCAAGTATTATTCATTTTTTAAAACATATTAGACAATTTAAAAAATAATAATAGAAACAACTAGTGATTGGAAAATGTTTTTGATAACATGTTAGCAAAATAGTTAATTAAAATTTGATATAACAAAAAAAAAATAGTGGTTACGCATTCCCTAATTATAATATTATTGCTTTAGAATTAGAAAATATTTTATTTACAATAAAAAAAAAAAGGTATTATAATATCATATTTGAATCATTAAAACTTTGATTAACTAAGTAATAATCAATGAAGGGTAACGAGGATTATTAAGTACGGCGATCTTTCCTCGAAGCATGCGTGACAAAAAGAAAAGTAAAAAAAAAAAAAAGCGTTCTCGTTATCGGTAATCGGCTCAGAATTTTGGGATGACGAGCTACGAAGATTGTGTAGGTGAGCGACCAAGGTATTGGTATGAATGATGCATATGCGGGGCCCTTTTGTAATAAAATAAACTAAGTGGGGTGTATGTGTAAACTTGGAAGGGGAAGCTCACCAAACACTGTTCAATCACTCTCAATGCTTTTTCTTTTTTAATTATACTTGTTAAATTAAAATTAAAAATTAACATTAGGGCTCGGTTCAATGTTAGCATAAAAGTGAAACCAAGCCATAATGCATTGGTCGGAGTTTTACAAAACTGTGTTTTGAGTTTTGGTTTTTTTTTAGATCTGTTAATTTAGTTGTTTTTCTGCTTGTATATGCTTTTTAGTAAAATAAACATGTATTTTGTTAAATATTAATTGAAAATTATTGAGCAATATAACTAGACAGCATAGTTTAATATCAAACGGTTCGGTTCTTGATATTTGTGTGTGTTTAAAATCGAAGTGGACCGAATATTTTGGTTTCTTTTTAGATAAATTTAGAATAATCGAAACTGTTTTACCTTTAGTTATTTTCGATTTAGGACTCATTTTATGTTCTATGCACATTTCTTAGTTTTTTTTATATAGAAAATGGATCTATACAAGTGACTGAAAATACATTTTGTTAGAATGACGGAAAGATATATTAACTAAACAATGTAAACGAGCTAGCAAAAAAAATTATATGGGATGATTAAAAAGAGCAAACAATCAAAGGGGAGCAACACCCCAAGAATACTAATCAATGTTGAATAATTTTGCTCAATGTTTTAGCCAATTGAAGAGATTAAATTAAATTTCATCTACCGATTTTTTCAATGTAATTCCTGTTTTCTTGAAGATAAGAGCATTCATTGGCTTCTATATAAACCAAAAAAACTACATGAGTGAGATGAGTGAGAGCCGAGTTCATTAACGTTTGATAAAATACATTGCATTGCATTCTTATTTTGTACAAGGAAGTTTAGTTTAAGGGTTGTGTTTTCGCCTTGTACGTGATCCATAAAAATATAGATACATTAATATTGTGAATATTGTAACACGAGTTCATTAACGCTTTGATAAAATACATTGCATTCTTATTTTGTCTGGATTTTTAACAGAACTTAATTTTAACCATTCAATCTGTGGAATAGACTGTTTGATTTTATTATGGAAGCAACTTGGGTTAAAAAAAGAGTTATTATTGTTAAATAATTAAATCTTCCCATGCCTTTGTTTGGAATGATTATTAGGTTTCTCTTGCACTCATGGCAGGTGTGATTAGTGGGACTCCATTATACATATATAATTATTTCTAAATGTGTTTTGCGGCGTTGTTAGTATAATTAATTTAGATTCATAAACAAAACCATTCTTTTATATGTATTGGATGCATTTTAAGCCTTGTCAACAATAAGCATGATCTGAAAAAGTTAATAGCACTTACGACATATGAATAGATCCTCCTATTTTAAATACACTTGCCCTTGTATACAATTATGCATATTTTAACATGTTTTCCTTGTCTTTTTGCATTGCATTTTACACATTCACATGATGCATTTCATTGCTTTCTGGGACTTTTGTGTACTTGTGTGGAGTTGGTTTATTGTCGTGGGACATGGTTTGGAACATTTGAGGATCCGTTGGGACTATTTTCAGGCGCCAAAAGAGAGAAACGAAAAATAGAAATCACAAGATTGCGATCCAACAACATATAGACACAAACATATTGACACAAACATATAGATGCATGCCTTAAAATCCACACAATCGTGTGAAAGGAAGGGCACAAAGGACATTTACACAACCATGTAGACCCAAGGAAAAAAAAGCACACAATCATATTGGATGATTTCATTGCGATTACGGTAATTTTTGTGTTTGTTTACGAGAGAAAAGAAGCATTTTTCCAATTAAAGACACAGAGATGAAGAAGCAAGAAGTATCAAAGGAGATTTCATGATTAACATTTGAAGGAAGTGTAATTACCGGATTAATTATTGGTTTAACTCCTACTTTGTTTGTAATAAGTTTTTAACCAACATGATTGTATATAAAAAAAAAACCCTTTAACTATTCGACTTTATATATTAAATTACTATTGATTTTCACATCCAAAAGAATATATCATATTAGAATCTTCTATGGTAGAACCGTAAAAGCCTATGGATGCCTATGCATAGAGATCACCATTCTCCAAGCAATCAACCGTAACCGAAAGTTGTCAGTTTCACCATCCCGATGGGACTTTCGATACGTTTGTTTAATCAATGTCTTCTTGTCTTAAGAAACACCACTTAGGGTTGATCTATATACTAGTTAACTGTCTAACGGGAGTATAATATTTATTCCGAACGAAACATTCATAAGTTTCATTGAATCCACACAATGGTGTGAAAGGAAGGGCACAAAGGACATTTACACAACCATGTAGACCCAAGGAAAAAAAAGCACACAATCATATTGGATGATTTCATTGCGACTACGGTAATTTTTGTGTTTGTTTACGAGAGAAAAGAATCATTTTTCCAATTAAAGACAAAGAGATGAAGAAGCAAGAAGTATCAAAGGAGATTTCATGATTAACATTTGAAGGAAGTGTAATTACCGGATTAATTATTGGTTTAACTCCTACTTTGTTTGTAATAAGTTTTTAACCAACATGATTGTATATAAAAAAACCCTTTAACTATTCGACTTTATATATTAAATTACTATTGATTTTCACATCCAAAGGAATATATCATATTAGAATCTTCTATGGTAGAACCATAGAAGCCTATGAATGCCTATGCATAGAGATCACCTTCTCCAAGCAATCAACCGTAACCGAAAGTTGTCAGTTTCACCATCCAGATGGGACTTTCGATACGTTTGTTTAATCAATGTCTTCTTGTCTTAAGAAACACCACTTAGGGTTGATCTATATACTAATTAACTGTCTGACGGGAATATAATATTTATTCCGAACGAAACATTCATAAGTTTCATTGATCTCTTATGCAATTACAAACACTGAAAGTGCGATTTCTTTTTAGAAACAGATGCCAACTAGTTTCCCGACTTAGGGAAAAACACGAGCCCATCTCGTTAGAGGATACACGATCATTGATCAAAAGGAGACAAAAAGCGAGTCAATCGACCGTATTTAGGGAGATGCATTAATAAATCATTTATTTCTTGTGAGATTTGTTTGTTTCCTAAATTTGTATTAGATTTTAGATAATTTCCAATCCTTAACACTAGCTTTTATACTAAACTTATAATTATAATTATAGTATAAAAATAATGCAACAACTAAATTCTTTCTTAAATTATACTTAACATCGAAAAAATTATTGTAGGTATATTATATTTTATCCAACTTTTATACTGTAAAAAGATAGTGTTGATGAATAATATAACATTATATTCAATGTTACAATATACACCAACACTATATATAATAATATACTTAGTGTATAGTTTGATATTTTAACATAAAAACGATCTTAGTATAAATTATATAGAGGTTTGAGATACAATGTCTATTTCATATTATTTTAAAACCATGTCAAATTGCATCGAGTGAACTGGCCGTTATATTTTATATAGAATTATCGTTTTTTTTTTGTACTATTTTATTGTGTTTCTCAATGAATTCATATTCATAATTTCTTTTTTATAAACCTATTCTTAAGTAATTTTACAAACATAATATATTACAAATATAATAAATAATAGTTTTATAATAAATTTTCAAAAAAAAAGAGAAAATGACAAAAATAGCCATTTACACTAATGGCATTACAAAAATAGCAAAAAAAATTGAAATTACAAAATTAGCCAACGATTTCGCAGATGGAGATGCCCCATCTGCGAAATGAGCTTCTCATCTGCGAAAGTACAAGCACCTAAAGCACAACTGTGCTTTAGGTGCTTGTACTTTCGCAGGTGGTTTTAATTTTTTTTTTTTTTTAATATTTTTGCTGTATATATAGGGGTAATTTCGCAGATGGAATAGGTCCATCTGCGAAATACTCTCACTCTATCTGCGAAATCGTGGTATTTTTTGTATACTTTTTTTTTTTTTTTTTTTTTTAAGTCTGACTATGAAATTATAATTTTTGTATAATTTCTACAAAACTTTTTATATAGCAATATGATTTCGTAGTCAAACCAATTCATTTCATAGTCAAAAAAAAAAAAAAAAAAAAAAAAAAAAAAAAAATTATACAAAAAATACCACGATTTCGCAGATAGAGTGAGAGTATTTCGCAGATGGACCTATTCCATCTGCGAAATTACCCCTATATATACAGCAAAAATATTAAAAAAAAAAATTAAAACCACCTGCGAAAGTACAAGCACGTAAAGCACAACTGTGCTTTAGGTGCTTGTACTTTCGCAGATGAGAAGCTCATTTTGCAGATGGGGCATCTCCATCTGCGAAATCGTTGGCTATTTTTGTAATTTCGATTTTTTTTGCTATTTTTGTAATGTCATTAGTGTAAATGACTATTTTTGTAAATTTCTCAAAAAAAAAAATAATCAATTAATGATATTGATTGATTATCCCATAATTTTTTTGTAACGAAAAGAACCTACCACCAACACGTTTGGAGTCACCACAATTATGCAACCCTAGGGGCCAATAGCGTAACAAATCCACGTCTACGGAGTGGACGTGCGTCGTTGCCACTTGACTTCTCTTGAGTCGCTTCAAACTGCATCCGCAATCCAAATTCCTAACGAGAGAAGCCTTCAGTTTTGATTCTGTTTGCCCTTTAACGACAGGGCACAACACGCAAACCCTAGGGTTCTATACCCTGTGCCAGGTACTTAACTCGGATTCTCGCTAATTACCCTTCAATTATCGCATTTCTTCACGGATTTTCAGTTTCGTCTTTCGTTTGATTCGATACTTTACTTGCACAAGCTGAATTTACAGCAGAAATGGCAGATGGCTATTGGAGTAGACAACGAGAGCAGCAGCAGCAACAACAACAGCACGAACAACAGCAACTATATTCTTCAGCCTCACTGCTTAAACGACCTCGTTCTGATTATGGTAGATACCAATTGATCTCTATTAGCTTTTTTGTTTGATTATTGGTAGTACTTTGTTATATAGGTATGCAAGATTGATGCTTTGAATCACACATGTAAAATCGCATAGCTAATTAACTTTGATGTAATCATGGTGCAATACACATGTCAATTTCCTGGAATCTGGATCCGTTCCAGTAGTCTAGGGGTGACTTCGAATATCCTGAATCAATTGTCTAAAAGTACTTGAATCCACCCAAGATCTTTGTGATCCATATCCCACTACTTTCAATCTCAATGCTTCTTCTATGTAACAACATTCAACCAGGCCTGATCTTGATTTTCTAGAATTTAACATTCTAAATTTTTAGTTGACAAAATATCAGTTCTTTAACATTTGAGCATAAAGAAGGGTTTATGTCAAGATTTAGCAACAAACGATTCCGTATGTGCTCATTTAATGATTTAGGTATTTAGCAACCAATTATATTGTATATGTGCTCATTTAGTCATTATTCTCATTTTAATGTCTAGAAGGTAACCAATTATAATCAATTAATGGTTGTTTAAAATATACCATTATAACCTGTTATAGCAAGTGGCATATAACTGTAATAATACTTAATAAGTGGCTAATTTATAACCTGTTATGGATAAATGCAGACCTCCCACCTGCTGGATTACCATTCTCTTATGAAATGCCTAATAATTATTTGCCACAAAATGATGATCTTGGAGGGGCCCACAGTCATGCTATAAAGGACACAAAGACAATTGGATCTGCATATGATCACTACCTCCAAACTGCAGTAATCCCTTTTTTTTTTTTTTTTTTTTCTTTTTAAGTCCACCTTGTATGAAGTGTTGTCTGGATAAATAATCTTAAAAAATCTCATTTTCTTGACTTTTTTATTAAGTCAAAAAGAAAGAGCACATGAATGTTGTGTTATTTGATTAGTTTGCTTACATGTTCTTGTTTATGACTAATTTAGAAGCTTTCATCGGGGGAAGGTAGTGGCTATGGTGTTGTGTCAGGGGTAGGAAGGGAAATTGGTGGTGGAATGCATTCTTTTCCTTTATCGGATCCGATTTCAATGACCCGTGTTGGGCCCATGGGCCTTGATCATGGACCTAATGGTCGAGCCCTTCAAATGGATCATCATAATCATAATCATCATCATCATCATCATCATCATTCACCTGTTGATATGAATATGATGGGTAGAGGTGTACGTGAAACTTTGCCTCTTCCTGCTGATGCATCAAGTACCCTTTACATTGAGGGACTCCCACCAAATTGCACAAAGAGAGAAGTGGCTCGTATCCTTTGTTATGTAGGACAGGGGCAAAATGGTCATTTTTTTACTTGTGTTGGACTAGGACTGAGACTGATGGTAATGGGACAAAAGTTGAAAGTTTTTGTCACGTTCAAAAAGTTTTAACGAGGAGAGAGGTGGCTTGTATCCTTTTGAGTCCCACGGGACAGGGACAAAATGGTCATTTTACGTGCATTGGACTAGGACTTAGACTGATGCTGATAGCAAAAAATTGAAATTTTTTGTCCCATTGAAAAAGGTGGGACAGAGACGGACGGGTTACTGAACCCTTGACCTCTCATATGTGCAAAAGACGTGACTGCCCTCCTAATCTTCATCATCATAAATATCCTTTGGGACCCGTTTGCTATGCAGGACTTGGGCAAAATGGTCATTATACATGCATTGGACTAGGACTGAACTGATGGTGGGACATAGACTCTCTCTTGACTTCTTGATCTCTCGCCTGTGCAAAAAGACGTGAATGCCCTCCTCCTTCATCATTTGAAATATCCTTTTTGCCTGTTTGTTATGCGGGAGAGGGGCAATATGGTCATTTTACATGCATTGGACTAAGACTGAGGCTGATATTAATGTGACAAAAATTGCAAGTTTTTGTCCCATTCAAAAAGGCGGGACAAAGACTTGCTCTTGATCTCTCAACCTCTCCTGTATGCAAAAGACGTAAATGCCCCTCGTGTCTTTTGTACAATATTAAATGAAATACTCACATTCTTTTACTTTGGTACCAAGATATATTTCGTCCTTTTGTTGGGTATAAAGAAGTGCGACTTGTAAGCAAGGAATCAAAACATGTAAGCCAAAATTCACAACACCAAATTTGATTTTATTTGTTTTCTTCTTTGCTACTTATATTTTTATATTGGTTAAATGCAAGAAATAGCATCATACTTCCATTAATATGTTTATATAAATATCCTACTTTTATTTAATACAAATTAAATTTGTATTATTTTTCTCTTTGTAGCAGCGAAATGGAGATCCTGTTATCATTAGCTTTGTGGATTTTAGTACTCCCGCTTGTGCAGCAACTGCAATGAGTGCTTTACAAGGTAATGATTTTTAAGGCTAAATGCAAGAGATAGCAATTTACTTCATTTTATTTGTGTATTATAGAATCTTACTTTCATTTCTTTCTATTACATCATTTTATTTATTTATTTATTTGATTATTTTGGTGAATAGGTTATAAGATGGATGAACATGATCCTGATTCTGCATATCTGAGGCTGCAGTTCTCCAAGTATCCGGGTCCACGGTCGGGACCCACGCGCCGGGGTGGTAGGCGATGAGCTGGCATGCAGAGGAAGATTTTTTTTTTTTTTTTTTTTTTTTTTTAATTATTATTATTTTTAATTTAGTCTTGTAATGGTCTGGTGTTTTATTATTTTGTATTGTTAAAGTCTTTCTAATGATTATTCATTCGCCCTCCATACAACAACTAAATATAGTAACTAGAAAATACAACACTTTAGATTATTTAAAGAAATTTTGGGTTTTAGATTGTTGATTCTTTGAAATTCGTTTGGAGTCTGTATTTGTATTTTTTAAATTTAATGAAATCAATTAAGATAATTAGTCAATGTAGTACAAGTTGACGTGATACAAGGTTAATTATTAGAAGCCAATAACCATTTTTACTTAGTTTTTTTTATGCAAATGACAACGGGATTTGAAAATTTATAAATTTTGAACTATTTTTTTTTTTACAAAACGTGAATTTAAATAACATTTTTTTTTTCAGGAGGTTCGAAAATTCATATAATATGCAAAAATTCTCAAATCCTATGCATGATATTCAAAATTCTTCTTTGTGTTTTTGGGTTAAGTTCTGAACGTGTTTATGGTTAATTCGTAAGTTTCAAATTAGCTATTCGTGTTAAATATATACATTAAAATTATATAATAGAGATGATGGAAAGGGACAAAAACCAATCTTTGTTAAAAAATGAAGATTTTGTAATAAAGATGATGGAGAAAAAGATGTGATCGAAAAAAAAAAGTAATTTGAAAATAAAAAAAATAGTTTAAACCTCTAAAGTCTTAGGTTATGTCTGGTGTATTAACTAAAAAGCTAACTATTAGTTTATAAGCTAGTTGATAAAAAAATAAGGTTTAATAAAAAAACTAGGTGATATGCTAGCTAAAATATATAAAATGACATAAAATCTAATTTAAAAAAATAATGTTTATAATTAATTAAGAGTATATTTAGAAAAAAAAAAAAAAAAAAAAAAAACACTAGTTTAAGTAGTTTTTTAAAAAGTTAGCTTATAAGAACATGAAAATTTAAAAAAAAACTCGAAAAATAAGTTAGTTTTAGAGTGCCAAACATAACCTTAATAGTGTTGCTTTGCAAAATTTTCTAAAAGAATATGTTATTGACCATTAAAATTTTGATTTTTTTTTATATAACTAGTATTTTGCCAGAAAAATAGTTTTCCGGTTGCTTTTTACAATTCATTACCAAAAAAAACTCACTAAGCCAAAACAAATATTTCAAAAAAAAAAAAATTCAAAGTAGATTGGTTTTTATGGAATTTGACAATTGAAATGAAAATGATAAAATTGATAGAATTATGTGTGAGTACAAGTATATAACCGTGGATCTTTATTTAGTGTATGTTAATGAAAAAGGTTTAGTATATGGTCATCATAATTCTTTCTTTACAATTAAAATTAAAGATATAAAAATCAAAATACCTTGTTTTCAAATGTATCAATAAGAAAATATCACCTCCCTTCTTAGAACTTATTTATTGATTTTCACTTATTCTTTATTATTTAGACAAGTGTGCATGTGCAAAAGAAAAAAAAAATCAAGACTTTTCTAACGAACAACTAATGCTTCTATATTCTATTTTTTCTAGAAAGCAAAATATTTAATAATAAACTCGCCATCTTACTATTCATTAATTTTGTTTTGGTAGTGTGTATAATACAAATCGGGTACATAATTAATGTAATTTTAAATGTTGATTATATATTTCTATCTTTTATGTTAGAGAAATCAAATATCCTACTATCTATTTCTTTCTATATATATATATATATATATATATATATATATATATATATATATATATATATATATATATATATATATATATATATATATATATATATATATATATATATATATATATATCTTACTATCAATATGAAATATGATGACAAATATTATATTTTGATAAAAATTAATTATATTTTTAGATACTTCTCATCATTTTAAATTGATAACAAGATAATTAGAAAGAAAAATAGAAAAATATTTAATTTCTCTTCATGTTAAATTCATATTTAAATTATTAACTTCACTAGATTTTAAGAAACAACCTCCTCCCTTAATGATCTTTCTTCCTTCCCATTTGTGTTTTGTTGTCGATAGGTCTCAAAATGTTTAGATGTGATCTCTGTTTGTAGTTTTAGAAGTATTGTTTTTAGTTTGATAATATATATATATATATATATATATATATATATATATATATATATATATATATATGTGTGTGTGTGTGTGTGTGTGTGTGTGTGTGTTCAAATGTGTATTGACTTCTATTGTGTGAATGTGTGGACAGTGCTATTCTGTGAGAATATCAAAGAAAATATATTGTTTGATAATGTGAATACGTTCTTTCTTACATAACTATTGTCATTATCATCAATCTCACTAATTAGATCATCTATAAAGTTATTATAGATTTTTTTTTTATTATTATTCGACAAAATTGCAAAAATAGTCTCTGTGGTATGCAAATTCTTAGGGTTTTAGTTTAAACCACGAGTTTTTTGGTTGATCAAAAATAAAAAAGGGGAGGTGCCTTCGTTTTCATCAGATTGAGAAAAGAATAGACGAAGCAGCAAGAGAGGTTGTCTGGTGATGGATCAAAAATCGCGAGGAGGGAGAAGGGTGTCCGACTGAAAAAGCAAAAGAGAAAAGGGCCAAGGCGGATTAGCGACTTAAGAGAGGGTGTTTGGCATTAAAGTCGATTGGTAAGGTGGAGGGTGAGATTGAAACTGATCTCCAACGATCCGGCCTTCAATTGGGGTGTAGAGATTGAGAAGGATAGTAACAATCACATGGGGATTGATCTTTCTTTTCTGATCCAACAATTATGCGAGGAAGGAGGTGTTCGGGGTTGTGTTTTCTAGACAATCACACCTATTTTCTATTGTCGAGCTGATTTCATATCCACCTTTAGTAATAATCAATTTAAACTTCTGATTCTGGTTTATATATGTGGTTAATAATCGGTTTAGGCTTCTGATGTCTAGTTGTGGTTAGATAGCTTTTGATTTCATCTGTTCTTTTTCTTTATTGGTTAGTCATGGTTTCTTGCATGATGTTGATGTGGGAATATGAGTTTTGCAGAGGTTACAGGAGATTTGTGATGGAGTTGGTGTCGTCTCCTCCGGCTCCAAAGAATGCTCCAGTGAGTAGAGAATGAAGGTGGGTTTCAAGTTCAAGACATTGTGGTGGATTTGGGATAGGAGGATTGTCGTGGATTTGTGTATTTGTCAAGGTTGTAAAAATCGCTTGACGGTAGCTCGACGGTCGACTGGTGTTAAGAGATTAATCGGTCTTGGCGGGGATTAATCAATGATTAATCGGAGACCATAGATTATTAATAAAAAAAATTAAATTTAATTAAATATTAATATATCTTAAGAAAAACAAGTACTTCAAAATTAGAAAATAAGAAAAATTGTAATTTGGAAATTTGGAAATTGGAAACTATGAACATTTTGGTATAATATCTGAAATTTTGAAAATTTGAAAATTTTTGAGTAAAAAAAGAAAGTTGGTTTTTTGAATTTTTTAAAAAATTTTGACCTTTTTTTTGACTTTTTTCGACTTTTTCTGACTTTTGTTGACCGATTAATCCCGCCAAACCTGATTAATCATAAATTTCCGATTAATGCCCTAATCCTCGACGGTTGGAGAACGTCAAACGGTTAATCCACGATTAATCGCCGATTAATCCCGATTTCTGCAACCATGGTATTTGTGTTAACACAGTAAACACACTCAAATGAGAGAGAGAGAGAGAGAGAGAGAGAGAGAAATAAATAAATAAATTTTTTTAAAAAAAAAAGAGGGATATATTTTTTTAGTGCAAAAATGGTCATTTAGAAGTAAAAAGACAAATATACCCTCATGTGAGAGACACATGAGGGAGTTAACAACAACAAGTTAACGGAAGTTAAGTCCGGGGACCAATTCCACATACAAACCATTATAAAAAGACCATAAATCCAAAAAACTTGGGGCTTAGACTAAAACCTCAAAATTTTGTTTACCATAGGGACCATTTTTGCAATTTTGTCTTATTATTCTCATCCTGTCAGAATGTTTATTGAGTCATATTTTATAAAAATGAAAATGAGTGAAAAACGATGTGTGAGAACATAAATAAATAAGAATTAATGAGAATGCTTGAAAATGACAATAGTTGTATGAGGTTGAATGTAATCACATTAGTAAACAACCTATTATCTTAGTAATTCTTATAGAATAACACTGTCCACACGTCCACACAATAATTGTCCATCTACATTATAACCTATATATATATATATATATATATATATATATATATATATATATATATATATATATATATATATACACACACACACACACACACACTAGCCATTTACCCGCGCCATGCGACGGGTGTGTATAGTTTTTTCATAAATCCGTATTGAAAGGGAAATTTATAGAAAAGTCTCAAACTTTTAGGAAAAGTTTCAATAAAGTCCAATTTTTTTTTGAACGGAACAATCTCATTATTTTTAGAAAAGCATATAATTTGTTATTTGTTGTACAAATATAAAAAAAGAACTTTTTCGTTAATTTGGACAAAATGATAAATAATCGGGACTTTTCTGTTAAAAAAAACTTTTAGGACTTTATTGAAACTTTTCCCAAAAATTTGGGACTTTTCTGTAGATTTCCTTTAAAGGTGATTAGTTCTTTTGCACAAATACTTTACAACATCCAAAAAATTATGAATAAGCGTCTTGCTTACAAATACGAATCAGTAAGAATAAACAATGAAGAGTTAGGAATGTTTAAAAATATGAACGAACAAATGATTGGTTGTACATTATTAATCATGCAACACTTCTTTATACACCACATTTGATGTGTATACCTCACTGCATTTGAATTGTTCGTCAGGTTTCACTAATACTTTTGTAGTGACACACAATCGTTTCCTTTTGATTAAGAGTTTTTTTGGGCGTTTATTTCTTTTTGGCGATTAATTTCCGTTCGGAAACATGTCATATTATAAAGAACATGTAATGGTTTGAGAAATATTATTACTATAAAACGACACACACATTGTTATATAAGTGGAGGAGGATAATTTTGTTTTGTAAACATGTTATATTCCAAATTGATAATGTACAATACAAATTTGATCACAAATGACAGAAGGTTTTATGGTTGCAAAGTTTTGATTAACATGTTATATTCCAGTAGGTTTTTCGGCTTAAAAATACAAGTATTTTGTTAGATTTAAAATATAATAAGTGGGTTATCCCTTATATAATTCCTTTTAATTAATAATGGTATGTTTATTTCTAATTGATTTTAGCAAAACAATAATGGTTTATTTCAAATTAATATATGATTTTATGATATTATCATAAAATCTTGTCATATTATAAAGAACATGTTATATTCCAAATTGATAATGTACAATACAAATTTGATCACAAATGACAGAAGGTTTTATGGTTGCAAAGTTTTGATTAACATGTTATATTCCGGTAGGTTTTTCGGCTTAAAAATACAAGTATTTTGTTAGATTTAAAATATAATAAGTGGGTTATCCCTTATATAATTCCTTTTAATTAATAATGGTATGTTTATTTCTAATTGATTTTAGCAAAACAATAATGGTTTATTTCAAATTAATATATGATTTTATGATATTATCATAGAATAATAGTTTGTTAATTTATAATAATCTTATATTATGAAAAATATATAATTATATTTTTCTTGCAATATAAATCACTAATTCTAGTTTTTTTATTTGACAATTTTATTAAGTCAATGCATTAGTTTGAAAATTGATGCTAAAACAACACCTTTATGAAAGAACTAGTTAAGGTAGGTCCATTTGCCTTTATTATCAACTCAAAATCCTCAAGGAGTCGCTTTAGTTCAGATTTTGTTGCACATTTATGGTCACATATACACAGTCAAAGACACATAGTCACATACATTCACACACATCCATTTAGCAATAAATAATGTATTTGCATTAGAAAGACTTACCATTTTATCAACTTCACATACCTTTCTTTTAATGTGCTCTTTATAAATAATAAGACAACCGATAAATAAACCAACTTATCCACCCCGAAATAAGAACTACTCCTTGATCAACATCAACTACCCACACCAAAAATAATCTGACAAGGTACTGAAATCAAATTCAAAAGATACTAATACTATATAATATTTTCAGGTCTGTAATGTAGTGGATTCCAAAAGACAATGTAGAAATCAAATTAATCTACCCACCCAAGAAAAAAATCATAGTAAACAAAGTACAATATGGTAATAAGAAAAAAAAGTATAATGCTATAATAACGAAAAATAAGGAAGTACATTGTTGTTTCTTAAAGGCGAACAAAAAACTTCACTGTATTTTACCCATCCACATCTTTTTGAAGAACCTCATAGCCATCCTGATCACTGAAAACCAACATTAAAGTAAGATAAATGTCTTATAAATATAAAATATGATAGATACTATGCATAAATGAACAAAATCAAGAAAAAAAAGTTATTGATGCAAGTTCATACCAAATATTGATTTTACATATAATGATTTAAATGATTATGTATATAAAGCTTTGGAAGCAAACTGGGTTTTCTACATGTCCAAGTTAAAAACATTGATTTTTATCAGTTAGAACAAAAAGTATTCACTAAAAAACTTTTGTTCAAAAGCGCTACATGAGAAATATTTTTAAAAGATTTGCTTCTTCAAGATCTGTATCTGGACCTAATTGCACAATTCATTAATCTAAGCAACAACATCAGGCATCTTCCATAACTAAGTAGCAACAAAACCATTCACCCAAGGTACAAGTGCAGTAGCAACAAAACAAACTTCATAACCGTTGAAAAAATAAATTAAAAAAATAAGGATGATAGAATAATAGACCTGATGCTCTTAATAGAAAACTAATCATTCATTTTTCTTGACATTTGTAGGGTTGGGGAAGAAGCAACACCTGCAAATAACCCATATCATCTCCAAATTATAAGATCTGCCACTATGAACTTTTGATTAAGGCCTTTTTTTTTAAAAAATCGCATTCAATTGTTCTTGAAGTCCATTAAATTGAGTGTATTTAGGGACCAACCTCTCATACCTGCCTAACCATCGATTATGTTTATGTTGCATAATTGAACTCTAATTATTTGATTGATTGACGGGAATAAAAACGAATACATAGAGGCGAAGCGTAAATCCAAATCTTAAATGGAAATAGAAAATCACCATCAATTGATGAAGATTTAAACAGGGGGTTCAAGCCTTTACCTGAATCGATGAAGCAAGAGAGAGAAAAGAAGCAATTGAACAAAATCAGATGAAAGAATAAGAGAGGGAGAGATACGATAAGACTAAGGTATAGGTGTAATATAGGTGAAGGTGGATGTTCGGTGGTGGTTACTAATATGTCGAAGACGGTCTGTGACGGCGGTGGTGAAGGTCATTGTGGGCGGTGAACCTGATGGCGATGGTCGATGGAAAGGGGAGCTGTTATGATTGTCGGTGGTCGTTGGAGTGCTAGTGGCGTGGTTTGCAATGATTCACCTAGTGAAGAAAAGGGTGGTGGTATAGCAATGAAATACCTTACAACAAAGCAATAAAGAAAATAAAATTTCCAATGGAAGAAGACTACCTTGAAACAGGAGGCAATCGAAGGAGCGGACGAATTTCTAGTGTCTATACAATGGCGAATAGGAGATGCTATATAGAGTTTATATAGTAGAGCGATTCAATTTGCTGAATATGAGGAAATACTAAGTCAACATTGACCAAATTAGTTTCATAATTTTTTGTAATATTATTAATGCATAAATTAGTTGTCAATATTGTAATACTGTTTGTACAACTTAAAATTCAGCATTTGACCAAAGATGCTTTATAAGGTAATATATATATATATATATATATATATATATATATATATATATATTCCTCTTAACGATAAATTCTATGATTGTTTCGAAATTGGCTAATGATTTATTTATGCGATTAAGCTATTTTTTCCTATTTTACACAACAAAGTGAAGATGTTACTAGTTTTTGGGTTGTGGTTACTCATGTTTAAATCCTAACATCATTCAATTCTTGTGGTGTTGGAGGTTCTCTCATAGTCGGCATTAGTTTGTGTACCAATAAACTAGCTTGAAAATACTTGTTAGAGAAATTTCTTTTTAAAAAAAAAAAAAAAAGAAAGAACAAATGGATATACCGTTGAATATTACGAAACTACTTTGTTGAATATTTTTTATGACAAAATGTAATCTTGCTCAATAAAAAACATTAGTCTTTTCTAAAAAATAAAGAATGACTATAAAACTATAAAAGTCATGATGTTGATCTCGCTTTTTCCAAAATTAAACGTATATAAAATATATTTAATGAAAGCTTATTTTAGAAGTTAATACAATTTGAAATAACCGACAAAAAGATTATTAACATTAAAACATATATGATATAACTTTATTTTTCTTCTAACTATCTCTATAGATGGGCTTGGCCAATATACGTCGTCGGTGGAGTATCGTACCATCTTCAGATATCTACTTATGATTTCAATATTCCCGGCCGATGGGATATGTCCGGTGTGCCACAAGGCATGTTTGGACTCTTTCGGCGAGCATGCAGTTCATTGCAAAGAACTCCAGGGGTTCAAATACAGACACAATATGGTTAAGGATGTTTTGGTCGACATATGTAAGCGTGCCGGGGTTTCCGTCAAGAAAGAGGCTCCTGTGAATTTCCTGACAGACCCGACAGAAGGAAGGACAACCCTTAGACCGGCTGACATTTTGATTTTTGGATGGGTTGGAGGGAAACACGCATATGTGGACCTTACAGGGGTATCCCCTCTCATAAGTTTGAGGGTCGGGGGTTTCACGGCGGGACAAACTGCATTAAAAGCTGCTACATGCAAAGTCACCAAACATAAGAAACCGTACATGGAAAATCAACACGCGTTCATACCATTTGCATTTGATACGTTTGGTTTCTATGCGCCGGATGTGGTGGAGCTTCTTAGTAGACTACAACGGATCATGCATAGCCATGTTATATCCCCTAGATCTATTGATGTGGTCTTCAAAACAATTGGTTTACCATACAAAAGGGCTTAGCGGCGCAACTTGTTGCCCGTTTGCCTTCTCATTCATTGTATGATGATAACTAAAACCTATGTGATTATAGTTTTAAATGAAGATATTTATGCCATATATATATATATATATATATATATATATATATAGAGAGAGAGAGAGAGAGAGAGAGAGTTAGGTTCAAATGTTTCTGCTATCTATTGTGTGCAGATAAGATTGATTTTGGATCAATCATTTTAGTTATTTTAAGAAAGTAATTAATACATATTAAATATTGAAGATTTAATTAATACTCATTATATCTTCAACATGTAATATTCATTAATTACTTTCTTAAAATAACTAAAATGATTGGTCTACAATCAATCCTACATGCATATAATGGATAGTTAGAATACAATAACCTAACCCTATATATATATATATATATATATATATATATATATATATATATATATATATATATAGAGAGAGAGAGAGAGAGAGAGAGAGTGATGATCATTTGAGAACTCATAGATTCATGAGAACTCGAGAACCAAACAAGAGCCGTTAAATCAAAGAAATAGATGGTTAAAATGTTTTGTGGTATTTTTGTAAATATTTGAAAAGATTAAACGTGGGGGTATGTTACATAAATTAATCGAAGGGCATTTTTGTACTAAAATCGGATCATCACCCCCAAATCAATCGATGCCTTCTTTCTCTTCCAAATCCCTCGCTCATCTCAACATCCCTCTCATTCTCGATCGTTCTCCAATCCAGAACCAACATCCAAAATCCCTAGTCTCCTCCGTCAATTGTCTCCCGTATTCATTGAATCGAGGAAGATGAATGTCAAAGATCTGTCTCCCCCCTCCCTCTCTCTCCAAAACCAACATCGCACCTCCATATTATCAAATATCTCTTCTTTTTCTCCCTCTATAATGCCTTCTAATCACGACTAAATTTCGGCAGTGTCGGGGAACAAGATGATGCTTCCGAGACAGTCATGTGTTCAGAGATCTATAATTTAAGGACAACAATGGTCCAATCTGTTGCATGTATTCCTAGTCCTAGTTTTTATAGTTGAGATCAGTTTTCATCAACTCGATTTGATTAAGAATTCGGATATCCCGAATTCTTCAACGGAATCATTCTACTGGTTTACGGAATCACGTCGTCATAAAAAATGGTCAAATATGTTGCTTGCGTGGTTCTTTGATTTACAAGGGAGGAGTCGATGGTTGAAGCTCGTGAAGCTGGAATGTGGTTTGAGACCGTTGAAAGCTATCCGCTTTTGCGTAAGTTGTTGAAATATGTATACATTTGTTTTATGCTTTTGCTTCGTTTTTTGTGCCTCATTGTTAGTAGTAATTATAGGTTTTAGGTGATTTTTACACCGATATATTATAATCATTCATGGAGATGTTCAATGGTTTTTTATAAGTATCATTTGCTGAAGATTCTCATTGTTTATGATATTGATCGTTTTGTTACACCGGTAAACAGGGGAAATAGTGTCGCACCTAATCTGAGTTGAATTTATTGAAATTTTTTGCAGTTAAATGTATTCGCTCTCTGATGTTTGACTTTTGAGGTTACTCATAGAGTATTTAGGTCCAAAATTGATTAATTTAGAGGAAAATATCGGTGGTTACATGTAACTTTATGATATTCCTACTCTCGGAAACTAGTTTTAGGTTAAATTTGGTAGATCATTCAGGTTAATTTCAAATGTGAAAGTGTAAGGTTTGACCTAAAAAATATATATTCATTCTTCTGCAATGACATTTGAAAAGTAATTTAAGAGGGATACAACTTCTGGTTTTGTAATCTGATCTTGGAAATTTGTGTAGTGTTTGCTAGTTTGGTGTAGACTAAACCGTTGTCTCATGCATTGGTCAAGCTGAAGAATTAGCTAGTAATGCATTTTTCTATTAGTATTTTTCTATTTCTTTGATTGTTCTATAACCCTAAACCCTAAGGTAGTGTTTGGAATGAGCATTCCTTGAGCTGAAGGATTGGAATGCTTGGCTATATATATAAATTACAGTTTTCATAGTCTCCAATAACATCGATGTTTATAAAAAAAATTAGAACTTTAATTTTTTATTCACCAAGAATAACTAAAAATATACTTTTATTATATTTATTTTCTAAGACAAGAAATATGTATTTTAAACAACGTGAAATATGTGTATATGCAATTATGTATATCCACTTAATCACTTTCAATTGCTTAAACCTCTCCTTTTTATAGGTGCTGATTAAAGGCATATCAAATCAGCTCATGTTGCTGTTTTCCTCATCAACTTGTTGTTTTCCCTCATCAACTTGCCAATGATCTCACTTTTTCAAGGTTTGAATATATAAATTAGAACAAACAATTAGTGATTTAAAAAATTAAAAAAACAATAACCTTGGTTAAATAAATTTTGATTTTTTATATAGGTATTGGAATTATTTGAGGAAACTAACATTCATGTTGGAGTTATACAATTTAAAATTTTTAAAGCTATTTATCAGTTTGTAACAAGCACTGAATGTTTAATTAGCAAATAAATCAATAAAACTACTTGATGCTTATAGCCAATTGCAACAAGGAAGATGGCGAGTAAGCAAAAAAAAAAAGACGTCGAGAGGTTAAGAAGATGATCATGTTAAGAGTTCATCGCAGCAGCTAAAGGCATAAGTTCAATTTAGTTCATGAGATTTAGAAGGTAAGGGAAATATGGTTCATTTAGGTTTTTTTTATTTAATTATTTAAAAACAGAAAAAATGATTATAACATGTCTAAAGAAAATAGTAAAGGAACATCTCTAGCCATTTTTGACAAGACTTACATGTATCAAAATGGTTTCAATTTTTTCATTCGGTGAATAAGAGGATATTTTGCTAGTCTTTTGTTGCTTTACATGAGTGAAGAAGATGCATTTTGGCTGGTGGTGACATTATTCAAAGGAGCTGCCCATGCTCCTATGGAAGGATTATATTTCGTAACTTCATGTCTACATGTTCTTAATTTAGTACATATATGTAATCAATATACATGGTAATATGAAGATGGCTTCTTATTTTGGATTGGGTGAACAAAAAAAAGTATAAAGATCTTATATATATATATATATATATATATATATATATATATATATATATATATATATATAATGTTTAAATTCAAATATGAATTAATTGAAGAATAAACTGTTAATGAATGAAAGTGGTTTATTTGAATAAACAGAAGTCTTGATGACGCTTAAATGAATATTCACATGTGAATAATACCAATTTTCATTCATTAACCGCTTATTCTTCAATCATATTTGTATATCCATATGTGAATATGTCATGTAATATTCATATGTGAATTTTACATGATATATAATTCACATGTGAATGCATATTACATGTTCTACTCACATATGAATATACCTTGTAATAATCATGTTTCCGACTTTTAAAAAGGTAAGGGTATAACACCAAACCACCACATGTTTAACATTTATCATAATATTTTGGAATTTGCTATTTCTGACATAATATTTATATGATTTATTTTACCTTTTTAATATTTTTTGCGGAATTTAAAAAGATTCATGAAAAAAGGTTTTATCTAAGTTTTTTTTGGTTATCTCTCTATAAATAAACATTTGGACTTAACTTTTTTGAAAATCTAATGATGGCAGGTGGTTACATTGCACACTTAATGGATATTTTGCTATTAAAGAAAGATACTTAAGATGTCCCTTCCAACTATTTCCCGTATACCATATATATATATATATATATATATATATATATATATATATATATATATATATATATATATATATATATATATATATATATATATAACGCACAATTTTTTTTGTTATCTTTGCTTGTTCTACTCTAGGAGTTTGGAAACAACTTGGGATAAATAGTTATCAATTTGGTTACGTAAAGCACAGGTGAGTCATATATGAATTACATGTGATTCACATGTAAATTGTTAACTTGAATTGTTTTTGTTCACAACATAACAACTTTTGAGCCTTTAAATTATATGTGATTGACATGTAAATCACAAGTGAATCACATATGAATTGCACGTGATTCATATGTAAATCACAAGTGAATCATATATGAATTACACATGATTCACAAGTGGCTCACATATGAATTACACTTGATTCACATGTAAATCATAAGTGAATCACGTATGAATTACACATGATTCACATGTAAATAACAAGTGAATCACGTATGAATTTCATGCGATTCACATGTAAATCACAAGTGAATCAAATATAAATTACACGTGATTTACATGTAAATCACAAAGTGAATTACATGCGATTCACATGTAAATCACAAGTAGATCACATATGAATTACATGTAAATGACAAGTGAATCACATATGAATTACATGTGATTCACATTTAAATCACAAGTGAATTTCACGTGATTCACATGTAAATCATAAGTGAATTACATATGAATTACACGTGATTCACATGTAAATTTCAAGTGAATTACATATGAATTACGTCTATATGCACACATACATTTTGAGTTAGTGTTCTTCGATATTTTTTAAAAAAATTTCTTGTGATTTCACATTTGAATTTTAAAAGATACAATCAAATGTGAAAATCAAATTTTATAATCACATTGTTAATGATTTACATATGAATTACATGTAAATCACATATGAATTGCATGTGATTCACATGTAATTCACATATGAATTACATGTGATTCACAGGTAAATCACATATGTATTTTTGTTAGTGTTTTTCCATCAATTACTTTTTTTATAATTTTCTTGTAGAATTGGAAGAAATTGTGGTGAATATTCAAGAGGTGGAAAATTATAAATTGAAGAAAATATGGACATATTGACATGAAGACATGAAAACTCTATCAAATTTTGTAGTATTTTTTTTTTGTTTTTTTATATTTTATATTGTATCGAATAAAATACTTATTGTATTGTGTTTAAAGATTAGTAAATAAAATGAGTTTTCTTATTATTTCCATACAAATATTATAATATATGAAATATGCATATATGCATTTGTAAAAATATGCATAAATGTACCAAAAATGTTGATTTTTTGGTTAAAAAATTATAATATTTTTTAAATATTCAAGTTTTTTTTAATTTTATTGATTTTTAAATTCTTTAAAAAAAAATTCCAGTTTTATTTTTAAAATATTCTTTTCAATTTTTTTTTTCAAATTTCATGTTTTCTATAAAAAATTAAAAAATCTACACTTTTTATAAAAAAAAAAATCTGAAAAACACTATTTAAAAAAAAATCCGAAAATATGATTTATAATGCAATTTTTTAGACATTTCTATTAATATTTACAATAACACAAAAAATTAAACATTAAATGAGATTGATAAGATTACGATCATGTCCATAATGAATTAGTTTTGATTTAACGCTCTACTTTTAGTTCTCGGGTTCTTGGGAAACTATGAGTTCTCAACCGATCTTACCCCTATATATATATATATATATATATATATATATATATATATATATATATATATATAATTAGTTGTATGACCCGTATCTTATACCGGTTAGATAATACAAAAAGAATTAAGTATAAATGTTTAAACAAAAATTTATTTAAAATTGAAATTTTAGATTTGAAATGTAAATTTTAAAATTTGAATTTAAAAAGAAACATATTAAATATTGTATGAGTGATATTGTAATTATTAGTTGTTTTCAATTAATGCAATTATTAATTGATGTGTTAATTAAGAAAATATAAAAAAATGAGAAAATAACAAATGGAAAAACATTTATTTAAAAATACCAAAAAATGACATGTGTCCAAGTTAATAAGAAAGTGACATGTGACAAAATTATTTTCATTTATTAGGAATGATTTATATTTTATATAACTATATAATACAAACCTTTTAATATTTATTAACTCTTTGTCTTTTTTTATTTCTTAAAGTTTTGTGTCTGTACATCTAAATCATTTCATTTTAATTATATTTAGTTTTTAATTGATTTTTATCTTTAAATTAGTTAATTCATTTTCTTAATTATTTGTTCGATAATATATCTCATATTATAACATATTTGATTATTTAAATGTTAATGTCTAATAATATTTTTTTAATGTAAATATATACTAGCATGACGAATCAGGCACGGGTGACTCCTAACACTGACTAATCTATCAAAAATAGGCATCACAACATCTACCCTATGCAAAATCTATAGTGAAGCTCCAGAGACCGAGAACCATCTCTTTATTGAATGTGGGATAGCAAAAGAACTATGACAAAGAATATCCTACTGGTGGCGACTGATGGACCCAAATATCCAATCGATTGGGGATCTTCTAAATTGTAAAAAATTGCTGAAGGGCCACAAGAGGCTGTCAAACATACACGAAGGGATTATGCTAGTATTTTTATGGGTGGTTTGGACTTTCCGGAATTTGAAGGCACACTCCTCAGGTGTTAAACCTCTCTCAGTGCTGGTCTATGAGGTACAATCTAAGTCTACGTTCTGGTTCAATGCAAGGAAAAGAAATGGTGAACCCCCTAGATTGGCTGACTGGTGTTGCGATCCTGTTCTCGAATGTTACACTAGATTGTAGTCAATTTCCCGTATGTATTGTTTTGTTTTGTTTCTTTTTCTTGTCTGTTTCTTTCCTTTCAAAGTTTGTATATTCTAGCCTCTGGCTAGTTTCTGTTTTAATGTCAACTTGCCGTTCGAAAAAAAAATTAAATTATTTAATAAATAAAAAGTCGTTCTTGAAAATTAGAATTTAGTTTAATCTTAGTTATAGGAAGATTGTAATGGTTTTTCAAGGGTTGAATTGGTACATATCCATTCTCACATGAATGTCCATTTATGAGTAATAATTAATAAATTTATGGACTTTTGAGAATTTCTTTGGACCTTGGAGCATAACCCTATACGGCAATAGTAGTATGGTATAGTTGGTATTTTTGGACTTTTACTAATAGGGACCCACCAACATTTGTCAACTTTTGCATATATCCGTGGGGAAAAAGGGAACGTGTACGGGTTTTCAGAAGATTGGGTTCCACTTACATGTGTTTTTTCTTTGGAGTGTATTTTAATTTTGTTTCTTTAGAATTATAAATATTTTACGTTTAACTCAATTAAACATATATTTCTTTTTAAATTTGTTGATTTGACTGCTGTATTTTTTCTTATAGATATAAAAAGATTATGCACAAGTCAAGGTAATACTTTTATAATGCCTCTAATACAGTAATACTTTTATATGCTAAAATAAAACATTATAATTTATATTCTAGAGAAAGTTTCCTAAAAGATTTATTCTAAACGTGTGATGGCTTCAACTTTAGTTATCCGAATGTTTGAAAATAATGGTTTTGTCATAAAAGTTTCTTTTTTAAGTCATTGTGATGAAAACGACATATTTGTTTGTTCAAAAGATTTTCTGGCTAATTTTTACAGCTAATATGATGCATGCAAACATACAAACACTTCATTTTCAAACAAGTTGTACCAACTCTAAAGCCAAATTTTACAGCTAAAACTACATATTTGTTTGGTCAAACTCTCTTCCACACTCCCAGCACCACGTACATAAGATCTTATTGACTATATATATATATATATATATATATATATATATATATATATATATATATATATATATATATATATATATATATATATATATTATATAAAAAAAACCTTTTTTTTTTCTCCAGGCTCCATTTTCAAATTCATACGGTTCTTAGGACGACACATCACACCTTCTGAAACGACGCCATTGACATCAAACTGGATTCCCACCGCATCTTGTTCCTTATGGCTGCGAATCACCACATACACGACGTTTTCTTCTATAGGCATACCTATACCGTCACACCTGTTCCTGTTTCCTCCCCCAGTATATAACCACCGCTCCTTATCATATGTTTTATTCTTACACGTCTCTTGCAAACCCTAACCCTCCATCCGGTGTATTACTTTTCTAAAAGCCTCCGTTCATCTTCATCTTATTTTTGAAATTAGGGTTTCCTTTATCTTCCATCTTTTGGTGCTGGCTGTGTACGACGACAATGTGCAAGGTGGTGGTGTTCGTTCTATGGTATTATATATCCCTCAAAATCATTTTTTTTTTGCAATTTAATAAAAGGGTTATGAGATCTCAAAATTGGCCCCATCTAATGACAAATGCAAAGGAAAGCCTACAAAAGCTCTAACCGAAGCAAATAGGGAGTTAGGGGCAAATTAATTTCACATTTTTGCTAAAAGTTTAAATGGGTGTAATGGGATTTACATATACGGGAATAGTAATGACCTTTTCCCTTTCTGATCCGGTGATATTGATCATTTATATTGTAAGTTACTTATGCCCCTATCAATGTTCTTCACATTTGTGATTCTCATCAATGCCGATTTGAGTATGGTAATCAATTTAATCTACCCTTCAGTGCATATCTTATGGTAATCACACTTCGATCTCCATTATGTAACAAATAAAGTAAAAGTACAATCTTCTGCGAATTAGTATCAGGATATTAGTGATGTAGGGTTAATTAGGCCTTTCATGAACATTTTTTTTTTCTTTGATTTAAGGTTTTAATGTTGGGGATGTGTCGATCTTTTAGTCTTAATTGAGAAATGTTGATGTATGTGTGTGGCTATGGATTTGGCTGTTTATTTGCAAAAAATCATATTACAATTGTGAGATTGCCAATTTTTATGCAAGAGCTATGGCTTAAGATGTGGTATGATGTACATCCTGATTCTTGATAAAAAAATGTCAAAACAAAGATTTACTGAATATGACTTCTAAGTTTTTAACAGCTAAGCATGGACTTTGAGGGATAGAGATGGGTATTAGGATTATAGCAAAGCTCGTTGAGTGTGGCCCGACCATTATGAATACAGGTAAATATTGTTATAGGAATCATGGGAAACATATTGCTCATTATTATTCTAATGCCTCAACACCAACAAATTATGAGGGATTTCTACCACCTACATTACAAAGAGTTTCTTTGCATGTTTGATGGGATTTATAGGGACACACAACTAAATTATATGTTGCAAATGTTGCCACATGTTTGGATGTTTTTTGAGGGTCATCAAAAAGTTGACGTGGATAAACTCAACACATCTGTAAGAATCTTATTTTGGAATACTTTTTATTCTTTTTTATGAAAAAATTTTTTTTTGAAAATTTTTTCTCCACTTTTAAGTAGAACTTGTTACTCTTCTTTATTTCATAGCATCACAACAACCACCACTTGAGATGATTTTAATTATTATTTTACTTTTCTTTTTATATCTTCACACATTTTATTTATTCATTTTTATGTTTATGGATATCCTTCTTAAGTTGACACTAAAAATGAAGTAGTCAATGTTAAATGTTTAAATAGTATCATGTTATCAGTTTAAATATAAAAATGTTTGCGATACAACCATTGTGTATTTACAGAGAAAAAACAAATGGAAGGAGACATAGGTGTATGCTAGATTTTCAACCGATTCCTCTATATCTCGCATGAGCTCTATTTGTTTCCTCGGAAACAAATAAAAATATAAGAAGGGACAAAGATGGGAATTAGATATAATTGTTTGTAAAGAAGATCCATAGGTCTTTGACAAAATTAGTGGTATCCATGGTACAGGGCAACTGTCCAAAACATGGCATGACAATACAAATAAAACGCAGGAAGTAGATGACTCGCCCATTTCAAATTCAAACTACGGTTTTATTTTTGTTTATGTTTCAAAGGACACCAAATAGAAATCATGCCAAATGAAATGTCAAAAGTTTAAGCCCAAATAATTAGATGGAACCTGTAAAAAAGATCTTGCCCAACCTAAAAGCTCAAAAGATTTTTTTTTGACAGGTGTCAAAATATGGAGAAGTTGGATTGGTAACCTTCAAGGATGCAAATTATCAAAATCTAGCAGTGATGAAATCTCATAATATTTAAATTATGACATACATAACGTGATGTTGAAAAAAATAATAGGGTTAATATAAATGTTAGTTAGACTTTTTGGTAATTATGATTGTAGAAAATCCACAAACATGTAACAATTTATCTATTAAGGTTGGATACTATTACCCCATCTATGCAAACTTTTTAGTGATGAGAGGTGATAGATATATTTGTGCATTTAAATTAAATTATGTTTTAGCTATACAATTAAATATATATGGAAAGAAATAATCCAAGTTCTGTTACATCATACAAATGTACTATTGCCCTTACCTTAAATAATACAGATTTGGGAAAAGTTTGCGGATTGACTATATCCATTGAAAATATAGCAATGCCTCCATATGAAAGTCTAGCTCTTTCACTGCATATGTGTAGAAAGAAGTGTCTTTTTTTTTATTTATTTTTTCAATCTGCCAAAAAATACATTTTCTTATCTAACAATCCTTCGTCACAACTTGAGATCACAGTTTCGTAGTATTAATTGGTATTTGGATTTCCAATAATATCAATATAGTTTTTTCTTTACTGATAATGACAACATACTTAAAATCCACCGGCTATAATATCAATGAACAATCATTTCTCTAAAGATTCAGTCAATGGTAAAAGAAAGACTCATATTACCTTTCATGGGTGGTGTTTAGCACGGGCCTAAAACGTATCTAGTATATATATATATATATATATATATATATATATATATATATATATATATCGGGCTAGGTTATAATATGGACGGACAATTATTGTGTAGACGTGCGGATAATACTATTTTATGAAAATTACTAAGAGAATATGTTGTTTAGTATTGTGAATACGTTCAATCTCATAAAACTATTGTTATTTTAATGGATTCTCACCGATTCTAATCCATTTTTGTTCTCATTCATCGTTTTTTTTTATTTATTTTAATTATTACAGAATACGATTCAATAAACATCCTGATAACATTATGACAGAATGAGAATAATTAAAAAAGGTGTACAATAACCTTATACAAAATTTAATTAGTAAAAATGCTTAATAATTAAAATATTTATATAAGATTGAACGTAATCATATTATCAAACAACATATTTTCTTTGTAATTCTCACATAATAGTATTATCTACACGTCCACATAATAGATGTCAATCAATATTTGAACCTAGCTCTCTCTCTCTCTCTCTCTCTCTATATATATATATATATATATATATATATATATATATATATGGTAAAGTGAATATACCCTAGAGGGTATATAACATTAGGTACCCTATATCCAAAACGGTTTCGCTTGCTTACTGATTTCATGTGAAAAACTTTTACGTGAATAATCCTTAAAATAAACTACCGTATCCTTCCTAAATATTTTCGTTTGTTGATTTTTGTTGACTCCTAATTGATTAACCCTTATAAGAATTGCTTCTAGTATTTGATTTGGATGTTCGATCAAGAATTCTGATTTCATATGGAATGTGTGTATATCATCTATCACTAGCTTAATTTCATATCATAGTTCGTTGGTTGCACTCTTGTATTCGAATCCTTTTGTGATCATCACCGTATTTGAAAAAAAATAGCCATCTGTATTCTTCTTGGTCACAATTTCGAATTAGAACACATAAAAGCGGATTTTTCAAGTGAATTCTGATTTCACATAATTCACTAAATTCCAATTAAGCATGAAGATTAATTTTATAAGATTCAAGAATTCTGATATCACTTAAATCAATAAAAAAAAGTTCAAGAAGATGAAGTTTTATGTAGATGTTGTTTGTGTATTTTTAGATCCAGGTGAAAAGATTTTAGATACAAATAACGATGTGTGTGTATGGGATCAATAAAAAGGTTTTGTTAAATTTCCTCTGTTACCGTCATCTTGTTATAGAAAATAAAATCAAGATGGTGATGTTTGAGATTGATCCCAACAAAGTTTATGATTATTGTGTGGGGTTGATAATGAAATATGATGAAGATGATTATAGTATGAATCAGCTGATATAAATGAGGATGAGAATGCAACTTCAAAAGAAGAAGATTTGGAAGATGAAAACCGATCTTGATGTGGGAATAAAAAGTTGGTTAATTTTTTTGTAATAAGAGATTAAAGATGTATGAAGGATTCGATGTAGTTTTGATTGGTGGCTATAAAGGCCCTCTCCAAAAATGAAGGTCTATATGGGGTTATTCGGGTCAGACGGACTGCATCAAATTATGAGATGATGCCGAACACCAACAGTAAAGATGTATTTCATTATACTATTATGGGTGAAAATGTGTGTCGTTATACTACTACAATCAAATAAGGTTATAAGGTAAAGTGTTTTTTTTGTTTAGGAACAAAGTCAGTAGTCATGCTTTGTGGGTAACCTCATGGACCGATGGTTTCTTAAAATATGCCAACATTGCATGAAGATTATGCTGCAAAATGTGTAATAATTTCATGGGTATTTGGTAAAAAAAAGGAAAAAGTTGCAACAAAAGACAAAGGAGTACATGGTTGCCTTAATTCAAAACAAGGGTATTATGGTCTTTTGAACATAAAACATGGTTGGTAATTTTCTAAGCTGAAATGAAGCAATCGTAAAGGAGTATAATGGTGAAAAGATTACTCTCATCAAAAGTACATGGTGATATATCCTTTTATAAGATGCATGTGTCGTGGTTTACCAAGGTGATGATGACTTTTTTTTCTTGAAAAGAGCTTAATTTGAGGAAGTTATATAGGTTGAGAAGTTAGTGATATCCAAAATGAGTTTAATGAAGATGATATTATTACAATAAATAGTAAATCACATGGGTTTTCTTGTTGATTTATCTAGTTGGATTGTATGTAATGAAATTAGAAAGGAGTGGAATCAATAAAGGTAATAGAACTAGTCAATACACCAACATCCAAATTTTTATATAAGTAGACTTTGGTTAAAACTTCAAACTGATACAACTGATAATTCATAAAGAACATGGTTATTAAGTCCTCAATTAGATGATAAATGTCACATTTCACTCACCATTCAGATGAGCAATAGACAAAAGACATGAACAAGCTAAAAAAGAAACAAGTGCCAAGTTTATATTATGATATGAAATAATAATCATATCTATGCATAAGCAGCAACACCCAAAGAAAAAAGTGTTTGTAGGTCTTCACATGTAAGAGTTTCAAGAGGTATGCCATGTGGCGTTGAGCCTACATGATGATGTGGTGGTCCCAGAAATGCACCATGCTGACTAGGACTAAACAAGCCCAACGGAGATGCTCGCTAAAATTTACTTGGTGGTCAGAATAAGTAGTTGGACTACCCCACATCTCAGGTGATGTGAATTATGAACTTTGAAATGGCATGCAGAATTAAAGAACACAAAATGAACACGGTGATTTCGGTGTTTAAGAGATGCATTCAATTATGTATGGTGTTACAAAAAGGGATCTAGATCTAAATCTACATAAATAACACACACTTACACACTCAATTTTACATCTCTCAAGCACACCTCTACATGTGGAATAAACCCACCTTATATAGAGGTGTTTACATGTCTCTCTCTCACTCTCTATCTCTCACGTCACAAGGCTAAAGCACCACATGCAAGTGGGTCTACAAAAGTCAAACCATTTACAAAGTCATATATGGATAACTTTGTACCGCAACATTCTCCCCCTCAAAGTTAGGAATGGATGACCCACTTCAAATCTTCCAAAATCGAGCAACTATGCGATCCGAGCCTTAAGCGTGACACATGTTGAGATGAACTTCATATCTTCAATTCTTCCATGATTCTTCAATTTGGGTTCTAGGATGTGAGACCATACAAACCGAACATCAATGAATGATCACGAGCTTCTCAAACTCCAAATAATCACCTAAAGTTGAACATAAAAACACACCCCGAAAATCTTCAATAAATTCAAACCCATCTCGAACAAAAATCACTTCCGAATCTCCAATTGCATTATTTCACAAACTTCAAAAATTCAAGGTCACTTCAGACTTCAAGTTCGTGTATTATGAAAAATTCAACCTCAATTTTCCATATAAATTTCTCCCCCTTTTTATAATCAAAATTTGATTATAAAACCATCAAGGAAAGAGAACGTGCTCTATTCGAAATTTTTCGTGTCAAAACTCCCCCTTAACATGTGGCATAAACTTTGTGCTTCAATCTGGAAAATCCAAAAAATCTTCAATTTTTAGCTTCGTTTATGGGCCGCCTTTGGCAAAATTTCTCAAATTTGGGTAGAAATTGTCAATTTCAAAATTCTACAGTGACCCGGTGCGCCCAAAACAGCCAAAAATGCAAAACTCCTCCTTTTTGAATCTGGGTAGAAAGCGTCAATTCGCTTAAGCTACAGGGGCCTGAAATGCATATTCTTCAATTTCTCAGCAAAGTCAGTCCATTTTCGAATTTGGGTATGAACAGCCAAATTTTCAAAAATTCAGGGACTAATTTTGAAATTTCTGCCTTTTTTCCTCCAAACTTTCGAAAATCACCCCAAATGTCGAATTTGGGTAAAAACTGCCAAACATTCAAAAGTGTATGTGCAACTTTCGAAATTCCTGCCACTTGCTTCAAATTTTCGAAAATGACCACATATTGCCAAATTTTCGAAACTACTGTTGGATTAATGTCTAAGTCCATAACTATATTTAATATGTACTTGACCCGACCCGGCATGGTCCATTTGGGTTGCACTTCACCGACACAATTTATATGGATAATCTTTTAAGAATAGTATATTAATATATTATAAGTTCTAATATATTAATACGGAATCATATTATTTAATTAGTATTGATCAAGACTTAATTTAGAATTAATTAAGTGATCAAAATGAACTAATTAAATATGAACTCTTATATATATATATATATATATATATATATATATATATATATATATATATATATATATATATATATATATATATATATATATATATATATGGAATGGGTTAAGTTCAATTTAGGTTGGGCTAAGCTTTTATGGATAGTCGATGGAGTGTTTAACCCATGGATCATATGAAATGAAAGGTCATAGGTTTAACCCTAGTCTCCACACTATATAAAGATGTCCTTGGTTGGTGAAATTGGCACTAGTGTGGGTACACTAAGAGGGCTAGCCGATTTCACTAGAGAGAACCAAAGTATTCTTATTCTCAAAGTATTCCAAAGTGTTTTGGTGATTTGTGATTCCACTTGAGGCTTCCACACTATTGGGGCTAAGCTCTTAAAGCTTGAAGACATCAAGCTACACCAAAAGCTATGTCATATAACTAGTCTTTGTAGTATAGTTGCCTCATAGTATGCTAGTTAGGATTAAAAGCCTTGGAAAGTTCTTATTTGCAGGTATAATAGAGAAAACATAGATCCAAGGTTTATAGGGTTGCATGTACACCATAGAAGTGTTAGAATGCTCATAACCCAACAGTGGTATCAGAGCCTAGGCTTGTTTTCTTGTTATACTTGCAAATCTGCTTAAAAATTGAAGTTTTTTGCTGTATGGACAACGGAATCGGCGAGTCCATCAGGGGACTCCTTAAAAATGTTCAAAATAATCCAACTTGCTGAGTTGGTTCATGCACTCGACGATTTGGATCCCCAGACAACATATATTCGACTGTTTTGGTTGGAATTGGACTAGGAACATTACCCTAAGCTGTTTTTGGACTTATAAACTTATTTTTGATGTGATAATGTTCATACTAATCCAATTTCAAAGATAATTGTCAATAGATTCATGTTTTGTATTAGTTTAAGTGTTATGCTAATTACATGAAAAAGTTTGATTCCAATTATCTTGTTCATATGAGTTGCTTAGATTAATAGAAAAGGTTGATTGATTATGTGTCTTTGATCCATTTTAATCTAATAATTGATTCTAAAATGTGTTTGTGTAACTTGTCCTCAAGTTACATGAAAAGTCACATTAAAGTTTCTTAAAACTCATAAAAGTTGGCAATGGTTACAAAATGAAGAGTCTTGTCCTCATTGAATGGTTTTATGACTCCATAACTTGTCCTCAAGTTATGGAGGTTCAAGAGTCACTTCATTAAATCATTAAAATGTGTAACCTTAATTAGTTCCATAAGTTCCAAAGAATAAGAGTTACATTCTTTAATAGTTTAAAGTCTTCCATAACTTGTCCTCAAGTTATGGAACTTGAAGAGTTTTTTTAATTAAAACTACTTTAAACACATAAGTTATGGAATTAATTACTTTTGAATATTTTCAAAAACTTGCCCTCAAGTTTTGGAATTTATAAAGTTTTCTCTTGAATACTTTAGTTCCAAGTTAATCCCTTAATTAGAATTTTAAAAGTTAAAATTCAACCCTTATACTTTATAATATTATAAGTTAATAATATTTATATATATATATGTATAAGAGCAAGTCTTCTTACCATTAGTAGGCCTCATTCACGAAGCCGGTCTATAAGGGGGGAGGTATAAGGTTACTGCCTATAAAATGTCAGTTTAATGGGTGTCCACTCTCACCCACCGCTTCCTTGACCGGTGGAGGGTCGTTAGCCGAATGGGTAGGACAAGGACTATAATTCTCCCTTCATTAAAAGTATTACTGATAATTACTAAGTAACTAAACCTTTTATAAATACCCAATCTTAGTTACTTAGGAAAATGTGAATAAGGTGCTAACCCATGAAATTACACTTTGCACTTTGTTTAAGTCAGTTAATGGAGCGTGTGTGGTTAACCGACACACTAACTCGTATTTAACAAGGTAGGTAAAGGGTAACTTAATGCTTATCATAGTATTGATGGAGCGTGTGTGGTTAACCGGCACATCGATTGAGGTGTAAACATTTAGGGGTACCAAGTAATTTGCATGGTTACTTCACACCTTGTTTTGTGATCCTCGGCAATCCCAGTCACAAAACCTGAAGGGCACACTCGAGATTGAAACATGCCATTGAAAAGTTCAATGAATCTCAAAAGAACTAGGAGTTTCAAAACCAATTAAAACCAAATAATAAATTTTGTTTATCTTTGTGGAAATTGGTGAATCGTCATTCAACTACCTTCAAATATTTTATAGCTTGGATTACGACATCCCTCTTCCAAGTTATAAAATAGTTTGTTGGGTCCTAGCCTTAATATTTCATATTGGCTGTTATATTAAGGACTTTAAATAAACTATTTTGAATATCTCCCAAAAGATGTCTAGTTCAGACATCTATGATCTTCCTAAATCTCATGGAACTTCACTTCCTCCACCTCCTCCAATTATTCTCCCTAACCCACATGTTCAAGGTCACTCAAGCCCTATTGTCAAGGCAAGGTCTAAGTGTGATCACATCTTAGAGATGAAGTCACATACTGACAAGCCGGGAGAGTTGGGTGTCTAAGTCTTGAGAAAGTTAGTGGTTCAATCACTTTCTAAGTCACATAGTGAGTTCCTTTGGGACTCCTATGAAACAGACTATGACAAGACCCTTAATGATCTTATTTATTTGCTTGGTGCTGCTGAATCAACAGTGATTTGGAAGGCTAGTAAAGCAAATTTGATTAGAAGATCGATTTCCCAAAACTTTATGGACATTGAAAATGGTGACACTGGAAATCCAGAAAAAGCATTCTCTTCCCAATGGAAAGGGATCGACCATAGTCAACTCAGTTGACCAAATGATAAAGAGAAAGGCTAAGTCTGATATTATCCCATGTACCATTCCCAAAGGATCCATATGGTTCTATTGCCAAAAAGGAAAGGACATTGGTTGCGAAGCTGCCAAATTTACCTGAAAGATCATAAGGCTGGTAATGTCAATAAGTTTGACTCTACTTCAGGTAAAGTCTACTATCAAACTCTATTAAGTTTCTATTCTGAGATTCTTATTACATGATGTGACTAGGTCACATGTTGATGTTTTAAGAATGAAAGGAAAAATGAAGGAAACTTACACTACTAGAAAAATACCCTTTAATGATGCGCAAACCATGATACGCGCTATTTTACGATACGCAAAAGTGTGTGACCTAAAAATAATGTCAGATCTCCTAAAATGTGAAGGATTTAGGACACAAATTTTTTTGTGCCCTAAAATTAGTGTTACAAAAAAAACCCCGGAGGGCACCTTTCATAAAAGGAGCATCGTGAAATCATGTTGTTTTATATTTTTTTTAATGAAACGCACACATCTTCATCTTTAGTAGCGGGAAAAGGAATTCCCCAAAAATTAGAAAAGTTGAAAACCCGCCATGGCGATTTAGGTCTGGTTCCGTCTCCATCTTTCCTTCAATTCCATCTCCACTTTCTCTTCCATCTACAATCTCTCTTCCATCACCCACCTTGCCGGCGATGAAGGCTTCTTGTTATTATGCCCCAATTTTTAATCCATCCAAGTGAGTCCAACTTAGGGTAGGATGCGTCAATCCATCCCTCTCCAGTGTCTTCACGTGTACATAGGCCCGTCACTCACGTACAATTATAAAGATATGCGAACGGAAGAGAGAGAGAGAGAGAGAGTGGACGGAGGTGGTGGTGTGGTTCACAAAGGTCTCCGGACGGAGGAGGTGAGCGATGAACGGTCCGGCGAACAACAGAGAAGATAGGCCGAGCGTATGCAGGTGAGCAGCAAGGGGGAGATAAGAGAGAGAGAGAGAGAGAGAGAGAGAGAGAGAGCAGGGAAGTTGTCGGTGGTTCGGCAGATCATGAGTTGAAAGAAAGCCCTAAAACATGTACGCAAGACGAAATGTCACCAAACGAGGGTTTATTAGTTATCAACTTTGCTTTATTTATATGGAATCAAGCTCTGTTTCAGCGATCGTAAGTCATAACATGTTTTGTTATGATTATCGATTCCAGGAAAAAGTTATAGATATTTGGCAATCAAGAAGATGGAGTGTTTGAGGCGATATTCGATTCACACTGCTTGATCATCGCATTTCTGTTCCCGATCCAATGTTTGTGATATCATTGACCCTGATTCATACCTTAATTTAGATTTCAAATCCCTGTTTTGCTTGAAAATTATTGTTTCTTTTGTAGGATCTGCTTCGAGTTTAGCTTGAATGCTTGATAAGCTAACCAGATGAAATGAATATGAGAAATTTATGCTAATTCTTGTTATTTAAGAAGCGTTTCTTTCCAATAAAGTGGGGTAAACAAATGAGCTGGCTCCTGCAAACTGAAGATCCACGAATAAGTATAGGAATACAGTATCAATCGAGTGAAAGCTTCATGGATTTTCTCGAAGGATTTACCTATGAGCATGTCAATTTCATATTATCTGGTACTACATATCCTCAGTTAAATCATAAAGTCTTTATCAGTAATTAGTTCAGTATGATTTAGAAACTTTAAGGAACATATATCTTATACCTTTATTTATTTGTTCATGTAGGAGATCACAAACTCTACAATCAACACGTATGCATATAAATTTGGGTATTCAGAAGCTGGGGCATTCTTATACTATGATTACTATGATGATTATCCAATCTATAAATAGGGAACAATGAATATACTAGGCAATTGGATGTTAATCAGAGGGCTACAACACAACAAGATGAACAATTGGAGAAATGATAGAGTACTACATAGAGTTTGATATCTCACTGTATGGGAAAGTGCTAATAAGCGTATTCCATGGCATGAAAAATTAGAAGATGAAGAATCTATTCAGAACCGTGTGCATGAGTCAGTATTATAATATATATATATATATATATATATATATATATATATATATATATATATATATAATAATAATAATAATAATTATCTTTTCTTTTCTAAATATGTAATTAATTAATTATCAGGCTTGTGTCAATTGGTAACTTGGCAGGTGCTGTAAGTTTAATGCTTTCTACTCCTCCAGAAAGCCCTTATTTTTATCGAAATGCTTTGTGTGTTGTTACTCTTTCATCAGCTGTTTCAAGATCTTTAAATGAATTAGCTGTAAAGTAACTAAAAATTCAATATATATTATATTATATATAATTTTCCACTTTTAGTATATAATTTAATTTTGTTGTAGGTGGTTGCAGCAAGTATGGTGAGCACTAACAGGTCATTATCTGGCACACATTTGCTATGTGCTGTAGGGAGGTATCCAGAAGCTTGTTCATAGGTATTCTTTTATTGCTACAAAAAAATATCCAATTTCATTCTTCCTTTTTTTTTAAAAAAAAGACCAAAATACCCTTGTCACATTGCAATTATTGTAACATATGTTTCAGCTAGAAAATGCGGGTTGTTGGATAGATGTTGCAACATTAGCAGCAACACATTTAAAAGGAACCGATTATGCAAGGTTTGAATTTTTTATTTTTTTATATTTAATTTTTAATTGGAATGTTTATATTTGCTAGTTTTGCATCACATTAACATATTAGAAGGATTTTATTTTTTCATAAAGATATTTAATTTAATTAAGATCTAGTCTAATATATTTTGTGGATTTTGCAGGGTATTACAGAGATGGGCTGAACATGTCCTTCATGCTGAAGATAACATCTGGAGGTATTGAGTTTTCTAAAATATCTTTTTTTCTTTTTCAAATTCTATTTGTTCCAAAAAAAATAAAAAAATAATGCAATTTTTGTCTGATTCGGATTTGGAACATGACAAGCCCCTGATATTGTACATAACTTACTTTGGTGTTGCAATATCTGGTTCAAACAAAGTACAATGCCAACAAGTGCTTGAAGAGCTAGATGTAAGTCACATTTAATGCCAACAAGTGTTTGAAGTTTATGGTTTTATTTTTTAGTTATTTTATTTAAGTGATTATTTAATCCTTTTTATAAAAAAATCCATGCAAAGTTCTGATTTTGTATCCAAAGTTGTTGATATTGCCGTGAAAGAACTCATTGCAGTTGCCACCAACAGAGAAGGTAAGCTATAATGTGCCAAAGTTAAATTACTTTTTAAGAAATAGCAACCTACTTTTAGTGATTTGTTTATTATATCAAACTTTCATCTCTTCCTACTACTACAACATTGAAAACAAAAACAAAATCACATTTTCATTGTTTTAATTGGATATGTTTTAGCTCCCAAGATTTTAGAAGGTTATCAATTTGTTTTCTACAATTATAACATTTTTTAATAATTTTCAAATCTTGAAATGATTCGTTTAACCCTTAAAACACAAAAGCATATGATATGAAATTACCTTCTGTTCAAGCTTAACCTTCTTTCCTTCCCCAAGAATCTCCTGTAAAGTGTGAAACTTTACACATACAACATCAGAACACTTCATGTTGAAGTTGCAAGAAATAAAGAAATCGAAGCATCACTTGTGGTTTAATTCAGATTCTGGGACAAAAAGAGTCCTAGGGGTATTTTTGGAATATTTAGTTTTTCTAACCTTTATGCAGAGTCCTAGGGGCTACAAAAGGTGCTGGTGTTAGTGATGAAAGACAAGGTTCAGATTCAAAAAGTGTTGTAGAGCTAACAAATGGTTCTTCAGGTATGCAATACTCTAGGCATAATTATAATATAAAACTATAAAAAATTTCATTTTTTGATATATATTTTTTGTTTTGTTTTGCAGAGGATACTAAAGAGCAAATCTTGCAAAGGATATTTTTTGTTTTGTTTTGCAGAGGATACCTTCACATTTACCCAAATTACCCCTTCCTCTACAATGTTTTTTTTGTTTCTATGTATTTTGTGCATCAGGTAAAGTTGATGGAAGAAAGGAATATGAAGCCACTTGATTTAAATCTTGCAGCATTATCAGCAAGATGCAGTAAAGACTTGGAGTTGAATTTGGCTAAGTCATTCTTGAGTGAGATGGGCCAATGTACAACTGCTTATCCGTATAATCAACTGCTTGGAGCATTAGTCTTAAAGAATTATGAAAGGCAAGATGCAACTTTACTTAGTTGGAATTTGATGTAAAGAGTAGATTATATGCAAATTTAGATATTGTAAGAAATAGAATTGTATGACATTAAATTTTATGCAATGGATTGTATTTTTTGTATATGATATTTTATTTCTATTATGAGACATTAAATGCAAATTTAATTTAAAAATTAATAAATATATAAATATATATTCTTTAGAACATTTAAAATTATGATACGCAAAAATGTGTGTCATCTTCATTTATGACATGACCTTTCTTGACAGGGGCTTTCTTGATACATATTACGTGTCATAAACATGCGCGTCGTAAGGTTATGACACGTAAATGCGTGTCGTCTTCTTTTATGAATGGGTAGTGAAGGCTCGGACCTAGCACTTACGTTGGGTAGCGACCGTTAACTAGGTCGTCATTTAGATAATTGTATTGTTATATTTGACGTATTCCTAAAAGGCTACGTTAACAGGTACCCTAGGATAGTAAAAGTCAACGTTAACTTGGGGTAGTTGAGTAGTTCTAGCTTAGACATAGACACGTTTTCAGCCGGGATGGGTCTTACGTCCACTATTCTAACGGAGTCGTCTGCGGAGGCGGTTTCATCATTGTAACTGTTCGGATTTCTATCCTTGTATTTAAGACTTCCCTTATCAGGTATGGTTTCCTTTTATTCTCTCTACTGATCTTCAACTGTATCTTCTTTTCTTTCACTTCCTTTCTCTTTCGTCTTGCAGTTGTTATCGGTAACCAATGGTAACACCGAATACTAGAATCAAGCCTACACCAAAGGACGTTGGTTCCCCGTTGACCCGATTTGGCTTTCTTCTTAAGCAGGGGGTGCAATATTGTGACAACCCGAAATTTCTATCTTGTAAAGTCAATCAAATCAATCAAAAGTCATACTGGTTTCTGTTACCTTTATGTTGTGTTAAGGGTCTGTTTGAGAGTTTCTAATCCTAGTACACTCAAGGGTTGAGTGTTAAGAAGTGTTAGCTTGAGATTGCTAGTTGGTTTTTGAAGTCATACTCAATAATAGTTTTAGACTTATCCAAGTGGAAGACTGCTGGATTAATGTCTAAGTCCATAACTATATTTAGTATGTACTTGAGCCGACTGGACATGGTCCATTTGGGTTGCACTTCACCGACACAATTTATATGGATAATCTTTTGAGAATAGTATATTAATATACTATAAGTTCTAATATATTAATATGGAATCATATTATTTAATTAGTATTGATCAAGACTTAATTTAAAATTAATTAAGTGATCAAAATGAACTAATTAAATATGGACTCTTATATATGGAATGGGATAAGTTCGATTTAGGTTGGGCTAAGCTTTCATGGATAGTCCATGGAGTGTTTAACCCATGGATCATATGAAATGAAAGGTCATCGGTTTAACCCTAGTCTCCACACTATATAAAGATGTCCTTGGTTGGTGAAATTGGCACTAGTGTGGGTATATTAAGAGGGTTAGCCGATTTTACTAGAGAGAACCAAAGTATTCTTATTCTCAAAGTCTTCCAAGGTGTTTTGGTGATTTGTGATTCCACTTGAGGCTTCCACACTATTGGGGCTAAGCTCTTAAAGCTTGAAGACATCAAGCTACACCAAAAGGTATGTCATATAACTAGTCTTTGTAGTATAATTGCCTCATAGTATGCTAGTTAGGATTAAAAGCCTTGGAAAGTTCTTATTTGCATGTATAATAGAGAAAACATAGATCCAAGGTTTATAGGGTTGCATGTACACCATAGGAGTGTTAGAATGCTCATAATCCAACAACTACAAGGTCCAATTTCGACACTTCTTCCTTTTCTCCCAAAATATCGAAAAAAAATTTCCTCAACTTGTGAAACTTTGTCCCAATACACAAACTTTTGAAATTACCGCTTATTTCGAAATGTATTACAAAGTGACAGTTATTTGAAATTTCAAAGGCTATTTTCGAAACATTAAATATTTCTTCCCAATTCATTTCCCAGGTAACGAATGTTGCCAATATCATTTTTAACGAAAAAAATTTCATCTTCTTCAATTAATTAGTTGCTCAGTGACACCAGATGACTAAGATTTCCAACTCGTTAACAAACTTTCGAAATTTAGTATTCAAAATCTTCGTTATCCGCCTCTTAGTCTCAACTCAAAAATCTTCGAAAATCAGACTTCAAAATTTCGTTATCAGCCTCTTCATCTCGATCCCAAACTTCGTTCTTTGTTTTTCATAATCAGTTATCAACATCCTAACTCCAAATATCAACTTCCCAAAATTAACAGATGACCATCGACTTAGGAACCCAACTCCAAATTTTTGAAATTGCAATTTGATGAGTTGAAAACTCATAGATCGATTAGATCTTGAATAGGTTAATCAATAAAGACAAGCAAACAAACATAGAGAACACAAGATGGAATCAAAATATAGCTTAATGATTCAAGAATAGTCACGTCTCAACAGAGCTCGATGAAGAACTTCCACTGTAGAGGCGAGCTAGGGTTTGTAGTACAATTATAAGAATAATAAATGAAAGCGATAATTACAAAGGATGCATGCATGCACCTTAAATACTAAACCCTAATAAAATAAATACGGTTGGACAAGCCCAAACCGATAACAAAACTGGGCTAAGGAGCGAGCCACATACACAACACTTTGGGTCCCAACAATCTCCCCCTTTGCGTCAATTGGGGCGAGACATCACTTCGGTTGATTCACTGTAGTACGCTTCACCACTTTGGGTACAAGATCGATTACATGTGCTATAACATTTATCCTTTCTGAATTTTCCAAATGCCTTGGGGCATTAAGGGGAACAATGTCTAGAATTGGATATGACTAAAGTGATAAAGCAATTGTCGAGGACAATCTAAGGTTTACCAAAGATTGGTTGCTCAAGGACAGTTGGAAGTATAATGTTAATATTGGAAGGAACATATTGACATAGTCTGAAAAGAGGCAACTCTTGTTCAGAAGTGGTAGTCAAAATGGGAATATAGAGTTGTCTTTATAGGTGGAAGCAATATGTGTAAGGTTAAAGAAACTTAATGCAAGAAGCATGTTCAAAGCAATGCGCTTGGAATCTGAGACATCGTTTCCATGGAATTTCTCTCCATTGAGATACTCTGTAATGATTGTTGCCAAGCCTTTGTGGCTTTGTGCATAATCATTACAAGAGGAACAATGCATATAAGTTTAAAATCTAAACAGATTTCGAGAATGATAGGAATTTGGAATTCTTACATTTAAGACAAGGAATTGGGAGTGTGAAAAGAAAATCATTGAAATTATGTTCAATTGATCTAGTTCACAAAGAAAAGGATCATAGACAAACATAGAGTTCATACTTGGTGTATGGCAAAGCTATTCTTTAAAAAAACATAGTGTACATGCTTGGAGCATGAGACACCTAGTGTTTTTAATTCAAGTATAAAGTTGATAAAACCGAAACAATGAATAATGAGTAATCAATATGGTGATAAATAAAAGTGTTTTATTTATATTCATAGGTTTTGATACCATATTAGATTCATTTATTCTTGTGTTTCACTTTGCATGTTTTGACTTCCATAATAACTAGGGTATTCTTCCAGAATGACTAAGTTATTCAAACCATCCACAGTCAGTCATATGTTGGAAGTAGATATGAATCAAGACTGTCATGGGTTGGCTTGTAGAGGTCCAAGTTGGTGGAAAAAGTTGTGCTACAACACTCATGAGTGCTTATAAGTTCTGAGTATTGGATTCAACCCATGCTCATTTGAATCACTTCATGGATTTTATCACGAGTGATCATGAGACGATAATATCTTATATTCTTCAAACCTAGAGATATGAGTTGTTACTATGAGTTGGTTGTACATTGATTGCACTAAACCGCATTCGGTAACTTGATGTTATAAAACGTGCCTTTGTGTATGATTCAACAAGTAGTAGAACAAGCCATATGAGTCGAAGTTTATCCATTCCTTTTACCTTCGGGATAATAGCGATATATGTGGGCCCCTCGATGATTTAATGATGATACATGTGAGTGCTTGGCCAAGCCAGGACTGATTTGATTTGTTCAATCAGTCAGTCATCATGAATCGGAAATCGGGAAACAACAAATGGACAGAGAGAATGATTATAATCCATGTCTCAGTCCATATGATATCTAGAATGGAGGAATACATGATCCCTTATCTAATGGAAAAGTCATTGACAAAGGTTAGAGTTCGTTGACAAGATCAGAGTTCGACAGCGGCTTTAAGAGCTATGATTGCCAGTTGGATTTTGAAGTCATACTCAATAATAGTTTTAGACTTATCCAAGTGGGAGACTGCTGGATTAATGTCTAAGTCCATAACTATATTTAGTATGTACTTGACCCGACCCGACATGGTCCATTTGGGTTGCACTTCACCGGCACAATTTATGTGGATAATCTTTTGAGAATAGTATATTAATATATTATAAGTTCTAATATATTAATATGGAATCATATTATTTAATTAGTATTGATCAAGACTTAATTTAGAATTAATTAAGTGATCAAAATGAACTAATTAAATATGGACTCTTATATATATGGAATGGGCTAAGTTCGATTTAGGTTGGGCTAAGCTTTCATGGATAGTCCATGGAGTGTTTAACCCATGGATCATATGAAATGAAAGGTCATAGGTTTAACCCTAGTCTCCACACTATATAAAGATGTCCTTGGTTGGTGAAATTGGCACTAGTGTGGGTACACTAAGAGGGTTAGCCGATTTCACTAGAGAGAACCAAAGTATTCTTATTCTCAAAGTCTTCCAAGGTGTTTTGGTGATTTGTGATTCCACTTGAGGCTTCCACACTATTGGGGCTAAGCTTTTAAAGCTTGAAGACATCAAGCTACACCAAAAGGTATGTCATATAACTAGTCTTTGTAGTATAGTTGCCTCATAGTATGCTAGTTAGGATTAAAAGTCTTGGAAAGTTCTTATTTGCATGTATAATAGAGAAAACATAGATCCAAGGTTTATAGGGTTGCATGTACACCATATGAGTGTTAGAATGCTCATAACCCAACAACTACAAGGTCCAATTTCGACACTTCTTCCTTTTCTCCCAAAATATCGAATTTTTTTTCCTCAACTTGTGAAACTTTGTCCCAATTCACAAACTTTTGAAATTACCCCTTATTTCGAAATGTATTACAAAGTGACAGTTATTCGAAATTTCAAAGGCTATTTTCAAAACATTAAATATTTCTTCCCAATTCATTTCCCAGGTAACGAATGTTTCCAATATCATTTTTAACGAAAAAAATTTCATCTTCTTCAATTAATTTGTTGCTCAGTGACACCAGATGACTAAGATTTCCAACTCGTTAACAAACTTTCGAAATTTAGTATTCAAAATCTTCGTTATCTGCCTCTTAGTCTCTACTCAAAAATCTTCGAAAATCAGACTTCAAAATTTCGTTATCAGCCTCTCCATCTCGATCCCAAACTTCGTTCTTCATTTTTCATAATTAGTTATCGACATCCTAACTCCAAATATCGACTTCCCAAAATTAACAGATGACCATCGACTTAGGAACCCAACTCCAAATTTTTGAAATTGCAATTTGATGAGTTGAAAACTCATAGATCGATTAGATCTTGAATAGGTTAATCAATAAAGACAAGCAAACAAACATAGAGAACACAAGATGGAATCAAAATATAGCTTAATGATTCAAGAATAGTCACGTCTCAACAGAGCTCGATGAAGAACTTCCACTGTAGAGGCGAGCTAGGGTTTGTAGTACAATTATAAGAATAATAAATGAAAGCGATAATTACAAAGGATGCATGCATGCACCTTAAATACTAAACCCTAATAAAATAAATACGGTTGGACAAGCCCAAACCGGTAACAAAACTGGGCTAAGGAGCGAGCCACATACACAACACTTTGGGTCCCAACAATCTCCCCCTTTGCGTCAATTGGGGTGAGACATCACTTCGGTTGATTCACTGTAGTACGCTTCACCACTTTGAACAACTTTTGAATAATAGCGAGCAGGACTTGTCGAAAATTGATATACCATCTAATCATGTCAGTGAAATACTTCTTGTCACCTTCACTGTTTTGCTTGCATTTATGAATGATATCCAAAACGTGTTCCAAGCAAGTTGTGGTGAAAAGATGTTTGTCAATTAGAGAGAATAAGCACTTTTGACCTTCGCCTCTGGTGAACATCACAGAGTTGAGCTTCGGGTCAATCTTCCCCATCATCATTCTGTTGATGTCGCTAAATGAACCAATGGGTAACACCATTGGCTTCTTTTTAAGGACCGAAGCAATTTCTTGATCCATCTTTGCCACCTCTAGAATGTAGCACACCAACATCCTCTTGATGTGATCGATGATCGGCTCATATTCAACATGATTGGAAAGCAAAAAGTTGTATAGCAAAATCTAGTCATGGGGATTGAGATTTGGAAGATCACCAGAGAAATTGTATGCTCAGAGTTGGTTGAACCTCTGGTCACCTTGAATTTGACATTGATGAATTTCCCTGTTGCAGTCGGTTTTAGTACCCTGACAGAAGTTATCTTTTGAGCGCTCCTGGTAAGATACTGAGGCTGAGCAAACTCAAGATAGTAGTCAATCAGATCCCTGTCGAATTTTGGATCAGGATGGGGAACTTCAGCAATAGGAAGGAAATAGTGAAAAATAAATGCCTTTCGGGTTATAGGCATGTCAAACTATGAATCCCTAGAGTTGTCACCGTCTAGTGACACTACCGGATCAAGCCAATGTGTGCTTGGACATTCGATAGCTTCCTTAATCAGCTTTTCTAATGACCAAAGAGGAAAAAGCGTTTCCCTGCTTTCCAAGAGATTGTGAGCTTCTTTCAGTTTTCTCTCTTTCTCTTCAACTTCCCAAGCAGCCTTAGCATTGAGATCATGTTCCTTATCCCTTTTCTTTCGCTTCAGAGCCTCAGCAATGGTCTCTTTTTCTTCATCACTATCTTCTAGAACACCTTTTCCCTTGTCCTTCACACTAGAACCCGAAGCTTCATTATCGTTCGGTCGTTTAGTGGTGAATTTCGGTGGAATAGTTTTGCTTGTAGGAGGAGGCTGAGTAGTGCTTGTAATTCCTCGTCCCCCTTGTTTCAGAAGGACAACAGTCTCCGAAACACCCTCTATGCGACTTAACATTTCCAGTGCCACGCCAAGGTTTTCTGCAAGATGACGTCTGACAGAAAGAGTGAGAACTAAGTCGTGAGCTTCTAGAACATTGGAGAGAATGGCATGAACATCTAGGACACAACTCTTGACAACGTTCCTCTCAGAGAGAAGTTTGTCAATCTCCTTGTTCGCCTGAGAAAGCTGTAGGGACTTGGCCTTTAGTTGAGTTGTTTTGAGAGCCACTTCATCCATGATCCTGCTTTCCATGGCCAAATCTTCTTGGAGCTTCTTGAGACGCTCATTGATAGAGGTCCTCAATTCAACGTTATCTGTTTTGATATTCTGACGCATGGTAGCAAAGTGTTGCTTTTCGGTCTCAAGAGACACAACAATCTTTTCCACAGTGGAGTTCACTTTGTTTGCATTCAACTCCGTTGCACTATGTAATGAATCCAAAAAAAATGTTAGCATCAAGAATTAGTTTTTCGACTTTTTCGGTCGCTTCTTTGCAGGACTTGGTGGAGGCATCTATAGCAGATGTTGCCTTAGAAATTGAAGCATCATGTTCTTTTACAAAGGTAGTCATCAAAGCCATTAGTGCAGCTTCTGAAAAAGAGTCGTGGGTGGAGGAGGAAGATGCCACAAGTTTGTCAAGCTTTTCGTGCAAAACCTTGAGGTGCCTCTTGGTTACAGGAGCATCATCATCATTATCGCTCTGCACCCTGAATGGACTGTAGTAGAAGGTATCAAAATTGACATCCTCACCACAAAGAATGATATTGATTTTTGTCGATTGGGTAGGGGATGTAGGTTTGGTAGTAATAGGGGTTTCGGGTGCTGAAGTACGAACCCCCATATCAGATACGTTAGTCTGAACTCCAGTAGTGGTCGTGGTTGTAGCTTCAGAGAATATAGGAGTAGGAATGGGAATGGTAGAGGAAGGTTGAGATGTGATGATAGGGGAAATAGGAGGAAAGGAAATAGGTGGAGGAGAAGGTGATTGGGAGCGAACTGATACCGCTAGTGTAGGCAAACGAGGTGGTGTGTCACCACTAACCGAACCTTCATCATCTGATCTTTCACTCTCTGATTCGCTTCCGTCAGGTTGAATGATGGGTTGATGACCAGTAGGCATGTACTCTGAGTCTGAGTCGCTTGATGAAGCAAGAATGAGCTTCCTAACTGCTTTCTTGACCTTCTTCTGCTTGGGCTGAGAAGGTGCTGCCTTCTAAGAATTTCGCTTCTTTGGAGTCTGCACCTTTGATACTTTAACTCCTTTTTTTCGCCCTTTTTTGCTTCTTGCTTTTTTCTCCTTTTAGCAGGTTTGTCTGCTTTATCAATAGACCTCATCATTTCTGGATTGAGTTCCCTTGGACCAGATGAAGGGAGCTTCTTGTACCCCTGAATAATCTTGCTTTCAGAGGACACACAAGCATACATTGACTCTGGAATTGAGCCAATGAAGAGATATTTCGAGGGATCAGTGACAATAATCTTCGTAGTGTGAAATGTAGCGATGGAGGAGAGTAAGGAATCTGCCATGATAGGAACATGATATTGCTCCATTGTCCATTGAGTGACAATGGTCCAGAACCGGGCATAAGAAATTTCTGTGTGGCGAGAGGCAGATGAAAAACTTTGAACCAATTGAAACCATAAAACCGAACCATGATCCAGGTTGATACAATGGTAGAACCCATAAAGCAGAGTCATGAAAGACTTGCTAGCACTATCTGAGCTGGCACTTCATTTTGAAATCCCTTTGAAAAGAAGGGTGAACAGTCCATTCCATTGAGGAGGAAGGCAGGATTTCTTGACCTTGGTTACAGTAGTTAGGGTTTCAGTATACCTCGTGTTGTAGAACATCGAAAAGAGCTGACCTGTGGAGATGGAGTCAGGATTCACCATGGACGCTTCATAAGAAAGCCCTAGTAGCGAGCATAATCGGTTCTTTGAGATTGAAGCCTTCTGGTTGAGAATATCGAAATAAATCTTTTCTGCAGCTTTGTCATAAGTAGCAGTGGAGTAGATTGTTGAGAGGCACGCCATTGATACGACTTCCACCGTTGATAGAGCGTTGACGAGTGGAGAATACTTAAGACATTCCACCACTTGATACATGTAAGTGTCGTAGAGGAATGGTGTGAGATCGATCAACAAGTTTTGTTTAGGCTTGATTGTGAGAAGAGTGGAGCGTGCAGAGGTTTCTTGAACTGAATAAGAGTCAGCCATTGTTAAAGCTTGATGAAGAGGAAGATGAACAGTAAATACTGAATCGTCGGAAATCGCCTTCTTTTGCTTGAGAAAGTTGAAGAGTGGTAAAGAATAAGACCACGGTAATCAAAACCCTTATATACGATTTTGTGGTGAGAGAAAAATCCGGAGCAATGATTCCACCTTTTTTGGGAAACGACGCCTAAAAAGGCATGATTAGACAACAAGCAACCCCAATAAATAATTTGATGACGCATGACTGGGTAACGGTTCAAATTCACACGCCTTTCCATACTTATCCCCATTTTCAAATCTACACTCGATTAGACTTCCTGCTGACTCATCTCTTGTACCTTTAATTGAATTGTTATCGCCATAATTAACCAAGGCTATATGGTGACTCATCCCTTCGTTTGTAAATAACTACATTACACCGTTAGGAATCGAAGCTATATATTTATGAATAGCTTATGAATAACCGAACTAGACTTTTGGAAAATCCAATATTTTCGTGCAAGATAATGTCAAAGAAAAAGAAATAAATCAAACTCTTTGTGGGATTTTGTGATGTCATTTAAGACATAAAGCAATGGATCCCGGGCACGAATCTCTTCCTTCAAAGTCAAGAAAGACTTCAAAGTGATTGTTTGGATTCCTGTTGAATTACGATCAAGCACTTGTTAAGAAGCATTGAAAGGCATCTTTTATATATAAGGCTATTAAGGGTGGCTTTCGCTTTAATTCAGGTTTCGGTACTTGATATAAGACTAAAATAGAACGAAGTACTTGTGAGACTGATGTGATCTGTTAAACAAGTAGGTTTGGAACATATTCAGTGACTTGGTGACATAAGATAATTAGAAATCTCAACGAAAAATAAAAACTGGATCCTATGGGAAGAAAAGTTCTGGTGATAGACATTTTCATAAGGATCTCTCAAAATAAAAGGAGATTTCAAGGTACTTCCACAAAAGTGGTTTCGTTAATTCAAAAGTGAAAGCTAGAACATTTAATTGTTCATCGTCAATGCATTATAGGTATTGAATTTTGGGTTTCACTTAACACGTAGTGACATGAAATTAAGATCATTAACACAGAAATTGTGTAACCGTAAACCTCAGTGGTAGTGCTGAGAGTCTCAAGGGTTACATTCATGAAACAAATTGTGATGGAGAATAAGTTTGAGGTGGTTAAAGAACCGAATGTACCTCTGCTATAAAAAATTGACCAAACAGAAAAACTCTTAACTCAATTGGAGACGAGTAAGGTAACTCATGATTAGAGTGAATTTGACAGCCTAATTGGGAAGACATGATTTGTGTATATCAAGTCATTAAGGCTTCGCTCAGAATCTTTGGAGGCTTGGGTCAACATACAACATCATGCTTCTAGGGGCACTTAGCTAATACAAAGATAAAGAATTATACCTGCGCCAACTCCATCATTGAGAATAGTTCTTATACACGGATTAGATTGAGATTGAAGTAAACTGAAATAAAATAAAGAACATATTTTTGAATTATGGTTTGAATTTTCTGAAAAGAAATAAAACAGAAATGAAAAATATTTTTGGATTATATAAGATTTTTTGAAAAAAAATTAAAAACATAAAGGAAAATATTTTTGGATTTTATGAAAATAAAAGGGAAAACATAAAATAAATTACGAGAAAAAGAGTGTACATACTATACAACCGAAACCATCACTTGGAGATGAGAGGTGAACCGAGCCCGGTAAGACCGAACCCGAAATAGACCGAGCGTTCGGTTCATTTCGGTTCCCGGAAGAACCGAACCCAAAATGGATCGAGCGTTCGCTCTATTTCGCTTCCAAATTTATTGAGACGAAAGTGATTTCGGTACAGATTCAACTTCCATCATTCCTAATCCTTGTAGGATTTTATTAAAACTTGCTTCAGGCAAGGCCTTGGTAAAGATGTCAGCCAATTGATCAGTGGTTCTTACAAAATGAATTTCTACATTACCATCTTCCACATGATCCTTGATAAAGTGATACTTCAGTGCTATGTGTTTCGTCTTTGAGTGTTTCATTAGGTTACGACAAATCCTAATTGCACTCTCTGAGTCACAATATAGTGGGATTTTCTTCATGTTTAGGCCATAGTCTCGAAGTTGACTTTGTATCCAAATGACCTGAGATGTGCACGATGTTGCAACTATGTATTCTGCTTCGGCAGTGGAGAGAGACACACAAGTTTGTTTCTTTGACTGCCAGCTAACAAGTTTGCCATCCATAAATTGGCATCCTCCAGTGGTACTCTTTCGATCCAATCCACATCCTCCTAGATCAGCATCTGAGAATGCTTGGACAAAGAACCCTGATTTGGCTGGGCACCATAGACCGAGAGAAGATGTTCGCTTCAGGTATCGAAAGATATTCTTCACAGCTAGTAGGTGAGGTTCGCGCGGATTAGCTTGAAACCTAGCACAATAACAAACAAAGAACATTATATCTAGTTGACTTGTTGTTAGATACATTAGGGACCCTATCATCTGACGATAGAGGGTCATGTCAGCAACCGGTTTGTCCAGAGAAGGTGTTAACTTCGTGCCAAACACCATAGGAACCTTTTCATTCGAATCTCCCATCATTCCAAACTTGGCAAGCAAGGTCTTCGTGTAAGCCTCTTGATTAATGAAAATGCCTTCTGGTCTCTGTCTAATATTCAAGCCAAGGAAAAAGTTAATAGGACCCATTGAGCTCATTTCAAATTTAGTCTCCATCAACTTCCTAAATTCAGCTGTTAAGTCAGGATTTGTGGAACTGAAGATGATATCATCAACGTAAATTTGAACGATCATAATGTGGTGACCTTCTTTCTTACGAAAGAAGGTTGGGTCAACCGAATTTTGTTTAAACTTTGACATTTTGAGAAATCTAGTTAGCTTTTCATACCATGCCCTTGGTGCTTGCTTTAGACCATAGACTGCCTTGTCCAGAATGTAGCAGTGATCTGGATAATTCTCGTTCACGAAACCCAGTGGTTGTTCTACATACACCGTCTCTTCCAGTTCTCCATTTAAGAAGGCACACTTCACATCCATTTGATATACCTCAAAGTTATTGTGTGCAGCATAAGCGAGAAAAATGCGAACTGATTCTAGCCTTGCTACTGGAGCAAAGGTCTCTTCGTAATCTATGCCTTCTTCTTGACAGTAACCTTTCACAACCAATCTTTCCTTGTTGCGAATCACATTTCCTTCCTTATCCATCTTGTTCCTAAAAACCCCACTTTAGTCCAACCACAGAAGCATCCTTTGGTGTTGGAATCAGTCTCCACACTTTATTTCGTTCGAACTCATTGAGTTCGTCCTGCATCGCCTGTACCCAATCAGAATGATCGAGTCCAGTGTTGATCGTCTTCGGTTCAACCTTGGAGATGAACGAATTAAACATGCAAAATTCCACTTTAGAGAATAATGCAGTTTGTTTCGCTTCCAGTTGTGATCGTGTGAGTACCTTTTCTGTTGATTTACCAATAATTTGTTTTTGTGGATGATATTTGGTCCATTTGGTTAGAGGAGGGTAATTAGGATCATATGAGGGATCCAGTTCAGCATTCACTTCTTCTTCGAATTCTGACTGAGTTTCGTCATCGTATGTATTTGTATTCTCCCCCTCGAATGATGAATCTTCCTTAACTTCAGGCTCAGAATTCTCCCTCTGGACTTGACTTTAGGTTGGTATTGTTGATGATGGGCTCTCCCCTTGGAATGGTGAATCTTGGTTATTTGGAAAAGACAAACCCTCCCCCTAAATATAAGGACTATCTTTTGGAGGTTCGCTTGTGTCAGGCTGTTCGGTTGTTATCAGTTGTTCATCTGCCATTTTCTTTGCAGCATCATCGATTATCTTCTTCAAGCTGTCTACCTTGTTGTCTGCAGCTTTGGATTCAGAGTGAATAGCCTTTTCTAGTTCATCAAATAGCAGCATGTATTGCTCAAAGAGGTTTGAAATTGGTACCGTAGCTTTACCAGATTTTGGAAATATTTCCTCCACTGAACCTTTAGTTGTCTTCAGTTTCTTGACATAGTTATCATTGAAGGTGACATAATAGGTCTCTTCAAATTTCTTTGAACGCTTGTTCAAAACCCTGTATGCTTTGGATATTAACGAATAACCCAAAAAGATTCCTTCATCTACTTTGACATCAAACTTGTTTCGGTGCTCTTTTGAATTGAAGTTGACGCATCTTGAACCGAACACATGGAAAAACATTACATTAGGCTTTCGGTTGTTCAAGATCTCATAAGGAGTGATGGAGAACCGTTTGTTGAGATAAGATATGTTCTGCGTATAGCAAGCAGCAACAATGGCATCAGCCCAGAAACATAGAGGTAGAGAAGCGAAGCTAAGCATGGTTCTGGCTGCTTCACATAAAGATCGGTTTCACCTTTCGGCAATTCCATTTTGTTGTGGAGTATATGGAGCCGAGAAGTTGTGAGTTGCACCCTTCTCTGCAAGAAAATCTTCAAATTCTTTGTTCTTGAACTCCAACTCGTTGTCGCTTCTTATGTTTCGAACTACCTTTCGTAATTGAACTTCTACCTGCTTGATAAAGAGTCTAAGGTTGGGAGTGGCCTCTAATTTCTGCCTCAAAAAGAATACCCAGGTAAACCGAGAGAAGTCATCCACTATTACTAGTATATACCTGTTACCACCAATGCTCTCGATTGAAGATGGACCACATAGATCAATGTGAAGTAATTCTAGTGGTTCAATAATTTTTGTATTGACTCAAGAAGGATGACTCTGCCGAATTTGTTTTCCCATTTCACACGTAACACACAAGTGTTCTTTATCGAACTTCAAAACAGGAAGACATCGAACATGATCCCCAAGCACTAGCTTGTTGACGTCTTTAAAATTGCAATAGGAGAGTCTTTGGTGCCAAAGCCAGCTTTCGTTTGAATGAGCCTTCTTTAGCAAGCAAACTGTTGGTTTCCCTCGTATGGGATTGAGATTCAGAGGGTACATCTCTCCTTTTCTCTTCGATTTCAACATAATATTTTTCGTCTTCTTTTCAATAATCTCTGAGCCATCGTCATCGAACGCAACTTTTAACCCGATACCAACCACCATTTGAGAAACACTGATAAGGTTGTGTTTAGAAAGATTAAACACCAACACCAAAGGAAGGATGAAGAAATAACAACCTTTGTAGTTCTTTGGATGCGCTTGGGAGGCTTGGAAGTTGATGAAGAATGTGGAACCTTTAAGACACCAACAATGACGCAACTTGATGTAGATGCTAGTCCAAAACTCTTAAACCCTTAAGTTTTAAGTTCATAACCAATATGAACTTAAAGAAGGCTTGAAGATGCAAGTAACTTCAAGTTTTCTAACCAAAACTAGAGAGAATAATGGAGAACAAACAAGTTTCGGCCTTGCATCAAAGAAGAGAATGAGTACACTTAGCAAAATGCAAGCCTCTTATTTATATGCAAAAAGTGAAGGTATTAAACATTATTTCTTAGCACTTTAAGAAAACTTGACCCCATTCTCATAAGCATGTCTCCCATGCCTTTAAAGCATGATTAAACAAGTCATACACTTCTTCTTTTCATGCAACTCTCAAAAATTGCATAAAGAAGAAAAGTTTGTTTATATTTTATAAACTCAAAGTTTATAAGATATAACTTTGTATTTTCCTAAAATACAAAAAGCTTAATTAGTCCAAAATGTTGTACATGACTCAATAAATTATACAATATGATATATTATGTTACTTGCTAATGAAAATTATTATTTCCATGAAATAAATAATTTCGAATTTACTTATAAGATTTTTGTTGAATACTTATTAAAATCAATTTCTAATAAATAATCAATTGTATCAAGTTGTTGTTAGTGTGACCCATTAGTATCATATGTTATATAGCAATATCACTTTAATATGACTCTTGAGCATACTAGATCTTTCACATTAATACGCCTCCCTAACCATCAAAGACAAGGTCTAGCTACTCTCCCCGAAATCTAAAAACATTATACCAAGCTTAACTTCAAGACACACATAACCATTCAAAGAAGATCCATAATGACTCTAATATGCAACCCTGGACCAACCAAAACCCCTTTGAACCTTCATTATCTCACTGATATCTGGAAAATAGAATCCCTAACCATTTGTCGATGTTGACAACCTCACACCTGAATACGAAGGCAGCTCCCTACAAGAGCTCCAACCCTTGGTGCTACCCCCAACACATACATTACATCATGCTGACCAAAAAAATTTGCAAATTCGATCTATCCAAGATCTTCTTGGTTCCACGTTGTCCTACCAATAAACTGAAATACATAAATCCTGGATGATTGATGAAGCTGACAACCTCACACACGGTCGCACCACGAGACTCCAACCAAGAGTCTAACTAAAAAAGGCTACCCTAGCCTACCCGTCAACACGGCTCCAATATCTCTCCAGCGCAAACACAATATGACTTAACAAATCAACACACAAACAATCAAGTCTATTACACCCCCAGTTAATTCTACGGGCCAAGACGTAGTCTTACATCGCACTTTTCCCCAAATCAGCCTACGACCTATGCCGGTACTATAAATGTTGTGGCCCTCCCACAGTCTTACAACCACTCATGAAACAACCTAACTTGACCTAATGAATGTTATCACCCAGAAGGTAGTCTTAAAACACTTCAAAACTAACTTTCTCATCCTAGTAAGTGTTATGGCCAAACCTTGGTCTTACAACACTTCTGCGATTTCCATGGACCCACCCCCATGGTTTTTCCAATAATCCATAAGAACACCCAACCAAATATCAACATGAAGCAAAATACCCAACCTACTAGACCCTATCCAGCGCTTTGGTCGTGCTTTAAACCCTAAATCCTTAATAAGGCAAGAAGAAGCAGTAAGGCACTAACACAACCCTCAAACTGAACCTAGTCAGGAACCCAAAATGCACCAATGTCGATGCTTCATGTCCTTATATGGGATCACCTAGATTCTTAACATTTTTTTTCCTGATTACAACCGAACAATGAACATTATTCTTTGCAAAATCCTTGACTCATACCACAACCAGAACTAGTTATCCACTTGTCCTTAGTTTTTGAAATTCCAAGTTGACCTGCACTTGGAAACATTTTTATTAATACCAAGCGATTCTCCCCCACTTAGAATTAGCTACACTCTAATAACTTAATAACCATTCAAATATCCTAGCCAACTTAAACTTCATCCAGTTGGTTCTTAACATCCACGTATGTCATTATTGGGCATAAGAGAATCTGAATTCCACAAACAACTTCAAGAGTTCCACTATAAGACTACAATTTATAGCGGCAAAACCCTAAGATTTCGAACTTGTGCTCACAGTCCAAATTAATGAACAAACCAACCATAAAATCTTCTTAACTCAAAGCAATATCCTAATCATACATAACTGAATAGATCCTACAAATTCACAACTTATCCAACAAAACTTCCCGTTTAAAGGAAAACTCCAATATTAACCTGAATGCTATAAGAACGACAATCAGATCGAATCCCTTACCAACCTTACTGACATGGCCTGCCAAAATTGGATTATGCGTAGATATCAGGCACTTCCCGAAAACTGAACAATGTTGCTCTGACACCCTAGCCAAGAGTCAAAAATATCCATCGCTCCATACTTGATGAAAGATCAATGGACCCATATCACCGTCAATTTATATAACTCGAAAATGCTCGAACAATCTTAGCTATTGAACAAATCCTATGCGAAAACGCATCAACCACACCTAGAAGTTGGTTGATAAATCAACAGCTACTCATTTGTTAATAAAGATAGCGGTTGGTTCAACAGTTCAACCAACCCTTGAACTGACATTCAACATGAGTGCACAAGCACCTTTTAACCCTTTCTTTGGTGCCCTAGAAAGGGACAACTATCTACCACAAGATCTTTACCTAGGAGCTTTCGATGTGAGGACCATACGTACATCCCTAAAGGCATGATCCTGAAAACAACTATCCTCGCACTCGCATTCCGACCAATCCATTATACCTTGCAACCATAAAGGATCTCAACGAATCTCGAATTCAAAAGTCCAATAGACTTACATTGCAACTCCCTCCGACCCATTGCGCTTGAAACATCAAATTCAATCTAGTTGCCGATCCTCCAAGCAGAACACCTAGTTCTACCTCGCTTAGGGCAGACTTTATCTTTGGTTGACGTCTTCCCTGTCGAAGTCCAAAACCAGCTCCACCATGTACACTCTAAACATAACTATCGATATGTAAAATGGGATATGATGACCCTTCGAATTAAACAACCTATTCTTCCCATATTTAGGGTTTGAACTCATACCTGTTTGTGACATCAATAAAACTATGCATACATCGTGTCCTTGAGGTCTATCTCCATTAATATAAACTACCAATTAACAAATCTTAAGGCTATGCAAACCTACTCACACAACTTCCCAATATATTCATACTATAAATGATACAAATCCAACTGTACATACCCAAGCGTATCTAACCAGGATATGGTAATAAAAGCTTATAGCATAAAAAATACATACCCCGCGAGGTCATGAGGTATTAACTCCGCCTCCTATAAAACTGTGGGTGGCGGGTTCTGAGTCACCCCAACTGCTAAACCTGCAATTTTACCTATTGTGACAAGGTTGATGACAATGATGCCATAATTCTACCTCCAGGGTGCATTCTTCGTGAACACGACCCTTTCGTCTGCACCTACCATATTTGAACTTCTAGCACATATGCATGTGGGTTCCTGCACCCTTAACACAAATGGCATGGTCCTTTTGGGCTCTAGTACTTGGCACAGTAACATCAAGCTTCTTAGATGTTGTTACCAGTTTCCCTTCATGTGTCCACTTCCTCTTTCCCAGTTGCATCTCTAAACCAAGCTCTCGCTCCTAAATCACCTTGTCAATCCTTTCAACTGTCTAAATGGCTACAATCTGCTCCTCAAACTTGATGACCCACTTATCAGTGATATGCTCAAAAATTCCAGGTAATTCCTCTAGTAAGGTTTCTGAGACCCCAACAACAATCCAGTTAAGGGCTCCACCCCTCAGAAATCAAGATACAAATCCCACCTTCAATCCTTCAAGGTTGAAACTAGTCCACCAAGTGTTCTCCATGTTAGCAGTCCCCCGTCTACTAGCAATATGGTCCTTCTTCCCAAAGAACTCTAGGGATCCGCAAGCTTGAACTCCTTAAAAAATAGAGTTTGTGCCCCTACCCGACCAGCCGCAATCTCTACAAGAAATTCACCAAGTCGATCATCCATTAGCTCCATGACACCTTCCTTGATGGTACCAAAGATCACAGTTGTTTCCTCCAAATTACCACGAGCGATCTCAGACATAACGAGTGCTTGTATCCTCTCATCAATAAACTTAACACCAGAGCATGAGCCTGAACCACAACCAAAACCTCCTCCACAACTACTTATCACCATACTGAAAATCAACCATACAAATGATCAAAACATACCCAAAGAATTCCCCGTTCTACAGGCTTCCCAGAACCTCCATTGACTTTCCTTGATTCGAGAACGGATCATATGCTTTTAGTAGTATAAGCCCAATATTACCTTCCAAACATATCCATACTTTCCTCAAGAGTCATCCCAAATCCTCTAAGTTACCTACTCATAATAATACTCCCAAGAATCGTGAATCAGCACACCATTCACATTAAATCACTTCCTAGGCTCTCCTAGGATCCGCACCTCACCCTGGTATAAGCTGCTAAAAAACTCCTACTAATATCAGTAAACTACTTCATGAATACAATTACATGCAACAAAACTTAAAGAACCTTTCAACTAAAAGACTTATCCCTAAAACAGTTAGATTCAAATGAGAGCTGCACAATAGGCTAAATCAATCACTCTAAAATTATTTAACCTTTGCAGCATATAACATAACATATTCATTTAATAGTTAAATCACATCAATATGAGTCCTACAAAGCACAAAGCAATCAAAATTCGAATAGTAAAACTCTATAGGCCACAAAACATCAAAAAGCATCCTTCCTAATAGGCATCACTCATAATAGGCATTCTAGCATGCAACATTGAACATATTGTAACATCCTAAAACTTAAGACTAGGTTCTTAAATTAATAAAAATAAATGAAAATTGTTTGTATAGTTAAATATTTAAGGAATAATCATAACATAAGTTGATTTGAAGTTTAGAAAGTTAAAAGTAAAGATAATAACAATTTAAAAATTAAAGCGCTAAAAGTTTCAAATTGGCAAGGTTGGTTAACCAAAAGGTCGATGTAGTTAGTGAAATTACCACCAAATTCATATAATGGAGAAAGGAGAACTTGTTATGTCAAACTTTTAGAAAAATTTGAAAATAAATGATGTAATGGAAAATTTGAAAAAGGATGTAAACCATAGGTACCAAATGTGAAAAATTAAAAAATAAGAGTGCACCATCTTCATTTCATTCATATGAGATCGATGAGAGGAGAAGTAAAGTTTTGAAATGGATATTCTTGCATAATAAAAACCCTAGGATTCAATTTCAATATTTCTTGGTACATTTGGTGCAATCTGTGAAGGAATCAAGTGGTTGAAGGTATGATATTTATGTGATTAAATGATTAGGGTTTTGGTTCTAACCTCCCTTGAGTGGTTTCCATGGTTCTAATCTCAATCCAATCATCCTTTTGATGGGTTTGATGATTTTGGTAAAAAGCTCCATGAACCCTACAAATATAATTTGGGGAGAATGCAATTTATGATGAAATTGGATTATACTCTATGACCTATATGGTTTTTTATGACAATTTATTCAATTGGAATGCTCAAACACGTTCATGATAGTAGAATCATGTATAAGTTAGGATTTAAATGGATTTGGGGACACTATGATGAAACCAATGTAATCCTTTGTAGTTGAGAGATTGATGGGTAAAGTAAGTTCATAATTATGAATGGATACTCTTGGAATAATTTGAAATCAAAACATAAGGTGTTTCTTGATTCCTAGATTGATAAATGAAATTATTCGTCATAAGGGCATTTTAGGTAAATCTATTGATAAACACATAATGATTGACATCTAAGAAGTGAAAAACATTTATGAACATTAATTGAAACTCTAGATATGATACTAGAACACTAAAATGAAGGAATTCTAGTGATGTTCTCGCTCTAGTGATTGTTTTGACCAATAGGTAATTTGGGAACATGGAATAGAATTGAGGATTCTATAGTTACATTAGGTAACTACAATGATATTGGTTGTGGTTTTATATAATTGAAAATAGCCAATGATGTATTAAATTATTTGGGAATTAGTCATATTGGCTATAGAATCAACTTGAGCTTTTAATTCTTTCATTTGAGTGTTTGTAAGCGTTATGAACTTAACATATTGATAAAGGTCTTAATCATGAGGATATGTGTTAATTGAGTATTTGAGTAGTCGATAACCTTTATTTGAATCTTAATAACCACTTGGTAAATTTTGGTGGTCATTAGAGGTCTAGGGAACAAGTTACAAAGCTTTTAGCAAAATTCTACACAAAATGATGACATGTAGTTTTGACATGGGGCATGTCATGTTGACATGGGGCGTGTCAAATGGTATGTTAAGTGTATTGTTTTCGTGGAAAAACTAATAAATGACCACCGACTGCCTTGAAACTTATATACAAGCTATTAGGAAGTAAATAAGCTTATGGGGAATATCTAAATGTTAAAAGTCGATGAGGGGTATTTTTGTTATTTTTAATGACTTTTGTCCATCCATGTTATATAGGTGGTGGTTGAGGGTGTTTCTTTGAGGAAATTACTCTAGAAGAGGACTAGTTAGCCTTCTTGTGATTGAGATGAGTACGTCTTGGCATTTTCCCTCTTTAGGGTACATGGCAAAATGATTTTATGATAATAAAACACTAATGTTTGATTTAAGAAATGTTTTGAAATGAGAGTTTCAAATGTTTTTGGAAAGGATATTTTGAAAGAATGCCTTGAAGGCAATAATGTTTTGGAAGATCGAATGTTTTGAAAATATGTTTGAAATGTTTTGAAATATAGACGCCTTACTTTAGAAATGAGTTTTTTGCTACTAACATATGAAATGTGTAAAGCTTGGAAAGTAATGACAAGGCGAAATGTGTAAGGCATGAAAAGTAATTATAAGAAATGGAAAGTTATAACAATAATTGGAAAGTAATGACAATAATATATTCTCGAGCCATGATGTCCCCGTAACAAGATATAGAGGAATTTATCAGGGTGACACTTCCCATTTGCGCGATAGATGTCCTAACGGAAACGATGTCTTGGTGGACTGATTTTATTCTTTCCACCTTGGTATAGACTTGGGGATATTACTAGGCCCTAAGTATAAAAATGGCAACGGTTCAACACTCGAATTATCCCTTAATGAAATAAGGAATGCAATGTGAAAAGAAACGTCTTGAATTACGTTATGACTAATGAAATGTTTTGATATAGGATGAAAGATGGAAAGATATCTTTTGAAATGAAATGGTAATATATTAAATGATGCTTTTGTATTGTGTGAAAAGTTTTTTCCTTGAAAATGCTTTAAAATATATGTTTTACAAAAATGAAATGTTTTTGATTAAAATGTGACAAACGTTTTGGGTCATAAACTCTCGTAGCTCACGAGTCATTTTTTTTGTCTTACATATGTCTTTTTAAATTCCATGTATATAACAGCCCAAAAACTTAGGTAAAAATTTTCATTTATTAACTAGAAATAATATCCATATTTGTTTCCCAAATATTCCATTACATAATATATTTTTCAAAAGATTAGAGTATCCAAAACAACTCGTGCGGAATACTGGAGAGTGCACGCTGCACCATCAAGTCAGGTCCTTTCCCTTAGAGCCAGAAGTACCTGAAACACCCAACAAACTGTAAGCAAACTCCTAGTGAGTTTCCCAAAATACACAACACATACAGTCACATAAAAACCATGAAATAGAAAGTCATACATGAATTGCCATGGACTCCCTCCTTGGTCTTTACTTGGAATGCCATGGGCTCTACCTATGGTCTGATAACCAAGTGTCATGGGCTCCCTTCATGGTCTTTACTTAGAATGCCATGGGCTCCCCCCGTGGTCTGATATCCAGGTGCCATGGGCTCCCCCTATGGTCTTCACATAAAACAATCCATACCACAAAGCATACAATTTGCATATTAACTAATTACTACATATCAAATAATGGGTTGGCATTGGTGTCTTGGACCCATGGGTATGATGAGAAGACCAACCTCAAAGATAGTCAAATCCTACGAATGTTGCAGCTGCTGCGGATCGGCTCCTAACACTGACCTAAACCCAAAGCTAAACTCAGTAAATAACTATGACTAGATTCAAACACTAGGCCCACAAATGGCCCAAATAACAGGGCCCACCAAGGCCCAAATCCATTATGCCCACTAAGGCCTAAATACAATCTTAGGCCCAAAAGGAATGCCCAACAAGAAAATCCCAAAGAAGAATTCCAACACTACAAGGGAAACCTTTAGTCTAAACTAAGCCCAATGAAGAGCACCGAAACTAAGCCCACAGCTAAAGAGTCCAAAAGATGGCCCAAGGAAAAAGCCCACTGATGGACCGAATGTTGGGCGTTCATCACCAACCAATAGATCGCGAACCTTAGTCGGAGCGCTGTGAGTTCCTCAACCCAATGCTAGGTGTTCGTATGCTGACTCCCAAAAATGATTATTAAGCACTTAATGCTTAAAGCCACACGACCAAATCATAAATCCAAGTCCTAAATAACATCTAGGACTATAAAGTCACTGACTTGGTGACTTTGCATGCCCCAAAAGGTCCCAACTCCAGGATATAGCATTTAACTTCCATAAAAAGGGGTAAATCTCATGCATGGGTTTTTATACAACTCTAAAGATGCAAACTTTATGAATCTAGAACATCAGAAACACCAAGAGGAGCAACTCAAAGCTTATGGAATGATCACAAACTAGTAGACCTCAACTATGGGACCAAAAAGGGACTAAGATCCATTAATACTTAGATCTAAGTTTCTAATGAGCAAAGTTAGAGCTTTATACCTCAAATGGGCTGAAAATGGAGTAGAGAACCAAGATCTATAAGCTCCTACTTGAACCACCATCTTGCACCAAGCTTCTCTTCCTTGAAGGAGCTTCAAACAGACACCAAAACACACACAATGAGCTTTCAACACTCTTGGAGACTTTAGGTTTTCGAGATTAGGGTTTTGGGAGCTATGGAAACTGGAAATGAGGCCAACACCTGGGACTTAAGGTGGTTAAGTACAACTCAAACGCTCAAAATTAGGGTTTGAGCTCGACGTGTAAATGCGCTGCGTTCCCTAAGGGAACGCCCCACGTTCGAGCTCCGCCTCCAAAAGTCCAAACATGGGAGAAAGGGTCCCTCATCCCCCTCAAACTTCCAAAACAAGGCCAAAAAGCAATAAGCTAATATATAAGGGACCAAAAATGAATAATACATGGATCGAGCACTACAATGTATCTCATGTTACCCTTAAGGAGAGAGGATGATAGATGGAAGTCAGAAGTCAAGTGATAGAGAATGGAGTGGAACTGATTAAGTTCCTTATTGATGTATTAATGCAATTCATATTTGATTGCTACGGTTGTATGATGTTTAATGGTAACACCAAAGGTTTTAATTGTAACTGTTTTTATGGGACCAATTTTGTTAAATGCAGGATGACCCCCAAATGTTTTAAAACCATATCTTCGAAAAGGTTCAAAAATATTTCGGGTGTTACACAAACCATTATGCTAACTTCTAGCATGCAAAAACATTTTATAACGCATATAACATATCAAGATGTATGTGTATTCTATGTATCACATACTTCAGCTCGGTTGATTACACGCATCACACCCCTTTTCTATATCAAAAAAATCTTTTTAGAAAATTTATTTTCTTTCAAAAGATTATCAATTTCCTAGTTTGAGTTTAGACACACCAGAGAGTGTGCATGAATCCCTCAAACCAAGGCTCTGATACCAACTTGTAACATCCTAAAAATACCAACTTAAATTTTCATTTTTAAACCATCAAATCCATATAAATATTTTTTCCAAAACCAATTAGAGAAAAATGTACCTTTTAAAAATCAAAGTAAAACAATAACAATTAGTGCGGAAAATTATCAGGGGATGTTGTGCAGTCAAGACGAGCCCTTCCCTTTGAAACTAGAAGTACCTGAAAGTGTTTAAACCACAAAACCATAAGCATGCACAAAGCTTAGTGAGTTCCCCAAAATACCACATACCATACATACATTGTCATGGGATACCTCCATGGTCTTACATACAAGTGTCATGGGATACCCCCATGGTCTTATACACAAGTGTCATGGGCTACCCCCATGGTCTTTCCTGGTACTTTCATGAGCTACGCCTATGGTCTTATTTATAGGTACCATGGGCTTCCTCTATGGTCTTTCAAGCAAATTCCACAAACTACCCCAGAGGTCTTCCATGCAAGTATCACAAAGACAAGTAGCATACGACAAAGTATAGTGAGAACACTCACCTTGGCAACGAAATCAGTAGCTAACAGCTCTCACTACCAATGAAGGGGGCATCCCAAAAGTCAATGATGAAGGTCAACGTTAACAATCAACATCACTAACAGTTTGACCCTCACGTTGAGAACAACCCACAGTCACGTCGTGACAACGCACTCAGCTTGATCCCAACTCAATCATGCTCCAACTCAGCCAACTCGGTATCAGTTAACCCAATCAGCAGTCACCATGACGTGGACCCTCCTTGTCCACATGATGGACACGCCTGGAAAAATAATTGGGTAATCCTCTATTGTCACGTTGTGGCACTCTCCATGCAACTTCGTAACTAGTGGCTGGGAAACACCTTAATGGATTGAGTCCTTAATCCATTGAGCCTTCAACTCCAACATTTTAGAAAGCTAAAGGCTCATAAAATGTCAAATTTGTTGACATGCATGACTCATGCATATCCTTTACGCAGGATAGGTCAAAAGGCAAGAATATGACTTAAAACTCATGTAAAGCTTCCAAATCTCAATAAATTCTAGATCTGAAAGATACAAGGCTCAAGGGACCTTGATAAGCCATAAAGTTGAAAATTTTATCTCATTCCAACATACAGAAGCTTTAAGTCTTACAAATGGTCCAAAGAATGGTCCTGAGGGTGGAGTAGAGTGACTTTCTTGATCTTTGCTCCGAAATCTTCTTCTTCTCTTTCAAAGTGTACCAGGAGCACTAAAATGAGCCAAAACTCTCAAAGGGAGGCTAGGGTTTCATGGTAAAGGGTTGGAGGCTGCAGATGGTGCCCTAATCCTTAGGGTATGATGCTTAAATACGATAGAAACCCTAAAATTATGCGTTTGGACCAGAACAACCATTGTCACGTCATGACCATACTTATGTCATGTCGTGATATTCTTCTAGATACACGTTCTTATCTTTGGCACGTGACGTCGTGACCTCCCTATGGTCACGTCATGATACATGGCTTTTCCCAAAAAACCATGTCTTTGACTCCTTTAAGCCCCTACATTGATTCAATATGGAAGACCGATGTTACAGAATTCCCCTAGATATAAAGTGATAATGATTCTGATACGTCCTCATCTGACTCTAAATTGCGGTTTAAACCAAGTATAGAGATTGAAGTGTTAATTATATCAACACTTGCAAACAAAGCCCTAACATTGTTCCATTCTTGACCCAATCATAACCTTACCGTGAACACCATAGTTAGGCCCATAAAAACTCCTCTTGGCCCAGAGAATTAAGCAAGGACATAGATTCATTAATAGTAATACGCTAGTTAGAACTTTTATCTATTTCTATCTGATCAGAAGTCGAAACAGTTTGCATAGGTCGATCCATACTCGATTATCAGACCATTTTCATCCCCCAAATTTCCACTAATGGTTCATTGCCATGCACCTTGGACATCGACGACATCGGTGAACTAAATTCGAAGTTCATTCTAGTACAACCCCCTTTCTCAAACTTATCCCCCAAACACCACCATCTTCAAAAAGACCATTATCATTGTTTTTTTTTTCTTTTTATTGAGCACACAATATATTTTTATGTGATGTACATCTAACCCCTCATCTTTTCATCATATTTCATTTTACTTTCATAATTTATTTTAGTTTAAATATTTGTTATTTTTTCCTATTTAATTATTTTTATTAAATATTTTTCATATTTTATGTGAATAAAATAAAGATGCGACAGTTATTTATACTTTCGTTTGTTTGTGATATTTTAGATATAATTTGTGTTAAAAAATGACTAATTAAATAGTAGGAGTTATATAGAAAATTTTATATAAACAAGGATAAATTAGTTAGTGGAATAACATTAGAGTGGTAATTTAGTTAAAGGTTAAAGATAGTGGAATAATGAGTTTGACAATAACTTTGAGTCCTTTATGTTGACTATTAGGATACTATTGCATCGTTCCTTTGAGGACTATATAGTTTTATAATGAAAGTCTATTGTTTGAGGTGTAGAAATTTTATAGAATATGTTAAGAGTTCAAAGATTGAAACGTCTAAAATACTAATAATGCTCTGCGATTAACACCCACGTCAAGGCCGGCCCTAGGCAAGTACGGAGTGTTCGACCACACATGGCCCAAGTCGTTTAGGGGGCCCATATTTTTATTATGTAGGTTAGTTTTTGACGCATTAGTGACAAATTATTGATAGATTGGTGACGAATCTATGACAAATTTTGTTTGATTAGTTTTATAGCAATTATCGATTTAGCAATTATTTTTGCTTACAAAAAAAATATATTTAGGGACATATTTTTTATTGTTCGTACATTGTTTTCAAAATCAATGGACCGGTCTGTACCACGTGATAGCCCGGTGCATCGCCATGAGCCCTACATAGGGTGTAATTTATCTTTTTTTTTTTAGTTCGACTCCATACAAATAAAAATAAAAGCGAAGGGATATTTTTAAAGGTTAATATTAGATATTCGTTAATCACCAAGACTACCTGGTTAAAGAAATACATAGTATACTACCTAACTCGACTTACTTATGCTTAGTGAGTTGTTAAGCTCAAACAATACTAGCTCTAGCTTAGCTTCAATGGTCAAATAAGTTTCAGGGTCAAGGCTGGTCATGTTGATTAGGTTTGAACAAAAATTATATACATATTGTCATTATTGCAATCGTTGATGCCATTGACTTTAATTCATTTGATATCTAGTTTATACATTACTGGCAATAGTTTGGAAGGATAATCAAATTAATTAATATAAATTGCCAATATTAAACAATTAGATTGGAAGTAAACAATCTAATAAAGAAAATAGTAGGTTTATATTTGCCGATTACATGTGAACATTAAAGGCTACTTTGACTTGTTTTCATAATCTAATACTTCGTTTATATATATATATATATATATATATATATATATATATATATATATATATATATATATATATATATATATATATATATATATATATATATATATATATATATATATATATATATATGAGTTCTATGGAAAACAAATAACTAGGACAACATCTACCGAAACCAATAATCAAATGATACGTGTCTATTTCTTTATTCACAAGTAATGTATTGTGGAAGTTATTGTGGAAGTGATGTGTTGTCATGTTTTCATTGGTTCAAATATGTGTTGCCCTAATCATTCATTTTTCATATAACTCTTCCCTATATATATATATATATATATATATATATATATATATATATATATATATATATATATATATATATATATATATATATATATATATATATATACTAGTTGTGAGATCCAAATATTACATGGGTTAATTTAAAAAAAAAAAGTTAAATGTAAGGGTCAAAATATTTGAGAACTTTGAATTTATAAAAAAATAAGAAAAATAAAAAAAATTTATAATGTAAATGTTTTTTATCTTTTAAATTTAAACAAATAATTTAAATAAAGAAAAAAAACTAATAAACTTTTTGAGAATTTTGAATTAAAAGATAAGTTCATTTATTACTACATTTATTACAATTATTAATTAAAATATAATGTAAAATTTAATAAAAAAGAAAAAACTCTCAAAATGACATGTGGGAAAAAAATTTAATACAAAATAACCATAAAATGACGTTTGACAATTTGAATAACAGTGTGACAAGTGGCAAAAAAACATTCATTTATTATATATATATATATATATATATATATATATATATATATATATATATATATATATAGGGAATAATTATTTGGAAAACAAAAAAACCTTAAAAATCATAAAAATGTATAAAAAAAATACCTAGACATTACAAAACTTTTTTTTGAATTTTTTTATCAAAAAATTGTAGCCTTTTTGACAATATATATATATATATATATATATATATATATATATATATATATATATATATATATGACTTTTTTTTTTTTGAAAATCAACGACTTTATTTAAGGGTGAATGAATTAGTAAAAGGCATCTTCAAAATGGTAAATCACACCATCTCATTCATGTAAATCTGTTTTAAAGTCTATGAGAAAGGTGATTCGTGGAACATTAACAATGCACATCATTTAACTCTCGACCTTGTTTGTGGTATTCTAAATCTTCTCCGGTAGGTTCCAATTGCACGGTAAATAAAAAATAAAATCTTATATCTCTATTAATACACCTTTGTAATTGTTATATTCTAACAAATTTTATCTTTGACAACAACATATTTTTTTTCTTTCAATCTAGTACAAGATGATGGTACAAATTTGTCAATAGATCAAACTCAAATTTTAATCATTAAGGTGATAACTGCATTAACATGTATTCAAAGCTTTGAATGATCTGCGTTAAAGAAGCCATTAATTCGATGGCATGATGAGGAAGCCCACAAATTATCAGGAGGAACTTGGTAGTTTGGATCGACAATTTTTTGTCATGCAATTTGCATTAAAGTCAAAATATTTAGCTGGCAATATGATAAAAACAATTAAAAAACCAATGGTTATACGACCCTTATTCATATAACAAAAATTAAAGTCTCTTGTGTTAGGATGGCTCGATCTTCTTGAATTATAACAAGCAGTAATACATTTAATAAAATATTCAATGCGTCCTTTATTCCCATTAAAAATGATATTGTTTCTACGGTTCCACAGCTCCCAAAACAAAGTATTAACTGTAACCTCCAAGTTAATTGTGTTCATGTTTGAAATTCTTTATCAGTGTATATTCAAAGTTTGTCAATTCTTTAAAGTTGATTCCCCACCATCTCCTTATTTTGAGCCATATAGCTTTAGAAAAGGGACAAATAAAGAAAATATGGTTCATTGTTTCAACATGAAGATCTTAGAATAGGCATAATTAAACATTCTCAAGATCGATGTCAATCTTTTTGAGGTTGTCTTTCATTGGGATTCTACCAAGAATCACCCTCCATATCTACAGATGTTCACTTTGGTTGGAATAGAGTTTATCCATTTTTTTAACCGATTAAAATGTATTCATGTAAATGTTTATTTTGTTTGTGTTTACATTTTTAATTTACCTTTACATGTTTTTTTTTAATATAATTAAAAAAATTGAAGTATTTTGTTGTTTATGTAATTATTTTGTTATGAATTTGTATATGTATATTTTTTGTGTACTATGATTATATTATGAATTTGTATATACAACTTACTATTTATATTATTATTTAATAAAATCTTTTTTGTTTACATATAGCTTACTATTTATGTTATTGTTTTGTTGTGAATTTATACATACAACTTATTGGATATAGCTTAATATTTATGTTATTGCAATTGTTTTGTTGTGAATTTATACGTACAACTTATTGATTTTTTTTGTGTATATTTGTAAAATGATACAAAGAAAAAAAATAGGCATGACCAGGTTTATAGAAATAGAATCACATTTTATGTACAAATTATGTAATGAAATTATTATGTGATTATTAGCTCATTAATTTGTATTGTTTCTGTGTTTCATACCCTATAGGATACTCATTATTCTCTTATGAGTTCCTTCCTATAGAACATTTTGTTTATATTATTATCCCATAATAAAAGATCTCATATATAATTATTCTACTACGAGTTTATATATACATTTTTTATTTATGTTATTGTTTTGTTATGAAGTTGAACATATATCTGATAAATCAATTTCATTATAATTCAAACAATATTCAATATTCTTAGTTAAGATTAAACGAAATTTAAATGAAATACAGTATTACAATTGAATCGAATTTGAAATTGAAATAAAGATAAAAAGCTAAAATAATGATTATCCGCTACTGCCTATGATGCATGCTCACAACACATTATCAACTCAACAGACATGCAATTTATCATTATTCAAAAGTTCTGACTAATAAGAATGATAGAGCGTTACATTTTCTTTGTGTGTTCACTTAGCATTAATGCTCATTTCATAACATAAACACCGTGCAATTCTTAGGTGTTTCTTGGTTTGATGGCAATGCAGACACAAAAGGATGTGTTTTTTTTTTTTTTTTTTTTTTTTTTTTTTTTTTTTTTTTTTTTCAATTTCGAACATTATTAGAAAATAAATGGTTATTAATAATAATTAGCTTTTTTTCTAACGTCTTACTTGTCTTTAAATCCTACTCATAAACTACCTCTATTATCCACAACAATGTTTAAACCATTAAGGGTGATGCATTTTCAAACACTTTAATACAAGGTTAATGGCACTTTGGTAATAATTCGTTACTTTACAAAATCCTAGTCAAAGGGGTGAAAGAACTAAGATATGGCTACTTTAATGATTTTGTCCTTTAATGAGAAGCGTCACATACGTTGGTATCATGCAGATTGAAGAGTTGAGACATGTATATAAAACAAAACAAATTGATATAATTTAGTGCTGATTGTGACAGCCGACCGAGACTCGGCCCCTTTTAAGCAAAATAGTGGCCAGTGGTGTTTTCCTATTCTTCCACAAACTCATGCCTATAAATATTGACAATATTTATCTCAATTCTTTTATATAACTTTTTAGGTTTTAACTATAAAGCTTAATTTTCTAGATATTTAAAATCTATCATTGAATATATATATATATATATATATATATATATATATATATATATATATATATATATATATATATATATATATATATATATATATATATATATAAATAATGTTTCTTTGATAAAAAAAAAGTCATATGAACAAACACAAAAAAAAATTATATCTTATTGAAAATGTAAAATATAAACCGGTTTTCATTGGGAAATACACTTTGCAAATGATATAAAATCCTCTTGCTAAAAGCAAGGGATAGGTACGGGGATGGAGAAACTCCTAATCTCTGACCCGCACCAGAAACTCAATATATATATATATATATATATATATATATATATATATATATATATATATATATATATATATATATATATATATATATATATAATACTTTTAAAAATATAATATGAGTTATATTACTTAATTAAAGTTGCTAGAATTTATTAATAAACTTATTATGGAATATTATCATTTGGTTAACATGATATTTGTTAAAGTAATAAATTTGATGTTATTCAAACTTATAGTTGACATATTATTTGTGTAAATTTTGTTATATATGTTGTATAATTAGGTATTTTGTGTTTTTCTATTATATATGAGGGTTGTTGGGGGTAAGTATTGGTTATGATCGCGAATCTTTCTAGGTTATGGGTTATTCATGGTTAGTCCAGCTTTTATGGTTCAGGTGCTTAACGTGAGCATAATTGTGGAGAGCTCAGTCAAGTGTGTGAAAATATATGTGGTTTTTCTCTCATTTGTTTTAGGGTTTTCTCTGTAACATTTGAGTATTATATCGAGTTGTATATTCACCTCCTTCATTTTGTTTTCAAAGATATTGTACGAGTGTAATCTTGGAGAATAGTATAGGACTTTATAGTGAGTTTTCCTTTGTAATTACATGTCAAATGATCTGATCTATTAATAAAATAGATTGTCTATGTTGGGAAATATGATGTTTGTTATTTTCTTCATGGTATCAGAGCCATAGGTGCTCCGATTGAAGTTCTACGACCACTTGCAAAGAGTTGTTGTTGAAGGTTTGTATTCGTAGCTTCTTTGTTTTCTTTTGTGCTTCATATAATCTCTTCTCACTGGATTTCTTAGGGTTTATATGTTGGATTCTTATTGATTGAATTTGTTTTTTTGTTGTAAGTTCTTTGGTATTGTAAGTTGCATTTTTTTGTGCAGATCTGGTGAAGATCTTCGTAGATCTGAAGGAAATTGATTGGTGGTGTTCACAACGTATCTGGTGTGAATCCAAGAGTCGTTCAAGCTCTAAATAGGTGTTTGATTAATCTTTTGAGAGAACGGATCTAGGTTCTGATTAACTCGTTTTGGAGAATAGACCTTATGACTGAAATAACTCCATTGAGAACAAACCCTAAGATAAGCGATTTATTGTTCGTATTCTTCAAACCCATGATTGTTAGGGTTTTCTTCCGTAACGAATTAAGGTTTCATAACCCTAATTCTTGGTGCATCGTATTTCAGGTATGTGTTTCTCTAAAGATTGTGGATCTTCAATACTGTTGTAAAAGGCTTAATATGTCTCACTGTAAGTCTTATTTATCCCCTTCCTGTTTAGAATCTTCCTCTTTGGTTCTTGTGTTCAAGTTTGTTGTAAGCATCGTCTGCTTGCTCTCTCTCTTTCTCTCTCTCTCTCTCTCTTGATTTCATTTTCTTTGAGGCGTGTTACTAGTCTTGGTTGACTATAATGTTGGTTGAATATCATGATTCTAAGTAACTCAGTTTCCTCTATGTTTTCTTGTCCTGATTAGTTGTTTTCTATGAATGTTTGGGTGGCTCTTGTCCGATTAGGGACTAAGTCTACTGAAACACCAGATGTTGATGATCCTTTGTATAATTATCATGTGGATATTGTAACTGGAACTATTATTTCTTTCAAATTGCTTGGAACTGAAAATTTCATAATATGGAAATGCTCTATGACTAGAGCTGTAAAAGCTAAAAAACAATTAGGATTTGTGGATGAAACTGTAACTAAAATTGATAATTATCCTGTCAAATCACTTACACGGGAAAGAAAAAATACTATCATGTGTTCGTGGATACTTGGATCCATTTCTGAGACTATTTATATAGGGCATGCTTGTTCTGAAAAAGGTTGTTGACATCTAGAACTAACCGAATGAAACATATTCTAAATTTGAAGGGTTTTTTTGTCTTCAACATACATCAGAAAATTAATTCATTAACACAAAATGGGTTATTTGTATCAGACTACTATAATAAGCTTATTTCGTTATGGAAGGAATTCGATTGATTAACCAATTTTACCGAATGTGTTTGTCCTCAATTCAATAATCATTCAAAAGTAATGAAACTCATGTAGTTCTTAAGTGAGCTTGCTGATTGTTACAATCAAGTCAAAAGTTACATCCTCTTAACTGATCATTACTGCGACATCCCCAAAATCACGGCCAGAAAAAACCGATTTTCATTTATGCTTTTTAAAATAATTGCAGAGTAAATCCTTTTCATTTGAAAGATTTGTGGAATTTGTTCCCAAAACAAATATGATAAAATAATATTTATCAAAGCATTTCATCAAGAGATGCATTTTCATTATATAATAAAAACTCGGGATGTCATGTTCCGATACAGACCATAAAGCATAAACGATAACATTACAAGTCATTCAACAAATATATACATATACAGACTTGTAAACAAAACAACTCGATGATTCATCCATCTTATGCCCTTGCGCCACTTCCTGTAATACAAATAAAACTGAGTGGGTCAGGCTTGGGAGCCTGGTGAGCATATAGGGTTTTCAACCCACAATAAATAAATTATATTTAATTTCACCAACCAATCACTATCCCGATTACCCATTCTCGTTATCCTCACTTTACGTCCCTAAAACAACATCTATCTCAAGGGACCTAATCTAGGATTTTCATCGGGATGGACATTACTGCTAAGGGGTTTCCTCAACAATAGATATCCTAAAGGCAACCATGAGGGGGATAGAGTACACCGGTGAACACATCGTTCACAACACCTACAGGTTATGAACCTGCTAGCGTTCCACTGGACTGTCTAGAAAGAGTCCATGGTCGTTATCCATACTCCGCTGAATAACTAGATCAACAACAATAACAACATCGAGGCCTCTCATCTGTTTATCACACATCAACTATCTACCCATGTTCTACCCAACATATTAGTAGATAAAAAAATATATTTTTATACATAGTTTAAAACCTGTATAGCATTTTCATTAAATACATATTCCACATAACAGATGAGGCACACCCACATAACACGTATTTCATAGAAAATAAATCAGATCTATGAGATCGAAGAGAGTGAATATACATCCACACACATAACAACAAAATTATACACATAACACGTATTTCGTATAAAATACTTCATAATTATGCGTTAGAAGAAAGTAACTACACACTCACTTGATCAGAAGATGATCGGACAACACTACGACTTGCAGAAGTAGTAATCCTCAGTAGATCTGGAAGATCTACACAAAAATTCCATATAAACTTTCTTCTTAACTTGGATATGAGATCCGGGGTGTTGGGATGGCTTCGGGGGTTTATACACAGAGCTTCGGCACAAAAGGAGGAGAAATGAGCAAATAAGCCCAGAACCCTCGCATCCTATTTATAGGAGGCTGAGGCCTCGCAGTACGATGGGCGTACTCCTCCGAAATCGTCACTGCGTGCATCATCCGAAGAACTCGAGTGCGAGGCGCGTCATGCTTCGCTGTACGCTGGGCGTACGCCAGTACGCTGGGCGTACTTCGGATGAGTCTGGTGACTCCCCTTCAGATAATATCGGGTTTAATAATTAAATTTAAATTTTAATTATTTAATAAACTTTCAAAATTGATATCTTCTTCATACGAACTTCGTTTTCTACGTTCTTTATATCCATGCGTAGGGGAGACTATGCTCTACAACTTTCGTTTAGACTCTGTCAGTTAATTTTGATTTATTTTTATTATTTATTTTTAGTAGGCCGGGACAGAAAAACTTTGTTATAAATTCATAACTTCTTCGTTTGACGTCCGTTCTCGCCTAACTTTTCATCGTTTCGATACTAACAACGAGATCTTCGATTCTCGTTTAGATCGTTTCGGCTAAAAACCGCTCGATCTCAAATCGAGTATTTCGGGCTGCATCCCGCTAAGTCGAAACTTCAGAAATTCATAACTTCCCCATACGCAGTCAGATTTGGGCGTTCTATATATATTCGGAAAACTCGTTTCAACTACTACAACATTATCCAAAGATAACGAGTTTATTTTACACTTAAATTTTGACGCTCATTTTATTCTTAATTAATCCAATCCCATAATTAAGCAATTAAGCACAAAACACATAATACTCAAATAATAAATTTCTATTATTTCAAAATGGGTTACAAAGGTTAACCTAGACTATTATATCAACATTAATGACAAGCCCAGAAACACAGGCGTTACAATTCTCTCCACCTTAGAATGATTCCGTCCCCAGAATCACGCATCAACAAACAAATGCGGATAGCGACCCATCATGTCACTCTCCATCTCCCAGGTGAGATTCGGCCCATTCGTGTGTTTCCATCGGACAAGCACTAACTCGACCATCTTGTGTCACAACTTCTTAGTCTTTCGGTCAACGATTGCCTATGGTTCTTCAATCAACCTTTTGTTCTCATCGATTCTCAACTCCAAAAGTGGAATCATGTCGGGAACTTCTCCCGTGAACTTCCTCAAATAACACGCATGAAAAGTGTTATGAATTCCATTCAGCTTCTGGTAGCTCGAGCTTGTAAGCTTGGTTCCCAATCCTCTGAAGAACTTTAAACGGTCCAATAAACCTTGGACTTAATTTTCCCCTTTTACCAAATCTTATAAGTCCCTTCCACGGCGAGACTTTAAGCAAAACCGAATCTTCAATTTCAAAAGTCATCGGTCTTCGCTTGTTGTCAGCATAGCTCTTTTGACGATCCTGAGCTGCTAACATTCTTTCCCTAATTATTTTCAACTTTTCAGCAGTTTGATGAACCATTTCCGGTCCCATAAACTGCTTTTCCCCAGCCTCAAGCCAACAAGACGGCGTACGACACTTCTGCCCGTACAAAGCTTGATAAGGTGCCATCTTAATGCTCGAGTGGAAACTATTATTGTAGGAAAATTCTACCAAAGGTAAATGTTCATCCCAATTACCTAGGAATTCCAGGGTACATGCTCTCATCATATCTTCGAGTGTTTGTATCGTCCGTTCGCTCTGACCATCAGTCTGCGGATGGTAAGTTGTACTTAAACACAAATTGGTACCCAATTCCTCTTGTAGACTTTTCCAAAACCTCGAGGTGAAATGGCTATCACGATCCGATACAATCGTTAATGGAACACCGTGAAGCCTCACAATTTCCTTCACGTAAGAATTCGCAAGCTTTTCCATAGACCATTTCTCCCTGGCCGCTATGAAATGCGCATTCTTAGTGAATCGATCAACGACCACCCAAATCATGTCGTGACTATTCTTTGTTCTGGGCAGTTTAGTGACAAAATCCATAGCAATGTCTTCCTACTTATCCATAGTCACAAGCAATGGTTCTAAACTTCCGTACGGTTTCTGATGTTGTGCCTTGACTCTTGCATAGGTCACACACTTGGCCACATACTTTGCAACATCAAGCTTCATCGTTGGCCACCAATAGTAGGGTTTCAGGTCCCTATACATTTTAGTGCTACTAGGATGAATCGAGTACATGGTCTTGTGAGCTTCTTCCATCAAAAGATCTCTGACTCCTTCTGTCTTAGGTATCCAAATCCGATCTTGGAAAACCTTCAGTCTATGACTGTTTACAACGAACACCAACGTTTTGCCCAAACGTTCCTCCTTTCGGTCATTCTTCTCAGAAGCTTCGCTTTGAGCTTTCTTTATACTTTCCAAAATAGTCGAGACAACTTCAATTCTCAACGCTCTTGGCCTTTTCCTTTCAAGATTGACTTTCCGACTGAGAGCATCAGCAACAACATTAGCCTTACCAGGGTGGTAAAGTATCTCACAGTCGTAGTCCTTAAGTAACTCTAGCCAGCGTCGTTGCCTCATATTTAATTCTTTCTGATTAAAGAGATATTGAAGACTCTTATGATCAGTGAAAAGTTTGCACTTCGTGCCATAGAGGTAATGCCTCCATATTTTCAGAGCGAAAACCACCGCTGCCAACTCCAAATCATGAGTCGGGTAGTTCTTTTCATGCTCTTTCAATTGTCGAGACGCATATGCGATCACCTTTTCTTATTGGTTCAAAACACAACCCAATCCAACCCCAAACGCATCGCTATAAACAACGAAGTCTTCAACTCCATCGGGTAGAGAAAGTATCGGTGCCTCACATAGTTTCTTCTTTAGCTTCTCAAATGCTTCTTTATGCTTATCACTCCAAGCATAGGTAACTCCTTTGTGGGTCAAAGCTGTTAATGGAGTAGCGATCGAAGAAAAGCCTTGGATAAACCTTAGGTAATATCCGGCTAATCCCAAAAAGCTTTGGATCTCCGTGGGAGTTTTCGGTTGTTCCCACTTCATCACAGCTTTGATCTTCGCAGGATCAACCATTATCCCTTCTTGGTTGACCACGTGACCCAAGAATTGGACTTCACGAATCCAAAAATCACATTTGGAGAACTTTGCATACAACTTCTCCTTCTTCAAGACTTCCAACACTTCTTGCAAGTGTTTGCCATGCTCCTCTTGGCTTTTCGAATAAATTAGAATGTCTTCTATGAACACTATCACAGATTTATCTAGGAACAGATTACAAACCCTGTTCATTAAATCCATGAATGCTGTTAGAGCATTGGTTAGTCCAAACGACATAACCAAAAACTCGTAGTGTCCATATCGTGTTCTGAATGCAGTCTTCTCTATATCCTGCTCTCTTACTTTCAGCTGATGATATCCTGACATTAGGTTGATCTTTGAAAAATAACTTGAACCTTGTAGTTGATCGAACAGGTCATCAATCCTCGGCAACATATATCTATTCTTTATTGTTGCCTTATTCAGCTCTCGGTAATCAATGCACATCCTCATACTTCCATCTTTCTTCTTTACGAATAACACCAGAGCTCCCCAGGGCGATGAACTAGGTCTAATGAAACCTTTGTCCAATAACTCCTGAAGTTGCATCACCAGCTCCTTCATCTCCGTCGGTGCTAATCGATAAGGTGCTTTTGCTATTGGCTTCGTCCTTGGCAACAAGTCTACTCTAAACTCCACTTGTCTATTAGGCGGTAATCCGGGAAGATCTTCAGGAAATACTTCCGGATAATCACATACGACAGGAATGCTCTGCATCACCTTTTTCTCCTTTTTAGCATCGATCACGAATGCTAAATATGATGTACACCCTTTGGTCAAACACTTTCTGGCTTTCATTAGGGAAATGATTCCAGAATTTACTCTGCGTTTATCTCTATACACCATAAACGATTCCTTCCCAGGCGGGTTCACTTTCACTATCTTTTTCTTGCATAAAATTTCGGCATCATTGGCGCTAAGACAATCCATTCCAAGCACGATGTCGAAACCATTAATTTCGATAGGCAATAATTCCTCGTGGAACTTATTCCCATTCAAGTCAATTAAGATGTTTCTCATACGATGACTAACAGGTACAAACTTTCCACTAGCAACTTCGACTAATAAAGCATTATCTAATCTATCAACAGGCAAAGCTAATTTTCTACCAAATTCATGCGATATAAAGGAGTAGTTTGCTCCAGAATCAAATAAAATTTGGGCAGGCAATTTGTTTACGAGAAAGGTACCTGAAGCGACATCTGCTTCATCTTTAGCAGCTTCCAGTATCATCTGGAATGCTATTGCCTTCGGCTTTGGCGGAATGTTGGGTCTTGCTGCCTCCTTCTTTTTCGGGCAGTCCCTTGACATGTGTCCCTCCTCACCACAACCATAGCAAACTTTCTTAGTGAGGGTACATTCATTGGCATAGTGCCTTGGCTTTCCACACTTGTAGCACGTGGCCACTACCTCACATTTTCCATGATGCTTCTTCTTACATTTGTCGCACCATTTCGCTTCCCCTCCTCTTCCTCTCGAACTAGACTTCGAGAACTTGTTTTTCTTATTGGACCCTAAAGTTCCATCGAACTTCCTCTTTTCACCAACTTCTATCCTTTCCAGACCCTTTTCCTTCTGTTGGGCCTCTACATTCTTAGCTGCACGAACAACATTTTTCAGAGTAGTTGCCATCTTGACTGTCGGACCAAAGTCGGCAGGCAGTCCATTAGCAAACCTCTCAATCTTGGAGAGTTCCGTAGGCACTAGGTACGGAAATAACTTCATTTTCTCAGTGAATGCAGTAGCATAGTCATCTACGCTCATCCTCCCCTTCTTCAAGTTTTGGAACTCATTGTTCAGATCAATCAGATCTATCTCTGAACAATACTGTACCCTTAACTGTTCCAAGAACTCCTCCCATGACATTTTCAGGGCTTCTCCTCATGGCATAGTATTTGCCAACAACTTCCACCAACTCAAGACTCCAGTCTTCAGTTGTCTAACTGCAAAGACAGTCTTCTGTTTGTTGCTACAGTCGCAACTTTCAAATACCATCTCCATTTCGAAGATCCAATCCATTATCTCAACAGGCTTTAGGCTCCCAGAAAGATTTGGCAGCTTGGCGCCCAAGAAGTTCTTGTACATTCTCCCATCCTTGTTGTTTCTCCTTTCCGGATCATTCCTTCGTTCTCCTTGAATCCCAACTTGACTCACCATGCGACTATTGTTCCCTTCCTCCAATTTCTCGGGAATCAATTTGGGTTCCTCAATAGGTATGATAGGTTCATCCCTATTATCATGCAACATCTGTCGCATTTTATCCCTTTGTTCGACTAACATAGCCCGAATCATGGCTTGCACCCCAGCCATCGTTATTGGTTCTGGTGCTGCTGCTACAACATGTATTTGCTCAATCACTGGCGGTTGATTCCTGTTTTCATCCGCGTTTCCAACTCCGCTTCTTGTTCTCACCATTTTTGATCTATACAACGAATAAGGTGAAATTTAGATCTTCATTCACGATAGATTTTACTTCATCCGTAGTACTCCAAACGATTACATGCTAGTTCTAATATCGGATACATACGCTTAGAATCCTAAACAGATAAACCTTCAGATCCGGTTGGCAACAAACCGTAGATCCGAACAAATAATATCATATATGGCAACATATAACATTTAGCACATAAAAGCATTTTAGGCAACTTTCCTAAAATAAACTAGTGCTCGTGTCTAAAATTTTTCAGACACACATCTCACAATCTCCACTTAGCATCCTAAGTTTAAGTCTAGAAATCCTACAAATTCCTAGTTCTCTTAAACTAATGCTCTGATACCAACTGTGACACCCCCAAAATCACGGCCAGAAAAGACCGATTTTCATTTATGCTTTTTAAAATAATTTCAGAGTAAATCCTTTTCATTTGAAAGAGTTGCGGAATTTGTTCCCAAAACAAATATGATAAAATAATATTTATCAAAGCATTTCATCAAGAGATGCATTTTCATTATATAATCAAAACTCGGGATGTCATGTTCCGATACAGACCATAAAGCATAAACGATAACATTACAAGTCATTCAACAAATATATACATATACAGACTTGTAAACAAAACAACTTGATGATTCATCCATCTTATGCCCTTGCGCCACTTCCTGTAATACAAATAAAACTGAGTGGGTCAGGCTTGGGAGCCTGGTGAGCATATAGGGTTTTCAACCCACAGTAAATAAATTATATTTAATTTCACCAACCAATCACTATCCCGATTACCCATTCTCGTTATCCTCACTTTACGTCCCTAAAACAACATCTATCTCAAGGGACCTAATCTAGGATTTTCATCGGGATGGACATTACTGCTAAGGGGTTTCCTCAACAATAGATATCCTAAAGGCAACCATGAGGGGGATAGAGTACACCGGTGAACACATCGTTCACAACACCTACAGGTTATGAACCTGCTAGCGTTCCATTGGACTGTCTAGAAAGAGTCCGTGGTCGTCATCCATACTCCGCTGAATAACTAGATCAACAACAATAACAACATCGAGGCCTCTCATCTGTTTATCACACATCAACTATCTACCCATGTTCTACCCAACATATTAGTAGATAAAAAAATATATTTTTATACATAGTTTAAAACCTGTATAGCATTTTCATTAAATACATATTCCACATAACAGATGAGGCACACCTACATAACACGTATTTCATAGAAAATAAATCAGATCTATGAGATCGAAGAGAGTGAATATACATCCACACACATAACAACAAAATTATACACATAACACGTATTTCGTATAAAATACTTCATAATTATGCGTTAGAAGAAAGTAACTACACACTCACATGATCAGAAGATGATCGGACAGCACTACGACTTGCAGAAGTAGTAATCCTCAGTAGATCTGGAAGATCTACACAAAAATTCCATATAAACTTTCTTCTTAACTTGGATATGAGATCCGGGGTGTCGGGATGGCTTCGGGGGTTTATACACAGAGCTTCGGCACAAAAAGGAGGAGAAATGAGCAAATAAGCCCAGAACCCTCGCATCCTATTTATAGGAGGCTGAGGCCTCGCAGTACGCTGGGCGTACTCCTCCGAAATCGTCACTGCGTGCATCATCCGAAGAACTCGAGTGCGAGACGCGTCATACTTCGCTGTACGCTGGGCGTACGCCAGATGAGTTTGGTGACTCCCCTACAGATAATACCGGGTTTAATAATTAAATTTAAATTTTAATTATTTAATAAACTTTGAAAATTCATATCTTCTTCATACGAACTCCGTTTTCGACGTTCTTTATATCCACGCGTAGGCGAGACTACGCTCTACAACTTTCGTTTAGACTCTGTCGGTTAATTTTGATTTATTTTTATTATTTATTTTTAGTAGGCCGGGACAGAAAAACTTCGTTATAAATTCATAACTTCTTCATTTGACGTCCGTTCTCGCCTAACTTTTCATCGTTTCGATACTAACAACGAGATCTTCGATTCTCGTTTAGATCGTTTCGGCTAAAAACTGCTCGATCTCAAATCGAGTATTTCAGGCTGCATCCCGCTAAGTCGAAACTTCAGAAATTCATAACTTCCCCATACGAAGTCAGATTTGGGCGTTCTATATATATATATTCAGAAACCTCGTTTCAACTACTACAACATTATCCAAAGACAACGAGTTTATTTTACACTTAAATTTTGACGCTCATTTTATTCTTAATTAATCCAATCCCATAATTAAGCAGTTAAGCACGAAACACATAATACTCAAATAATACACTTCTATTATTTAAAAACGGGTTACAAAGGTTAACCTAGACTATTATATCAACATTAATGACAAGCCCGAAACACAGGCGTTACAATTACCTAATGTTAGCACTGCTTTTTCTATCATATCTAGAGAAGAGTCATTTAAAAAAAAAATGGTTTATTGTCTAATACTTCAAATAAGTCTTAAATCACTTCTGCATTTAATAGTAAATTCAATGACAATAAGAGAAACAGATGTCCTAATCAAAATCTTCGGTGTAAAAACTATGGTGTCAAAGGTTACACCATTGAAAAACGTTTTAAACTTGTTGCATATCCAAAGGATTTCAAACCAAGAAATGGCTTCAATAAAGGCTTTAGCAACTCTGTTGGTAATAGTTTTTCTAACAATAATTATGAGAGATCCTTTTCTGGGAACAATATTACATCCAATAGTACTAATGGTGACTCTTCTACCTCTGGTTCTACCTCTTCTGATCTTAGGTCTCTCACCGGTATCAGTTTTCTATAAACTTCTTCGACTTATCAATAAATAACAATTTATGGATGAAGTAACTGCTAGTGCAAATAAGGAAGGTACATGTAATTATGTATTTAATAATTCTTTCCAAACTAATAAATGGGTTTTTACTATGGGGTTAATCAACACATAACTTCATCCGAATCTAATTTTAATGATGTTATCAATGTGTCTAACCTTACCCCGAGAGTTGATCTTCCAAATGAATCCACTGCCAAAGTTCATAAAATTGGGAATATGAATCTTTCCAATTAACTTACTCTATTTGATATGTTTGTTATACCTAAATTCAATATAAATATGTTATCAGTTCAAAAACTATGCAAAGACATTAAATGTAAAGTTTTATTTAATGAATACAACTATATGATGTAGGATTCACATTCGATTGAGATTGTGAAGATTGTTAATGGGGGAGGGTAACTCTACTATCTTTCCATTACTCTCTTAGGCAAGCCCTCTTGCAGCTCTAGTGTTATCAAATGCTTCGTCGCAAAACTAACTTGGTATAGTAGGCTTGGTCATCCTGCCGAGCAGGCCATAAATGTTTTAAAAGATAAACTAAAATTTAATAATAAGTACATTCCTATTTGTGAAATATGTCACAAAGCTAGAAAAACTAGGGAGTCTTTCACTACTAGTGTTTATAATTCAAAAAGCATTGGTGATTTAATTCACCTTGATGTTTGGGGTCCATACAGAGTAACTTTAATTGGAGATTTTAGATTTTCATTAATTATTATGGATGAATTTTCTAGGGGAACATGGGTATATCTTTTTAAATAAAAAAAGGAAGTGTTTTCATGTATTTTATCCTTTTAAAATCTTGTAGAAAATCAATTTTCTGTTAAAGTTGATTATAAGATTTTACAACGGAACTAAATTTGTTAATCACAAAGCTAAAAATCATTTTAAAACTAAAGGTATAGTTCATCAAACTTCTTGTGTGTACACTCCATAATAGAAGGATGTTGTTGAAAGGAAACATAGACACATTCTAAATGTTTCTAGATCCCTATTGTTTGGATCTGATTTACCTCTAAAATTTTAGGGTGATGAAGTTTAAACTACATTTTTTCTAATTAATCGTATTCCATCTTCTATTTTAGGTGGTATGTCACCCTTTGAAAAAATATATAAGTATTGTCCTAAATTTGAAAATTTAAGAGTCTATCATTTCTTGTCTGTTTCTAAAAAATGAATTTTTTAGATAAATTTTCCTCAATATTTGAAAAATAGGTTCTCGTTGGTTATTCTCATAAGAAAAAGGGTTATAAGCTTTTAAGTCTTGACTCATGGTGTTACTTTCTTTTCCAGGGATGCGAAGTTTTATGAGAGTGTTTTTCCTTTTAAAATGAAGAAAAAAGTTATAATGAAAAAAATTGATTTCTATTCTAATTATTTCCGTGTCTATAGAACTTTTTTCTTATGACGAGTCTATTTTTCCTAAATCCATGATTGATACTTCTAATGCTGATGATTTGGGAGTAACACATCAAACTGATGGTTCTAATATTTATCACTGTGTGCTCAATACATATACTACTAAGGACGATTCATTATTTGTGGGTTTGATGTGGATGACCCCAATTCATCTGATCAGACTAAGGAAAGTTGTCAGTCTTCTTTAATTTCATCTTCTAGTTACTCTGATCAGACCTCTAGACCTCATAGAACTCCAACAATTCCTACAAAATTCAATGACTGTGTCACTGAAGCAAATTACAAATATGGTATTGAAAAACTGTAAATTACCCTTTTTAAATAAAGAAAATTGGTTTTTTTATTTCAAATTTGAATGAAACTTTACAGCCTCAGCCTTATCTTGATGTGTGCTTTGATCCCAACTAGATTAAAGCAATGAATGATGATATGGAGGCCCTTTACAGAAATAATACTTGGGATATAACTGATTTTCCTAAAGATAGAAAATCAATTGGATGTAGGTGGATATATAAGATAAAATATAAATCTAATGGATAGATTGATAGGTATAAATCTAGAATTGTTACTAAAGGGTACAATCAGAGAGAGGTTTTGGATTATGCATAAACTTTTGCTCTTGTAGCTAAATTTGTCATTATTAGACTTGTTATTTCAATTGCTATTAATAATAGTTGGGGTTTGTTTCAATTGGACATTAACAATGTTTTTTGTATGGTAGTCTTGATGAGGATGTATATATGACATTGCATCAAGGTTATCATACAAAGGGGGCACATTGTGTTTGCAAGTTAAAAAAATCTTTACATGGATTGAAACAAGCCCCTCGAAAATGGAATGAAAAGTTGTGTAACTCTCCTTTTGATTTTGGATTTAAACAGAGTATAAATGATTTATCATTGTTTTTTAGAGTTAAAAATGGTTCTATTATTGTTTTGCTGGTTTATGTGGATGATATAATACATATCGATGATAGTATGGCTGAAATTGAAATTGTTAAAAGTTTTCAAAAATATTATTTTTAATTAAAGACTTAGGAAAATTGAAATGCTTTTTAGGAACATAAGTCATTGATATTGAAGGGGGTGTGTTTGTCTTAAAGAAAATATACTTTAGAGTTGTTACATGAGTATGGTATGTTGGGCTGTAAGCCTATAAAAGTTCTTCTTGATCGTAGTCAACAAAATTAGTAAAGATGGTTTGGAAAAGAATGATGTTTTATTGAATAATATTATAAAATAGCATAAATTAATTAGAAAGTTAATATATTTCACTGTTACCAGGCCATACATCTCTTATAATGTACAAACTTTGAGTCAATTTATGCATAGTCCAAGAAAATCTCACCTGGAAATTGCCTTAAGGTTGTTAAGATACTTAAAGTTTAGTTCTGGAAAAGGTATTTCAATTCTTAAAAAGAATTCAAATGAAGTTTCTGTTTTGTTGACGCTGACTAGGCAAAATGTCTATCCTCTAGGAGGTCTTTAACATGTTACTATGTCTATTTTGTGAAATCTCTTGTTTCTTGAAAAAGTAAAAAACAAAACATGATTTCCAAGAGTCCTACAAAATCTAAGTATAGGCAGAACGTTTCAGAGAATTGTTTATAGTGAACTAAGTATATCAACCGATAAAAGATATACAACCATAAATACAATGGGGCTTAAATTCCCTGGATAATAATATATTTAAGAGTATAACAATAAGTTATAAAAATATACCTACTTGCTTATACATGTATACATACTAGAACAAGTATCACAAGAAGAACATAACAGAAGTATTTAAAGGTTGAACACTGCGGTCAAACCTGGACAGTTATGTAATCATATCTAGGATCAATATAGCCTGATCAACTATATTCATTCGAGATGTGACCGACATGTGTTTGGGAGTGATGTGGTGTTGCAACAGTCTTAAAACTTACCTAATGCTAAGAGAATTCTAGATCAAGTACATAGAGTCAGAATACTATAGGAGTATTCTTTGATACTATAACACGATAACAAGTTTGATATATACCAAGTACATTACGTTAAGATACTATAGGAGTATTTTAAGCACTATACAAATAAATTATGTGATAACTTAAAAGACCCTTATGAATAGGTCTATAATCTTGCAATGTATATTCCCAAGGTTTTATATAATTGAGATTTTATAGACTTTGAATTTATGATCTACACTTTACTACATGTTCCTTGTTTGATTGTGGTTTTGGAGTAGGATCACTTATTCGAAGGCCTATTTAATCTTAATATATATACAATCTGTATACATTGTACAATTATAGGAGGACTCTGTAAGGATCACCCCATAAAGTTACCCTAAATCTAATAGATTCTTTAGACACTTCCATTCTTGCACGACAAACCCAGATAGATGCAACCACTTCCTCATAGCGGTCAACATAAGAGTCAAGGAGGAACAAGAGCAAGTTCATAAGAATTTTTCAAAGGAGGATCAGCCGAAGTATCCAAAACGTCATATGTGTCACACTAATAAATGATAATCTTTGTTAACTTAATGAGTTAGTGGAAACACTGCTCACATTATGTGTTAGGATTATTTTCTTACATGCAGCTGGTAATAGTTATTCAGGAAACAAATATTCATTCGAGGATAGCCATTCCGAATTCATAAAGTTTATTAGGTATAGACTCTTATATGAATTGTTTCCAGAACCCTGTGGAAGTCAGGACCCAATACAATCAGAACTAGGATAACCTTGTCTTTCAGCTTTCGGCTTTTATCCACTGCTATAGACTTATCCCATCTCATCTTTGTATTCTTTTAGCAAAGATGCCTCCTCGCAGATCAAAAAGACACACTACTCCGACAACTCCAACTCAACCGCCACTACCTCCACCTCAATTCGACTCTGCTGCTCTCCAAGCAACGATATCCTCAGCAGTGGCAACTGCTCTAGCTCGCTTCGGCGAAAGTGGTACCTTCAGATCAGGTAACGGTAACCACTTAGCCAACCCCGGAGCTACTCACGGACACCCAAGGGAGTGTTCGTATAAGGACTTCATGAACTGCAAACCCAATTCCTTTAATGGAAGTGGTGGAGTCATCGCTCTGATGCGATGGTTCAAGAAAACAGATTCGGTCTTCGCAATCTGCTCATGCCCAGAAGGGAGCAAAGTAAAGTTTGTTGCCTGCACTTTCTCCGACAGAGCTCTAACATGGTGGAACAGCCATGTTAAGTCACTAACCCTATCAGTGGCTAACTCAATGGGTTGGGAGAACCTAAAAGAGATGACGTGGGAAGAATATTGCCCGTTGGGCGAAGTTCAAAAGTTGGAGCAAGAACTATGGGAGCTCACGATGGCCGGCTCAGACATAGTGGCCTACACTGTCAGGTTTATTGACCTGGCAACACTATGCCCCGGGATGGTTACCTCGGAGAGCAAGAAGATAGAACGATACATCTGGGGTCTAACTGCCCCGATCCAAGGAGATGTACTGTCTTCTAACCCAGCCACATTCGATAGTGCCAAACGCCTAGCCCAGTGACTCATTGACCATGGAGTCCGCCATGGTGTGGAAGTCCCTGTTCCTGATCCATCAAAGGGAGAGGATTATAAACGAAAGTCGGGGAATAAGAGGAAAAAGAAGCGAAGAACACAAGAAACCCTGCAATAGCAACAAACGAGTATTATGTAGGCCGCCACGACACCTACTACTCCAACACCTGCCGGTCGACATGCCGGAACCCTCCCGAAGTGTGGAAAGTGCAACTATCACCACATCAGAGTATGCCGGGAAATGCAATGTCTGAACTGCCATAGAAAGGGACACACAGTCCGTTTCTACAAGGCACCGACTCAACCGATCTCCCAAGTCCTCGGAGTTGAAGAAAACAAAGCCTGCTATGGCTGTGGTGAGACTGGTCACTACCAGAGGGACTGCCCGATAACAAAGAACTCAGGCACGGATGGACGCATTCTGATGATCACCGTAGGAGAATCAACCCCGGAGTCGTCATTGAGCAACGGTACATTTTCAAAATAGTAATTACTTTAAAAATTAATTTATATTTATATAAGATTAAAACTTGGGGAAAATATTTAAAAGTAATTAGAATAACTCACTTATTGAATCAAGTCACAGTATTCAAGAGAACTAAAAGATCCGTTCAGAGAAGCTATGATGGCTTAGCATAATACTTCAGGGTTGTGCATAGCTAAGATGTTGCAGACTTAGAGTGAGTGATTCCACCTTAATTCTTGTTCCTTGTTTGGTTGTGGATTTGAGGCAGAGTTAATCAGTCGACTGTCTTATCCATCTTAATTATTTATAACTTGTATATGACAGGCGATCATAGTGGTACCAAGGAGGATCGTAGTATAAAGTATCAACACTAGTTATCAAAACACTGTTATTGTAGGTACTCGCTCAACGCGGTATGATACATAGAAGTGTTAATATCAAGGGAAAACAGAAAGCACTACGATAGTTGCAAAGAGTGCATTGTCGAACAAACTAGGGGTACTTCATCGTATAATAGACGTTTCTTTCAAATCAGCCAAAACTTTGTTCAGTAAAGAGTCCGTTACTATCATTCGTCATGATTTGGCATGGTCCTCACCATACTAAGGTCATATGTTTCTATCGCCTTGACTGTCAAGTTCACGAAACCTTCGTCATTCGTATTGACAGTCTGACCTAAACCTCGGTTTTGTCTTTCGTATTCTAAACCCCGAAGTACTCGTGCGAAGGGTACTTTGTCCTCCGAAGCCTTGCAGTCGTAAGTTCTGCAGACCGTCACGAAATACCCCTCGTCCAGCAGACCAAGTTCAAGCATAGAGGCTAAGGACGAATACAACCCACCTATCACTATTTAATGTATACGTGAGGGTGGTATATAATTATGATTACGTAGATTTAGTATGTGTGCTTCCGCCCTATCTTATGTTCCTTGTTTGGTTGTGGACATGGGGCAGAGTCGCACATCCGACCGTCTTACTTATCCTAATTATATGTGACTCGTATACATGAGGTAATGATAAATAGACCGAGTATGATTCCCATCGTGAACGCTAGGGCAAAGTTTCCAGGTCTACTAGTGTGTATTATGCAAATCAGTGGAGCACAACCCTAGTAGTACTGTAAGAAAGCTAATTTCGAGACAAAATTCCATCTAACGGGGGGATGACGTGACAACCCGAAAGTTTTTGCTTTGAAAGCTCAGTCAGTCATCTCAACTGAGTGTCAGACTCATTGCTAATGAGTTCTAGCCTTGTTAAAGGTCATTCTAGGAGTTTTAGCCTAGTACACTTAAGGAATAAGTGTTGGGAAGTAACTACTAAAGCCACTGTACAACACTCAAGCCCTAAACTCCATCATGTGGAGTTTACGACCGTAAACATGGAGTTTACAGCCATAACCTCAACTAGGGCTGTAAACTCCTCTTTATAGTCTCATATCCTTCAACTTTTCTTCATTCTTTCACTTTCAAACTCATGTACTTCCATTTCTCTCTCAAGTATCATCGAGTTCATCATCCTTGATCTTCAAAAGTTGTAAGTGTTCTTTCCTTGATTTGTTGTTACACTTCATCTCCTAGTTACACTCTTTGATTTCATCCATGTAAATCAAATTTTCTTAGATCTTCAAGAAACACAAAGAACACACACTAGTGTTCTTGGACCTTAATCACCATTTTAAGCCTCTATATCGTAAGTATCCTTCCAATATACTTCATATCTATTAAGAAGCCTTGATTTACACCATTGAAACATGCATTTTCATAAGAACATCATGAGTTTATGGTCCAAGACTCTTCTTGGCCGTAAACTCCATGTTATTGCATGTTTGGACCTTAAACTTTTCTAATAACCAAGCCTTAGACCTTGAACCCTTAATGGATGTTGTTGGATCTCAAAACACACACATATGCATGTTTGACCATGAGTTTACGGCCATAAACTCCCTTGGTCGTAAACCCATGGTCGTAAACTCATGATAGTGCCATTCCATTCCCTTTTAGTGAATCACATGTGATTCCAACACTTGATTAAAGTGTTTCCTAGTCCCGTGAGGTGTTTCCTTGCATTTGGTTGCTTTTAAACACTATATTCATGCAAATACTTGCCACATATGTCAATTAGGACCCGTTGTGTCTCGGGAGTTCATCTGTGGAACTTCTCATCCTTACGCGTATATTCATTTGAATCAACCACATCAGGTGAGTTCATACCCCGTGATGAATCTTTTAACTGTTTTAAATGCTTTTAAGGGGGGGGATACAAGTTTAACACAATGATAATTGGGTAAATGTTTGTTATAAACATCTTTCAAAAGATTGCTTATATCTTTTATAAGTGATCAAAACATTTCAAAAACTCTTTTAAAGTTATGTTACGTTATAGTTTAACAAAACTCCGTTTTTAATGTACAAGCATAACTTAGTAGAAAATGAGTCTTTTCAATAACAGTTCAAGTACAATACTAGTAGATTATAAGGGGTATAGTTTAGGGGTTCAGTTCGTAGTAGGTACTAGAGCATGCTATAAAGAGAAACAGGGAGGTAGATACAATACATCAGAGAGACATACTATACACTATACATGATAACAGAATGAACATACTAAGATACTACAACAGAACGAACTTACAAAGATGCTATAACATGGAACAACTACAAGATCTAATTATACCAATGAATCACTAACTCATTGTTCTAAACAAAATGTGATAGTTAAATTGGGTATACATGATCACATAACTTTAATGTGGATTACACGTCCTAGCATCTGGTTTGCTGAAGTCGCGTTTGGTTCCCAGAATCTGTTGACAGGGAGAATGTATAGTATGGGTACTAACCTTCACATTATGACCTTAATAAAACAAACATGTTTTAAGGAAATCAGTACGTCAGGATGTCAATTCAAAAGACAACTGTGTACTTACATTTTCCCATTACTTTCATATTGTGTCAGTTCCACTTGAAAGTTAATGCAAACTATTTTCGAGATAAGATAGCTATAAACTAGGGAAAACTTACATTTTACAAACGACAAACAGAACAGTCGAGTCTAGTACATTCAGTAGAAAGGGGGCCTATAATGCTAACTTTATGATTCCTTCATGTATACATCAGGGATATATATAATAATCGGATCTGACAGGTAGTAGGATGTATGCTTTCCGATTCATTTCTTGTTCCTTGTTTGGTTGTGGGCTTAGAGCAGATTCACCCAACCTACTATCTATCCGATCTTAGTTACATATATATATTCCGTATACACCAAGTAATCATAAGGGGGTACTAAGTATGGGCCAGGTCATAGTATACAATTTCAATACGCCGTTTTCTAGTACAAACATACTTTTCAAATAGAACTTTTGAGATACAAAACTAGAAACTTACCAGTAAAGGGTTTAATCCATTTTATTAAACCGATATAACTTAAAGGACCTTAGGTGGTTAAATCTATAATACATTAGTTTATACACAAGGGTTATATATAATTAATACCCGATAGGTAGTTGGATGTGTGCTTTCCGCCTCATTTCCTGTTCCTTGTTTGGTTGTGGGCTTAGTGCAGATTCACACAATTAGCTATCTATTTGATATTAGATTATATATAGCTAGTATAAACTAAGTGATTATACAAGGAACCACTGTGGTTACCATTTTTATTATAAGAAATAAGGGTTTTCTTAAAGAATCTTTTTTATCAAATATAAAAGAACTATTATAGTTAACTCCGTGAGTATCAAGGGAATACACCAAGGTTATATACAAAAAGGATCTAACATCCAATGGGATGTGCGTCATTCACCTTATTTCCTGTTCCTTGTTTGGTTGTGGGCTTAGGGCAGATACACACAATCGATTTTTTGTTTACTCTAAGTTTTATATAACTTGTATCCATTTAGTACTCATAGAAAGGATTGTAGAGTCATTTTTACTTATCTTTCATCAAAGCAGGAAATATAGGATTTTCTGGAGGAACAAGAAAACTTTTCTGAACCGAACTTACAAACTTACTACAACTTTCTACAACATAATTACATCACTAAAATCTTATGAACTCACCAGCTTAAGTGCTGATCAACTCTTTCAAAATAACTTGTATTCTCAGGAGACTAGTAGACAGGTACTCGTGCTGGGAATTTAGAAGATGGAGCAGTATAGCTCCAAGTCATGTTTTGTTATTTACATATGTATTCTATGTTTTGTGAACACACACTTTGTAAACATTTTTTTTCTAATGAAATGGTTGCTTATTACTTTGATTACTATGATGCATGTCTTTTGATACTAAACATGACGTCCTCCACCCCAGAACGTTTCCACCGTTCCGGTATTGGGGTGTGACATGGATTTTATTACAAAGTTGCTTAGGAAGGTGCGAGGGTTTGATTCTATCTGGGTGATGGTTGGCCCATTGACCAAGAGTGCTTATTTTATACCCATTTTGAGAGCATCTCCATCAGGAAGTCAGTTAATATCTACATCGGGGAGGTAGTGGTTTGACACGGGGCGCTGGTATCACTGCTTTCTAATCAAGATGTTCTCTTCACCTCCAGATGCTAGAAAACATTTCTTGAGGAGTTGGGTATTCAATTTCATTTCAACACCACTTACCACCCCCATACCAACCGATGGAGTGAGCAGACCATTCATACGCTCGACGATATGCTCAGGGTATATATGTTAGATTTTAGTGATAATTGGGATACTTATCTTCCATTGGCTGAGTTCTCCTACAACAACAGTTTTCATGTCATCATTGATCGGCCTCCCTTTGAGATGATCTACAAGAGGAAATTTTGGACCCCGGTATGTTTTCCTTCGATGTTCATACGACGAGTTTTTAGGTCGGGGATTATGTTCTACTGAAGTTATCACCTTGGAACGGTGTCATCCGGTTCAGCAAGAGGGAAAATCGGGCTCCATTTATATTGTGCCCTTCAGGATAATTTCCCGGGTATGCAAGGTTGCATGTTGATTAGATCAACATAATAAGCCTAGCCAGATCCACAACACTTTTCACCTCTCTCAGTTTCAGAAATGTTTGGTTGATGATTCTACGTTGACCCCTGGACAATATTCAGATTGATAAGCGCCTAAATTATGTTGAGAGACTGATTACGATTCTCGACAAGAAGATGAAGACTTTGTATAAAGAGAATGTGGGTTTGGTGAAGGTGAAGTGGTAGCACTAGAAGCGTTTTGAGTGGACATGGGAACCTGAGGAGGAGCTGAGAGAGCATTACCCCGAGTTATTTGTGGCAACAGACTTCAAGGTCGAAGTCTGATTCAAGTTGGGAGGAGTTGTAACATCTTGATTTTGAGGTATGATAATGTAAATACAATATTGGGGTTTTGGGAGGTCACGATGTGAGGGAAGCAATGTCAAATCGTGACATGACCGCGTTCATCAGGTGGATCTTTTGAGTTTCACGACGTGACACCTCACTAGATGCAAAACCCTAATTTCGGAGTTGGACACTATTTAAAGAAATTGAGAGACTAGGGTATCCTTCACCCTTAACCTCCATCACCTCAAAATGACCATTGGGGAAAACCTTAGATCTCTTGAAGCCTTTGAGCTCATTCTTGCAAGTTTTGTTCATTTTGAAGGAAGGAGAAGAAGTTGTGGTCCTCAAAGTTTCCACCCCTTTATACTTTCTTAATTAGATCTAGGCTTCATGGCATGATTTGGTCTCTTTGATGTGATTAGTACGGTCTAAAGAGATAACGTTTGCAGCTTTATGGTTTCTCTATGTGCTTTGAGAATCATATCTTATAAATCTAGGTTTTGGTGGTGGTTTGAGGACTATGCTTGGATCTTAGGTTATTTTGCACCTTTTGATCTAGATTTTGGAAATGACATGCATGGGTCATGCATGTCCATAAATTTTACATTTTTAGGGATCATTAGGGCTCCTAAAGCCATTCCGGAAGTTATGGAGTGAAGACTTCATGAATTAAGTGCTTCATGGATTATTCCATTGATTAAAGTTGTCATTTAGGCGCTTGAACTTGAGATCTTGACTTAGAGTGATGTCTCAATGGATAAATTTAGAAAATTTATCCATTAAGATCTTAGGATTAATCAGATTTGATAATTGGAGCTTGTGGAATCAACGGAAAATGACATAATCCATTATTTTCACGACGTGACACTCTTCCTGTCACGACATGAGGACTGGGGTCTTCCCCGATTATTTTGGATTGTTCTCCGTCATGACGTGAAGACCAGTACATCACGACTTGACGATGAGTTGCATCAAAATTAAGTTGAGTTGGGTTTGAGTTGAGTCGTGATTGATTTGGGACCGAGTTGAGCCTGTGTCTCACGACGTGACCATAAGCTGGTCATGACGTGAGGGTCGAATGATAGAGGAGTTGTTCATTGACTTTGACCTTAGTCATTGACTTGTTGACCTAGTTTGACTTTTGGTCCAATTTAGAGGTTAGAATAAGGTGAGATTGTATTTTATTCAATAGGTGGGTCGTAGCATTGTTTGCATGACTGTGAACTGTGTTCTTAACATATTCTGTAAGACATGTGAGTTATCTCACTATAATGTGTGTGTGTGTGTGTTGCTAGTAGTCTATGTTATAATTGCATGGAAGACCCTAAGGGTAGCCAGTGCATTTCTAGGAAAGACCATGGGGGTAGCCCATGACAATGGTATGAAAGACCCTGGTATAGCTTATGTCACTTTTATGCAAGAGTATGAGGGTAGCCCATGACAATGTATGTATGGTATGTGGTATTTGGGGAACTCATTAAACTTTGTCTTACATTTTTGTTGTTTAAATGTTTTTTAGGTACTTTCAGTTCAAAAGGGAAGGACACAGCTTGAGTACACATCATTATCCCCATGATGATTCTTCCACATTTTACGCATTTGATACTATGATGCATTTTTTAAAAAGTATTATGTGATTGATAAATTAAAAGCAAAAAACTTTTATGTCTGTCTTGGGATGTTTCATTATATATATATATATATATATATATATAATAAAATTAGTAATTTTTTGTTTTATTTTGTATTAATTCTATATTTTATGAATTAGTTTGAATGTTTCTAATTCATTTATACTTATATTTGATATGACGTGATATAACAAGTTGATTGAAAGGTGTGTGAGAGATGAACTTCTTGCACCCTAACGAATAATTAAAATATTATATGTTATTGTTAGGATGAGTCTATTCGTAACATTTAATTGCTAGTTGCACCCATAAATTTATATTTTGTCATTTTTTTATATTTGGTCACTTAATTCTTTTTTGTGCTTTATTAACCCTTAAACATGTTTTTTTCCAGTCATCTTCTCCGACCAAACATGATTTTTCTGGCAAATGAAGTTCTTGAACTAAATTTTTTTCTAAACTTCTTTGGGTTATAAGATTTGAAATATAAACACATACATCTGAAACACAAACACATGAACATTTGGAGCTTCATATTTCAAGCTTCCTTTTAGATTTTAAAGCTTCATTTTAGAGTTCGAACATGAAATCCTTGATTATTTGAAACAATTTTATAAGTAAAAAAACCCTTTGAAATTCACATTTAGAAAATGGTGTTCTTGAGCAGATCTTAAAAAGATTTTAGAACTCGAAAACCGGAATATAATTTCAGATGTGTTTTCAAGACTCAAGAACATAAAAAAGAAAACTCAACCCTTCGATTTCAAGGGTTTTGTTTCTGAGTTTTCATGAACACGAAGAAACGTTCGATCTTTGTATAGGTTAAAGGGTTTTGTTTATGGAATTCTGATTTCCAGGTTCGTTCCGGAAAAAAGCGAACAGGATTTTAGATTTTGCTTTGATTTCTAATGAAGACGATTGCAGTGTAGGTGTGCGTTCTTGAACATCAAACAAAAAACTGAGCACGGATCATGAACACGAACGTTAAAATCATTTTCAGAAACAAATGAACAAGATGAAGACGAACACTGAAATCGTTTTAGATCTGAAATCATTTTATATCTGAAAGACTGTTCCTAAAATCGTTTATGTAATCGTTTGGACTGATGAAGATGAGTTCTGGAAAATCGTTTTATGAACTACTCAAGAACACCATTTTTTAGATTTGAAGTTCAAAGGTTTTTTTTGCTCAAGAACACCATTTTTTCATATTTGATTTCTACATCTGTGACCATGTATCTAAACCTTGATATATAGTTGTTTCAGAGAATAGACAAAAGATACAAAAGAGATAAAAAGGGAGAAACAATAAATTTAAAAAATATGTCAAGAACTCATCTCACCGGAAATCTATTTTGGCCAGAGAAAATGATCGGAAAAATCATACATGGTTGGGAAAGACGCCCGAAACCGGAAAACCCCTCTATTACCGGTCATAATGGTATATTTTAAACCAAAAAAAGCTGAATGGTTAACAATACGTGTAAAAAAGTTAAGTGATCTAATATGCACAGATGATATAGTTGATTATCTTGTCAAATAATTATCCCTTTATTTTATTTTTTTGTTGTCCTTTTATTATTATTATTATTATTATTATTATTAGATTTGTTTATTTAATTATTATTATTATTATTATTATTATTATTATCATCATAGGAAATCAGACAAATGATTCATGTGCTTTGTGGTAGCCTACGAGCTTCATTCATATATTTTTTTTTTAACTCAGATTGTCTTTATACAATGATATTGTTGCAATATTTTAATTATAGAGTCAACCATATACCCATTATTGATATGTTGCTGGATAAACGACCAATCTACAATTTATGACTTATATCGTTTTATATATCTTTGAAGTTTGACCATCAAACCCCAAACCCCTGTTGAATATTTGTGATAATTATAAATAATAAACACAATGGAAATAATAATATATCAAAGATCACGAATTTCATAACTAAAAGCAATAAAAATAACAATCATAGAAAGAGAAAAGATTTACATCTTGAAGACTTGGATAAAGATATCTCCAACAATCCCCATTCCTAGATCATGTTTGATCCGAAAAAAAAACATTGAAAAAAATCTCTCATCAAAAATATGTCTGCTTAGAAATAGTTAAATAATAACCACCATGAACAAGGGCAATATCAATCACAAATGATTTCGGATGTCTTCTGGACCAACACTTAGCACGAAGCACGTTGACTAACTTTGTCAGCTTATAAAATTAAAAATAACACCATGCCTATTTTCAATAAAAAATATTTTTCAACATAATAGTGTTGTAAGAATACCGATTAATGTCCGATTAATCTGTAGGCGCTACTCGACCGATTATAGGGCGCATAACGATTAATCTCTGAATGCAAAATGAGTAAAGCAGTAGAACATGATGAAGTTTTAACACTTTGAAGAAGTTATAACTCAATAAAAACTATTTAAGTTATGATTAGTGTTGTATTAATCATATTAACCTATTTTGTTATGATATTAGTGGTATTTATGAAATTTTATATGATATTTGTCATGTTTAATTTTTATAATTCAATAAATTAGCAATTAATGGTCCCCGGTTAATCTTCATCTAACAGATTAATCTCTTAACACTACTCCACCGACTAGTCGAAATCGACTTATTTTTACAACCTTGTAATAAGCCAATATCCAATTATCAAAAAAATTGATCCAACATAATTCATTGAATTACTATTGTTACGGAAATAATATTCATAAATCAATGAACATATTTCACTATGCCATTATATCTCATTGTAAAAATTTGACATAATTTTACTATAATAAGAATTATAATAAAAATTGTTATACTTTAAAAATATTAATTGTAATTCAGTTATGATGATTTGATAAGACATGTAAAATATATAGTAGATAACCTATTGAATCATATATAAAATTTAAGACTACTCAATCTTTATGGTTATGGAAGTTCATCTCTAATGACTTGAAAGTTGACCCAACATCTTTGTTAAGGAAATTTGATTTCCAAAAAACATATAATTATAATCTAATTATTATAATAAAGACAAAAGACAACAAATGGATAAAAAATCATATCAACAAGGGGTTCAATAAATAATAAAGTGGTACAATAAGTACAAATTAAATTTAAAAAGCTAAAAAAATACTTTAATTGATTTACTAGCCTTAATGGGTACAACTAATAAGGAAGAGAACAAATCAATTCAATTTTTTTTATATGCATAGTCCGAACAAAAAAAAAATAACATAATGATCGTACGAACAAAAAAATAAAACAGTGATAGACGGGATGAAAAAAATAACACAGACATTGTCTCTGAACAAAAAAATAACAGAGAGATAATTCCACCGAAAAAAATAATGCATGGATAGTTCGAATGTAAAATAATACAATAGTAGTATGAGCGACAAATATAACACAGAGATAGTTCAGACGAAAACAAGATAACACAGAGATAGTTCAGACGAAAACAAGATAACACAGAGATACTTCGAACAAAAAATAAAGTAGGGATCGTCCGCAACAAAAAATAACATACGAATAATCCGACCGAAAAAAATAACACAAAGATAGTCCGAACGAAAAAAATAACCTAATAATAGTACTAACGAAAAAACTAAAACATTGATAGTTTGAGCGAAAAGAAATAAGATACGGATAGTTGAAACAAAAAAAAAATAACACATAGACAATCCAAACGAAAAAAATAACAGAGGGATCATCGGAACGATAGACATGGATAGTCACAATTTTTTTTTATTGAATAGTATGTCGGATATCATCATTCGTAAAAATAAAGATATGACCAATGTTCTAGATAATATTAGGCGTGACTTGACGACAATGTAAAGCCTCAAGCTTTTTTGAGTCATGAGGAACCACATCATTTATAAGGCGTGACTTAACGCTGTAATTATATATATATATATATATATATATATATATATATATATATATATATATATATATATATATATTGATTATATCTATTTATACATATATATACATATATGAATAAAGACGACATTTTGTTAAAGCTTGAAGACAAATACAAGTCCTGAAGCGATGTCAAAGTCATGTCGAATTTTTTAGAACCTTGAATATAACTATATATAAAATGTTTTTTAAAACTCAAAGAACTGAAATCAAAATCACATAATTAATAATAATAATAATAATAATAATAATAATAATAATAATAAAAAAGACAAAAAAAAAACAAAACAAAACAAAAATACAAGGAAATAATAAAAACGCCAAATCAAAATGAGGTTTTGTAAATCAAATTAGGATGAATTTATATTCAAATCAAATCAACAAGCTATGTAAAATAACATCCTTTAAATTCCCTTACTTAATATTTTTAACTATTTTACTAATTACTATATAAAATAAATGTCAAAATAAATAGATAAAACGATATATATATATATATATATATATATATATATATATATATATATATATATATATATATATATATATATATATATATATATATATATATATATATATATATATATGTGTGTGTATGTGTGTTCTAACTATCTATTGTATGTATGTAGAATTGACTGTAGACCAATCATTTTAGTTATTTTAAGAAACTAATTAATAAATATTATAGGTTAAAGATATAATGAGTATTAACTAAATATTCAGTATTGAAGATGCATTAATTAATTTCTTAGAATAACTAAAATGATTGGTTCATAATACACAATAAATAGTAGAAACATTTGAACCTAACGTTTTATATATACTAGGCGAATACCCAAGCGTTGCACAGAAACACTTATATATTTGAAGTTTTTACAAATAAATGTTTTTTTGAAATATAACAATAACTTTGTTTTTAAATTTGATATAATAATTATATATATACTAAATTAATATAATATATTGATTATTTTGAATTATATGATAATATATACATCTATTATAACTACATAATCTCAATCGCTTGAATGATTTCTATCCGCGAGTTACACATGAATAAAATTAAATATAATATATGGTTTAATGTTATTTATAGTTTTTTATTGTTAATTAATTTTTTAAAATTTATTTGCTTAATTTTTTAATTTCTATCATTATAATTATTTAAAACATCAAACATTGTTTTTTTATTTTAAAGGTGACAATATAATAATTTATATAGAGTTATTTTTAACTGTTGTTATTGTAATTTATTTTAAACTACTTATTTGACAACTTTTAATGATTATAAAAATATATTTAGAAATATTTTAGTTAAATTGAGATTACAATTTAGATTTTGTTTTTATCACTATAATTTATCACTTTTAACTATTTACAAAATATTCTTTGGTTTTTTTAAGTATATATTTAAGTTGACATTGTAATGTTATATTTAAATTAAAAATTTAACTGTTTTGTCTAAACTATTCAAAAGTTGAAGCTTTAAGCTGATTATGGTTTACATACAACAACATTTAAATCTAATAAAATAAGTATAATATGTTAAAAGTTAAAGACATAACTTTATAAGTAGAAGTAAAGATATTATTTTAAAATTGAAATTTAGTATATTTATGATTACACTTTTGGTTTAATTTTTATTTAACCTTATTAACCAACTTATAATCATTATTAGAAAGACACTACAACTAATCACTTTTAACTATTTACAAAATATTCATTGGATTGTTTAAGTTAAACTAAAATTCATATTTAAGTTGACCTCGAAATGTTATATTCAAATTATAATTTAAATATTTTATACAAAGTGTTCCAAAATTGTATCTTTAAAATAATAATGGTTACATTCAACAATATATTAAAACTAAGAAATTAAGTATAATATGTTAAAAGTTAACAAAACATAATTGTATAAGTAAAAGTAAAGATGTTATTTTAATATTGAAATTTAGTTTATATATGATTATACTTTAGGTTTGATATTTATTTAACCATATTAACAAACTTATAATTATTATTAGAAATAAATTGAAAAGTTATGGGAGTTTCAAATGAATGTGATGAAATGAAAAATGCATGAGAGTTTTAAATGAATGTAGTGAAAGAATTTTTTTTTTATAATATAGTATGATATATACATATATACATATATATATATATATATATATATATATATATATATATATATATATATATATAATAAAAATAATAATAAATAAAGAAAAGAAAAAGGATGCATGTCAATCATCAAATATGTATAAAGCTAGGGATGAGCAAAAGGACCGAACCGACCCGAACCAGACCCGTCCCGGAAAACGGCTTCGGCAAAAATCAAGAACCGAACCGGCCTGGTGGTTTTACCGGTTCCCGGTTCCTATCGGTTCTTATCGTGTCTTCAAATGTTGGAACCGGTCCTATCGGTTTTTGCCGGTTCTACCGGTTCCGGTTATATCGGTTCCGGTTCCTACCGGTTTCCGATTCCAAAAATCCACAAAAATAACGTCCCGGTCCCGGCCAACCGGTTCCGGTTCCGGTAATAGTTCCGGCCGGTTCTCCGGTCCATATGCTCATCTCTATATAAAGCTGGAGAAAATTTTAGTTTCCTTTTTTTTTTCTCACTATATGTAATTTATTTAAAACACTTGAGATTCATTAATAAATAAATAAAATTGTTATATTTTTCTTGAGTTAACCCTTTTTGTAATTTATGTTAATTATTAAATATGATTATGTTTAGGGGTGGGGATTGAATAGTCTTGAAAAGTACATATGCGATGTTTTTTCCTTTATTCGCACTGTTTTTCTCCTTTTCACATCATCTTTCTTCTATTTGTTTTATGTCCATATTTTCTTTGCTTTCATATTCAAAGACTTGAAAGGCAGCAAAATCGAAGATGGAGTGTGCCTTGAGTTCAACTTGTCAGAATTACACTTTATAATTTAAGAACCAAATATTAACCTATAATATCATCAATACTGATTCTATCCGATGCTAGTAGCTTATTATATCTGTAATAGTCAATCAAACTTTATTAAACTAAAATAGCAGAGTTAATCCCCCCTAAAAACAACTTAGGATGAATCAAATGGGGATGCTGAAGCCAATAAACCTAAAGTGCCTTAAACGTTTGACATCTAACCAAAATTCAAGAATAAGTAGTATTTTGACCCTTCTTTTCCTTGCCTTCATTCTTTTTTTTTTCTTTGCTTCTGTGATTTTCTCTGTTTTACTAATTTCATGTACTATGTGTTAGGTTATGCTTAAATACGAGTTTTGTAGCCTTTCGGAGGAGACATTTTATAACATCCATAAAAATTACAAGAAATTTAAGCTTTTTAAAACTACTCCAAATCATAGAATATTTACAAAATCATTGTTTTCAAAGCATTATTCCATATCATAGTATCCCATAGACCAAAAGTACATAAAACAAAGAATGTGTATGGTTACGCATTCGAATTCCCGTGATCATCCGAAGTAACTGAAACCACAACTATAAACCGTAAGACAAAGCTTAGTGAGTTTCCCCCAAAATACCAACACATAAACAGATAACATATACAACAACATGTTGGGTCAAGTCAGCCATCGGGTTGGAATAACCCATGCCTAATTAACCATCGGGTTGGAATGTCAATATACTATGGGTCAAGTCAACCATCAGGTTAGAATACCCCGAGCCCAATACCTCTGAGTCCAGTCATCCTCAGGATGGAATACCCCAGGTTGGAATACCAATATACAACGGGTCCATTCATCCTTGGGATGGAATACCCTCGGACCCAATCAACCATCGGGTTGGAATGTTGTTGGCTCACACAGAAAGCAGCAAAGCCTCAACCACCAACCAAATATATGCACATATAACAGATAAACATATAATCAGTCAAAAGACAATTAGACAGATCTACAGATCACAAAGCATAGCATCATCCTATCTACCAGGATACCGATCTAACATATCACTATGACATAACATACTATCACATGATAGGATATCTAATCCAATGGGCCGGCCTTGGTGTCTTCGACCCGTAAGTACAATAAGAATGACTCACCTCACAGTCTGGACAAAAGCTGATGAGGTCTCGACTGCGAATCTCAACTCTAACCGTCACCTATCCAACCAAATGACCAATCTCAATGAAAATCCAAAATACCCAAAATACCCAAAATACCATGAAGTCAAACTTGGTCAAATACAATGTCAAACTAGTCAAATCAACCGAGTCAACCCAGCCTAGTGAGCCTAGTCGAGTTAACCCAGATTCAGTATGCGGGGCGTACTCCATACGTATGATGGGCTTACTCGAGTGTTGACCACCATCGAGGTGGTTGACCTCGTACGCAATGCGTACTCTAGGTACGCAGGGCGTAATCCTAGATGTCCAAAACCTTCATTAAGAGATTAATGGCTTAAGCTTTCACGTCTATCTTCGGGATTCATCGCTAAAATACCCTCAAGAGTCATAAAGTTTCCAAATTTATGACTTTGCATGTCGATTAAGTGCTTAACTCAACTTCTTAATCCATTAAGACCTTCTAAATGATGCATGGAGCAAAACCAACCATTTGGAACCAATTTTTATGAGTTAAGACCCATCCAAAGGTTTGAAAGCACAGCTTAATAGGTCAAGAACATGCTATGTTCATGAATCTCCATATCTAGGACAAAAAGGACCAAAAACCATTCCAACACAGGATCTAAATGAAAGTTCACCAAGTTCAGAACTTGATACCTCAAAATGGTGCCAAAAGCTGGTGTGATCCTGGATCTAAAGAGCTTCACTCCTCTAAGGTAGTCTCTCCTTCCTTCATTATTCTTCAAAAGCACAAAACACACACTCTCAAGCTTAGAAATGCTTCAGAAGATGGATTAGGGTTGCAAAAAACTATCAAGAGGATGGAGGTCGATGAGGTGAGGGGAAATTAGGCTATAATGGGGTTTAAATATGAGGCAAACCCTAAAAATTAGGGTTTGCATGCTTGGAACGTACGCCCAGTGTACTAGGACGCGCCCTAGTACGCTCAATGTACACACGTACGCATGGCATACTCCCCTAACATCTGATATTACGAAAATGCTAATAGGGCCTTATTGCACACGTTCCTTCATTTAAGGTCCAAAATGCAATATAATGAAATTATAGGTTCAAATTTAGAAGTACCTTATGATCAGGATGTTACAATTCTCCCCCACTTGATCCAGACTTTGTCCTTGAAGTCCGTTGGAGCGAATAACTCAGCATAATGCTCCCGCATCTTAGCCTCCGTCTCCTGGATCCACTCGGAGCCTCTCCAATGCTGCTACTTTAACTTTACCAAAGCTATCTCTTTGTTCCGCAGGACCTTCATCTTCCGTTCCAGAATAACCATTGGTCTCTTCACATAGTATAGACGCTCATCCACCTGAATATCATCCAATGGAACCACTACCTCGTTGTCCAACACAAACTTCCACAACTTCCGCAACTAAGAGACATGGAAAGTGTTATGGATCTGACTAAGCTCGCTTGACAGATCCAACCTGTAAGCTACGTTGCTAATCCTGGAAATCACTCGAAAAGGTCCAATAAACTAGGGACCCAATTTCCTCCTCTTCCTGAAGCGTATCACACCCTTTTAGGGTGATACCTTCAGGAGCACCATATCACTGACCTAGAACTCCAACTCTGATCGGCGTCGGTTGATATATCTCTTTTAGCGACTTTGAGTGGTCTATAGTCTCTGCTTGATCTGCTGTATAAGCTTCATGGTCTGAAGGACTAATTTGGTCCTTCCCATAACCCTATGACCAACCTCTCCCCAATAAACCAGGGTACGACATCTCCGACCATACAAGAGCTCAAATGGCGATAGACTAAGCTGAAATGATAACTATTGTTGTAGGAGATCCACAAGAGGTTGGTAGGAATTTCAACTCCCACCAAAATCAATAACACAGTCCCGCAACATATCCTCAAGGGTCTATATAGTCCACTCACTCTGGCCGTCAGTTTGAGAATCATATGCAATGCTAAAATACAACCTTGTGCCTAGATCCTCGTGGAACTTCTGCTAGAAACAGGAAGTGAACCAAACATCTCGTTCTGAGGAAATGGAGACCGAAACCCCATGACAAGCAACGATCTCCTAGATATACACATCGACCAACTTTTTGGCCGAAGAGCTCTCCCGGATGGCAAAAAAGTGGGTACTCTTAGTTAATCGATCCACGATGACCCATATAGCATCAAAACCATTGGCCTACTTCAGGAACTTGGTGATAAAATCCATGGTGATATGTTCCCATTTGCACATGGGAACCTCCAGAGGCTGCAGCTTGTCATGTGACCTCTGATGCTTGGATTTGACTATCCTACAGGTCAAGCACCTCTCGACATACCAAGTTATCTCTTTCTTCATACATAGCCGTGAGTAACTCAATCTTAAATCCTGATACATCTTGGTGGCCCCCGGGTGAATAGAAAAACGATTCTTATGAGCCTCATCTAGCCCAATCTGCTTGATCCCACCAAAAAACTGGAACCCAGACCCGACCACACCGGGTCAATAACCCTCGACTATCCGCGACAAACATGTCTATCTCACCTCTGATACTCTTCCATTTCTAGTTCTCCTTCCGAAGTCCCTCTTCTTGTGCCTCTCTGATCAATCCCAAAAGTGGAGGATCCACAGATATCCTCAAACACACCTCCCTAACTAAAGACCTAGCCCACTCGCATCTCAAAGCATCCGCTACCACGTTTACTTTACCTAGATGGTAAAGGATCTGGCAGTCATAATCCTTGACCAAGTCCAACCACCTGCATTGTCTCATGTTCAGGTTCGGTTGATCCATCAGATATCTCAAACTTTTGTGATCCGTGTAGACCGTACAATGGACCCCATTTAGATAATGTCTCCAAATCTTGAGGGCAAACACCACTGCCCCCAACCCCAGGTCAGGAGTAGGATATAACGTCTCATGCGGCTCCAGCTGTTGTGAAGCATAAGCAATCACCCATCTTCTCTGCATAAGGACCACCCCCAAACCAGAGATGGATGCATCATAGAATACGACAAAATCCTCGACTCCCTCCGAAAGTGTCAATACAAGGGCCTTACATAACCTTTGCCGAAGAGTGTCAAACATCGACTGCTACTCAGGGCCATATCAGAAATCCAATCCCTTCCTCTTCAGACGAGTGAGGGGTACCACAATTTTGGAGAATTCATGAATAAATCTCCAATAGTAAGCCGCCAAACCCAATAAACTCTTGATCTCCGAGGGAGATTCCAGAACCTACCACTGCATCACAGCCTCGTCAGACGAGTGAGGGGTAACACAATCTTGGAGAATTCATAAATAAATCTACAATAGTAAGCCGCCAAACCCAATAAACTCTTGATCTCTGAGGGAGATTCCAGAACCTACCACTGCGTCACAACCTCAATATTCTCCAGATCGACCAAAATTCCATCTTGGTTAACGAGGTTCCCCAAGAAATAGACCTCTCGTAACCAAAACTCACATTTCGAGAACTTGGCATAAAGTCGTTCCCGCCTCAAAACACCCAAAAGCTCTCGAAGGTGCTCCTCATTCTGCTCCCTGGTCTTGGAATACACCAAGATATCATCTATGAACACGATAACAGATCGGTCAAGCATCGGCCTTTAAACTCGATTTATCATATCCATAAATACAGCAGGCACATTGGTGAGCCCATATGGCATCACCACGAAATCATAATACCCATACCAAGTCTGGAACACGGTCCTCTGCAAGTCCTAATCTATCACTCTCACCTAATGATATTCGAACCTCAGATAAATCTTAGAGAACGAAGATGCACCCTGCATATGAACAAAGAGGTCATCGATCCATAGAAGGGGATAACGGTTCTTGAATGTTAACTTGTTCAACTCCTGATAATCAATGCACATATGGTGTGAACCATCCTTCTTCTTGACGAACAGTAGCGACGCTCCCTACGAAAAAGTGCTTGGTTTGATGAACTACTTACCTAACAGCTCCAGAAGTTGAGATGACAACTCCTATATCGTGGGTGGTGCCAAGCGGTATGTCGCCTTAGCAATCAGAGCCGCAACTAGAACTAAATCAATCCTGAACTCAACTTGCCTCTCAGGAGGCACACCGGGTAACTCCTCTGGGAAAACATCAAAAAAGTCCCTGACAACTGGTACCTTTGAAACTGAAGTCTGCTCCCCAACCCGATTATCATCTACATAAGCCAGATAACCTGCACACCCATGCTGATTATACTGTCGAGCCCTGGCTTCTAAACAAAACCCTGAGCCAACCCTGGTGCCCTCTCCATAGAAAACCAATTCTCCCCCATTTGGGCTTCGAACTACCACTCGCTGGCCCTCGCAATTGATCATGGCACCAAACCTGCTCGGACAGTCCATACCCACTATCACGTAGACATCCCCCATGGGGATAGGGATCAAATCAATCAGATAAGGCACCCCGAAGATCTCTAATACACAACCCGAATATACCGTGGATGCAAAAACCCCATGTTCATTGGTTATAGAAACCTACAACAGACACTCTAATCCCCAATAGGCATATCAAACTCCTTATTGAATGATCAAGACACAAAAGACTGACTCGTGTCTGAGTCAAATAACACAAGAGCAGGAAAAGAGTTCACTAAGAACATACCTATTAGGAGCATAAACATGAGCATACCTAAAACATAATCAACAAAATTACAAGTAGAAACATACCGGTCATGACGTCTTGTACTTCCCTGGCCTCCTCTGTCATGAGCTGGAAAATGTGACCTCGAGCTCTCTGGGGCTCCGTCCTACCATGTCTCCCATCTGTGATCTTCAGAGTAGCTGACACTGGAGTCTACGTCAACATAGCAACAAGAAAGTGTTATGAGACCTTTATATGGCACACCTGATCATAATGATAACAAATCTTGATGCCGGATGCTGGAGCCTGCTATCGCCAGGACCTCGCAATTTGGATGTCCTTGCCACATTTGTGGCATCTCGAAGAAGATCGACAAGCTCCATCATGAACCTTTCCGCATTTCCCATAAGTGTGGCCCCTCTGACTCCTAGATCTAAAATCAGTGGCCTTGAACCACTTTGGTGTAGGCTACAACTACACTGGGGCCTGTCTCTGCTCCCTTGTCTTGAGCTCCATCTCAATCTTCCGCTGCCTAGCGGCCTCTTGCAACTCCAACAATGAACCATAACGTTGTGTGGATACAAATTTATGGATATTTGTCTTGAGCATGCTCAAGTACTGGGGCATCTGATCTTGCTCAGAAGCAACAAAATCAGGGAAAAACATGGCTCTATCCGTAAACATCTTGGTGATCTCCGTCACCGACTTAGTCCCTTGTCTCAAATCCAAGTACTTCTGGGCTAACCTCTCGTGCTCCACCAGCTGAACGTATCTAGAATGGAACATCTCAAAGAACTATTCCCAAGTCATTACTCTCGTCTGCTCAGGAGAATATGAGATAGTAACAAGTCTCCACCTATCCTTTGCTCCAGACCGTAGAAGGTTCACAGCGCACTTGATCTTCCGGTCAGTTGGGCAAGAGCAATTGAAGAACCATCCCTTGATATAAGACAACCACTTGATGGATATGATCAGATACTAAACTCCATCAAATGTGTGGGGCTTCATATTGTCAAAGTCACGATACTGGAAGACTTTCCTAGTGCCAGTCCCGACTATAGAATTGACTACGGTAGCTGTAGCAGCAACAACCTCAGAAAGTGCAACATACCGGTCATCAAACAACTCCATCATATCAGTATTGATAGACCCAAATAGCTCCGGTATCTGACCTCGTACAACAGAAACAACCTCATCTCGAATATATCCCTGACCTGATCCTCAGTCAATCCCGGCCCATCCTCGCCACCTATCCCTAATCCTTATCCGGATCCTGCATCAAATCGTCTCATAATCGCCATACTGAAAATAAAACAGGGAGATATTATATAAAACACGTAAAACACCATGGTGACCAATTCCCAACAAAACCTTAGGGGTTGTGGCTTCCTTACTACGCGTACGGGTCTTGTGCTTCCAATAGTACAGGCCCATACTACCTTCCACACCTACCCATATTTGTCTCAGAGGATCATCACAATAGCCCTAAGAATACACACTAGCATACACATACGCTTAATCCTTACTTCCTAGAGGAAGGCTAAACATTACACAACTGGTCGGCTGACCCCACACAAATCGTCCATGACACTTCCACTAATCCTGCAGTACTCGTGTATGCTAATCATACATAACACTTGATCCGACAGACATTTGAATACTTGATTCAACCCTAAGCCCTTCATTAAACAAGAAAAGGAAATATGGCTAAACCAAAAATTCTCAAGCTATAGAATCTTAGTTATGTACAACTATGATGCATACACTAAGCAACTACAGTTATGATGTCAATTCCATATAAGAAGGAAAACCTAGGCTACCAGGCATCATATAATCAGACAATTCTGTCATGAAATTTATGAAGATCCCTAGCCTATCACTAGCATGTTGTTCTAACATATTACAAGCATGTTGTTCTAACATATTACAATATCAAATAACAGAGCGGTAATTTGGGGTCTACTTACTGGCTCCGACTGATCGTACACATCGCATCCTCTTTGATTATTTTGAAAACAAATTGAAAATTATTTTTAAAACATTCTTACTTAGTTTGAGATGGGATTCACACGAGTGTTCCTCCAATTCACTCAAACCAAGGCTCCGATACCAACTTGTAACATCCATAAAAATCACAAGAAATTTAAGCTTTTTAAAACAACCCCAAATCATTGAATGATTACAAAATCATTGTTTTCAAAGCATTTTTCCATATCAGAGTATCCCGAAGATCTAGAGTACATAAAACATAGTGTGTACAGTTACACCTTCGCCTTCCTACGATCATCCGAAGTACCTGAAACCAAAAATCGTAATCCAAATCTTAGTGAGTTTCCCCCAAAATATCAATACATAAACATATAACATATACAATAGCATATGGGGTCCAATCAACCATCGGGTTGGATTACCCCAGGCCCAATCAACTATCAGGTTGGAATGGCAATATGGGTCCAGTCAACCATCGGGTTGGAATACCACATGCCCAATCAACCACTGAGTCCATTCATCCTTAGGATGGAATAAACCAGGTTGGAATGCCAATATATAAGAGGTCCAGTCATCCTTGAGATGGAGTACCCTCGAGCCTAATTAACCATCGGGTTGGAATGCTCTCGGTCTATTGGCTCACGCACAAAGCAACAAAGTCTCATGTGACATCCCCATTTTCACGGCCAGAAAAGACCGATTTTGTTTATGCTTTATAAAAATTAGAGTACTTCTTTTCATAAAAATGTTGCGGAATTTATTCCCAGAAAAACACGATAAACACTTTATGAAAACATTTTCGAAGAAACGTATTTTATTCATTTTAAAACATTTGGGATGTCATCATCAATATAGAAACATAAGCATAAACGGAACTTACATTTATTTACACTGTTGATCTACATCTATTTAATCTCTCAGTGTAATGTGACTTCGTATCAATACCTATGATATAAATAAACTGAGTGAGTCAGGTTGGGAAACTTGGTGAGTACATAAGGTTTTCAACCCACAATAATATAATTATTATGTTCAAACAATCAAACAATCAAGCCAATTACCCATCCCCATTATCTTCTATATTCTTAAGGATCTACCTTAAGAATCAACCATTCCACATTCATACATTCCTAAGGAATCGGCACGAAGTCCATCGTCACCGGGGTTTAGGCATTAAGTCTGCATAGTCGCCAAAATTTATACCTTTCACACCTACTCATACTCGTCCCAAGTATTGTCTCGCAGTCCCCAAGTCACCATAAAAGAAAATCACATAACACATCAGATAGCAAAATGAAGGTTTTATTATTTCTTGAAACTATTACATAGGTTTTCAAGTTCACCCTAGACTATGCCTCTAATAGGCTACGTCATACGATACTATGGCTATTGCATAACTTGATCTTTGGATATGAAGTGCTCATCCTTGATTCCTCGCATGGTTTTCTGCTTCGCCGAGGATCATGTGAAATGCCCTTGGCCTCGGTGGCGTTTCTGGTCTTGCTGCTTTATTTTTCTTTGGGCAGTCCCTAGAGATATGCCCTTCTTTGTTACATCCATAGCACACCTTCTTGTTGGACGTACACTTGTTGGCGTAATGCCCTGTCTTTCCACATTTGTAGCAAGTCACCTCCTCGCCACATTTCCCGAAGTGCTTCTTTTTACACTTCTCGCACCACTTGGTTTCACCTCCTCCTCCTTCTTCCGTCTTTAATAATTTCCTTTCTTTGTTGGATTTTGAAGATCCTTCATGCCTCCTTTTCTCGCCAACTTCAGCTCTCTCCAGACCCTTTTCCCTAATCTGGGTCTCAACATTCCTAGCTGCCCAGATGGAAGCTTTCAAAGTGGTTGCTTGCTTGACCATTGGTCCAAAGTCTGCTGGTAATCCATGGGCAAACTTGTTAACCTTGGAGAGTTCGGTTAGAGCTAGGTAAGGAACAAGCTTCATTTTCTCCGTAAAACTTGCAGCATACTAGATGACACTCATCCCCCTCTGACATGCATCAAAATATTATACGATTTGGGCTCCATATACAAAAACTTCCTTGGGGTAACCCATCCCTGGATTGTTCTCGTCTGGTCACACTTAACTGTAGAGTTTTTATGGGATCTGCTATCCTCACAACTTTAAAATGTGTTGCGATAAGGAAGGTATCTACACCCCTTATAAGGAATTCTTAATTCTCTTTCCCAACCGATGTGGAATCAGGTACAATCCACCTTCAAAGGTGGGTTGCACGTCAACCCATATCGGTTGGGAAGGAGAACTAAGCATTCCTTATAAGGGGTGTAAATACCTTCCATGTCACAACGCTTTTTAAAGCCGTGAGGGCAGCTGATCCCATAAGAACTCTACAGTTCGGAATGCTTGGGAGAGAGTAATTAATGGATGGTGACCCCCTGGGAAGTTTTCATGCCAAGATCCCAAAGCCCACAATATTGGGATACTTGCCAGAGGGAGATGTTACAATGGTATTAGAGCTAAGGCACGAGTTGATGTGTTCAACAGCGACACCGAACCCTATAAAAAGGGTGAAGGTAGGTTGTACCTAGTCCCACGTCGGCTGTGAAGGAGAACAAAACATTTCCTTATAGGGTTGTGGATACCTTTTCTTTCACAACACATTTTAAAGCCATGTAAACAGTAGATCCCATAAGAAATCTACATTTAAGTGTCCCTGGGCGAGAGCAATCCAGGGATAGTTCTATGGTGGTTCAACCTGATGAAATGGTTCTAAGGTGGTTCAACCTTCTTTTGCACATATCCTAGAAACTGTTTATAAAAATGCTTGTACATGACGTCCGTGGAGCTTCCATTGTCAACATAAATGTCATTTACATAATTCTTGCGCATGAAACCTCCTATTATAATTCGTTCATTTCCTTTGTGGTTATTGTTGATATCGTGCCATTCATTAAATGTGAATGTGTAACCTTCCTATTACCAATTTGCCTCTTGTTGGTCCGCTTGTCGGAATATGAAAATCTCATTTTTCCCGGACCCCTTCATCTTTGGTTCAGTGGGTGCTATGCTCTCCAGGTGTTTGGATTTAATTCCCTATAATAGGTCGATCAACTGCCCTGATTACATTCTGTTTTTCGATTCACGAAGTAACATAGTGCATTCGATGATGTCGTGTCCCATGGACTCATAGAATTCACAGTACCTTCCATGGTTTTTAGTTCCCTCCATTCCTCCATTTTATTTTTATTTTCACCGATCGTTGCCATCTCGTTGTGGTTGCCCCTTCATGTTATTATGGTGCCTTGATTTTTGGTTATGGAATCGGTTCTAACAAGCAGCCTCATGTTTTGTACTTTGGTTTTCTGAACCCAAAGCCCTTACATATGATGTGTGGTTATCTTTTTTGAATATTAAGTCTTTCCCCATGGTCGGTTTTTAGCTTCTCGGATGCCGCTTCTTCCTATTTCATGTAGCGATGGACTTTTTGCATCATTTCTTTTCTGGATGTGGGTTACTTTCCTACTAGCTACTAAAATTTTGGTTATTGTAATCCATATGTGAATGCATCAATTACCGTGTTTTATGCTTTCTACAGAGTGTTAAGTGTGACTTTGTTGAAACGACATACAAAAGAACTTAAGGGTTCATCTTCTCACTGTCTACACCATAGGATAACTTGGGCGTCTACCGTTAATCTTCTCTATTGGTTGAAATGCCCGAGAAACTCTTCCCTTAAGTAGGTAAAATCATGTATTCTTTCTGTTGGTAAGCTTTTGTAGCACAACTGTGTCGGTCCGGATAAGTTTGTTGTGAAGAAAATGCACTATATTTCTCTTCTAGATAATACACATCCATTGTCGATCTGTAACTTTCGATGTGGTCATCAGGATCTCCCATCCCATCATACTTTGAAATTTATGGTATGTTTGCTCCTACTGGTAGTTAGTATTCTCGTATGTTCCTTACTAATGACAAGTTATCCGACCTTACAACTTGTCTGCCATTAGCATTCTCAATTAGGTTCCTTTGGCAATTTTCATTTACCGACTACGTTGGCTGGCGAATGTGTGGCATCTTTTGATCCCTCGGTATAGTTTTCAAGGTGTAGGTTTGCTGTTACTAATCATGCCAACATGATTGATAGTTTGTGTATGGGAATGGTGGTGGTAACAGTATATAAGGTGATGTACATTTTGTTGTGTCAATGTTGTTTATTCCTATGTGTTGTTGTAATAGGGGTGTCAAGGTTTGTACTGCAACTCATTGTTCCTAACTTCTAGTTTAGTTGGTTTGTTGGTTATGTTCGACCCTCCAGTACTTGAGCTACTAGTTATTTCAATCGTGATTGATATGCGTGCATGACCTTTTAGCTTTCCCTGATGCTTGGTCATTCGTCCCTTGTTCCTCCTGGTTGTTTGTTCGGGTGGATGTCAGTGCAGGTGGCTGTGAAGGGGAGGCTATTATCAGCCCCATCGTTGGCATTTTTATGGTAATTAGCATAAATGTTGGGATTAAGTTAATAGGGCTAAAGGGTGAATCAGACTGAGGGTGCGAAGTAGGCTTCTTGTCTTAACTTTTTCAATACAAATGGCGCCAATAATACTATGTAGATCTCTGGGTGTGTGGCTAGCTATCCTTGTAGGACTCTGTCTAATGAACACTTGGGAGGCCATGTTGCATAGAATGATCAAATTATAGGTTAGAAAGCCATGTCGAGGGGTGGACCTCGATATCGCTCTCCAGTGCCTAAATTAGATATTGCTTTTTTCATAGTGGGAATATTTGCTTTTTTGATCTTTTGCATTTGAGAAATAGACAAACCTTTATATCGATGAAACTCAGTCATGTTCATGACTTTCTCATTTGCATGGTGTATTAATCCGTAGGTCGCAAGGGTAAAACCCTTCGATAGAATAAATCACCTTTCCGTGTTTCCTGGGATGTTGCTTGGAATATCTTATACAGAAGATTTATTTATATTTATTTGTGGACAGATCGATATACGGCCTATGTTGCACGTACGTTCCTTAGCTTCTTCCTTTTTTCGGCATCTTTCTGTATGGGTCTGGCACATACACCATTAGTGAGTTCTACAAGTTTTGACTCTTTGTACTTTTATAACAAAAAAGTATATTTTTGAAGTGTGTAAGTGCCTACCTGGCTTATAAAAGAAATAGATACTTGCAACCCCATAGGCATGTGTACCTTATGTGTAAGTGTTTACCTAACTTATCTACACATGTAAAACCCTACAAGTGTAAGTGTGTGTTTACTTGATTTGTATATTATATAAAATATACTTGTAAACCTTACATTGTGATAACGATTATAAATTCTTACTTAACTTATGAAATATAAACCTACTTGTGATTTCGTACAAGTGCGTGTGGTATGTATATATTCTATCTCACTTATGTGAAATCATACTTGTAACTCCGTACAAGTAAGTGTGTTATGTATAATTATTTACTTATAAAAACATGAGCTTTATAACAACAAAATTTCACATTATACGTATAAATATATAAGTATTTATTTTACTTATAGAAAATATCGATACTTATCCGTTATTCTAAGGATGTGTCTTAGTTACATATAGTCCTATTTCAACTCATATGAATGGTTTTAGATTGTACTTTAGGGCTATCATGAGCATATAACCGAGCTATATAACTAGATCAAGTGTGTGTATGGCACTGCAAGGGGGCATGCTAAACAACATCACCAAAACTTCATCGACATCTTGACAGAGATAGAGAATCAACTATTATCGCACATTTTAACTTGTCAGATGGAGGTTGTAGCTAGGTACTATAGGTTGGATGTCAACTCGTATAGATGTACACACAACGTGCTCTCTCCTTTAAGATTAACAGTTATAGCAAAAATGGATTCACTAAGTTTTAATTCTTAATGTATGAAGAGACACTCATATAGTTATCCCGATTTTAAACAATTCTAAAAGTGCGTGATTTTAAACAATTCTAAAAGTGTTTACTAGACTTATTGTTAATTCGTGGTAAAAAATTATAATAAGTTTCTAACGAAATTTGAGCAATGTAACGAATATACTTTTACCAAAACCAGGTTTTACCCAATGTAAAAGCAACAATACCAATATATATTGTTGTATTAATGTGTCTAATCCAATAACTAAATTGGTATATTTTTTAATTACAAGCAAAGTGTTTTTTGGGTTGCCCTCATAACAGATAACTTAATAGAATGACTTTTGGAGAGAGAGGCTGACTCGTTAATTTATTATATAATTAATAAATTGTAACAAATGATTTAATAATATATTATATGATTAAAATATATTAATTAGAAATAGTAATAATTAATTAAGAACTAATCAGAAATTAATTGGGATTAATTTTGAGTTAATTAGAATTAATTGGATGTGTAGGGGCTAAGTTGTAATTGCTTAATAGTTGAGCAAGATAGGGTTTTTAGAACCTTTTATGCATGGCCAGTTTTGGCAATGCATTTTAAGGTTTCTAGATTAATCCTATAAGATAATTATGGAGTTTGATAGTTACCTAGTTCAAATTATTATTATTATATTCAAATTAGGGTTATTCAAGGCTTCTTTGTCACCTATAAATAGGAACCCCCCAGGGTCTCATAATTTTTCCCTCTCTTACACACTTTGAAGAGCCAAAATTTTACTCTAGCCTCCCCTCTCCTTAAGTCTTCTAGTTATTAGGGTCTTGTAAACAAGCCATTAGAGGCATCCAAGCTTTTGGTGCTTGCTTTCCAAGGGATCCAAAGGAAGATTTTTGCTGATTAATTGTTACAGTAATCAAAAGGTATGTAACCTAATCATTCTTGTAATTTTGATGATAGTAGGGTTTGGTAGGTTTTCTTGATATTCAAAGTTTATAGCTATAAATAGAGAAAAAACAGATCATTTCTTGATTGCATGTAAAATTAAGGGTTTAAGTGTTTTTCCGCCAGATGAAATTTTTATAAAACCTAGAAAACCTCGACCTAGTAGTGCTATCAGAGCGAGGTTTTCTGTTGACTGTGCATAATTGTGAATTGATCAAATCCAGGGTTTATTGAAAATAAACCCTAAAGGCTAGAATTTTCAACTTGGCTAGGGTTTTCTAAAACCCTAACCAACACCCCCTTATTTTCAAAATTCTGATACGCATCCTTAGAGTTTCTAGTTTCCATAATTATTATTTTAATAGGATTTACAATTTGAATAATTAAAACCTTATAACTCTATGCGTTTTTTCAAAAATTAGAAGGTTATGGAATTATAATTAAATTTGAATTATTTAATTAATTGTTTAATGGGTAAATAATTATTTAATCCATATGATTTAAATTTATTTAATTAAGATAAAATTTTAAATCAATATTTAGTTTTAAATTAATTAATTAATAATTGTTTAGTTCGAAAATTAATTTTAGAACCTAGTATTTGGAAATGTTTTAAAATACACCTTATACTATATATGATGAAATGTTTTATATACTATATGTATAAGAAAAGTCAGTCAAATCGCTAGTACTCCTCATTCACGAAGCCATACTATAAAAGGGAGGGGGGGGGGGGGGGGCGGTAAACAGAAATGGACTATAAAATGACAATGTAATGGGTATCCACTCTCACCCACTTCTCCCTTTTTTGGTGGAGGGTCATTAGCCGAACCAATTTGATAGGAAATAACCTTAACAAAAATACGATGCTATTAAGTTACTTGGAGTATTTATATTAATCACAAATCTAGTTACTTTAGGACAAAATGCGAAGTGTATGTTAATCCATGAAAACACATATCACTCTTTATATGTCATTAGTGGAGCGTGCGTAGTTAACTAAGACACTAATTTGGGACTATAAAGTTAAGTTATGGACAAATTGAAAATTATCGTTGTTAATGGAGCGTGTGTGGTTTATCCGCACATTAATTTGAGATGATAAATAACATTGAGGTTGTCAAGTGGGTTTGAATGGTTATTATATCTTATTTGTGATTCTTGGCATCCCAGTCACAAATTAAAGAGCATAATCTGAGATTAAATATGTCATTAATAAGATTCAATGAATCTCACTTGATCTAGGAATTTCGTATTAGATTGAAATTGGTAAATTTGTGTTACCTACCTAAATAAATTCGCAATTAGATTACGTCCCCCCTCTTCTTTGTTGTGAATTGTATTTTAGATCCTTGCCTTGAATATTTATTTTGGGTTAAAATATTAATGATTTGTATCCCTAACTAAAACTATGTTTCTTTTTAAAGATGCATGGTGTCACACCCCCGACCGAGGCGGCGGAACATGCCGGGCTGTGCGACTAAGTTCATGGATCATAGATAAATTGAATATACAGCACAAGTACAACAATAAACAAAACAACATTTCATTTCATATTTATGTTTTCATACAAAGTTCTTACAGATAGTAATAAGATAATAATACGAGTTTGCCTTAACAGTTAGGCATAACAGTTCAAAAGTAGAAAATTAGAGTACTTGCGAGCCATGTTTTCCATCATCTGAGTGTGCCCGTAATGTCACTGATTTCCTGAGAATACATGTATTTTAAAAGTCAACACGAGGTTGGTGAGAGTCACAGGTTTTCTGCTAGCCGCAGTAATAATACTTTCAAAAGTCCAAAAGTATATTTTTCTTGTATAACAATAGTTGAAAAAATGCTTGTCATGAGTCTTTAAAAGCCAATAAGTAATTTTATAAATAAATCTATGCTTTTAAAGAAAACGTGTTTAATATAACTTCATGAAAGTTTAAATATATCCATTGTATAAGTAACCACTATACTTAAAAACAGTTCTGAAAGCAACCAAACCTATGGTTGTAGTGAAAAAGTGAGAGAGATTCGTGTTAATGTTTTTAGTGAGTTCTATAATCGAGCTATAGACGAAAAGTATCCCTCCCTACGACGCTTCATTGGACGTCGTAGTAACGATCGTAGACACATATCACCTGCTTCGATTGATCAGTCGACGGTTGTAGCTAGCAACCGCAGGTGGGGTTGTCGACCCCATATAGATCTATATATATGTACCTCGCTCCGAAGATTAACGATTATAGCAGTATGGGGCAGACTAAGTGATTAAACTCAGCTAATGAATAGTAGCGTCTCACTCAAAAACAATTAACGAAAAGTTTGTGAATAACTCCCAGCCCTAACTTAATTATAGATAAGTACCGGGCATAATGAATTTCGTAGTATAGTATTTGTAAAAGTCGAGTATGGTTGACGTATTTATAAAAGTATAAATTACTCGCTTTTATGGAGATATGTATTTTAACATAATGGTATTGTACAAGTGTGTAATGCCTAGTATTCAGATATGGAAGTCTTTACAACTTTTAAAATTGTAGCATGTATATCATATAAGGCATATGTATTTGCATAATAAATACTATTTAGCACATGTATTCTCCCCCAAGAATAAATAAAATATTAAAAAGGGGCCGTAACTCTCACCTTATCGAGTGGTAAACGAGTAGTTCTGAAAGTCAAGATGTGTCGCCGAGAGGTCGTGATTTTCGGGATAAATCCAATTTCCTAGAAATATTTGTTATAAATCAATATTTGGTAGAGATTGGGTATTTGAACTAGTATAATGATTTATAAATTTTCTAAATGTTTATTATCTCAAAATTTATTTAAATAATCCATTTAAATAAATTTTTCTAAAAATTTAATTTATTATTATTATTATATTTTTCCAAAAATACCTTAAATAAACCAAGAAAATTTAAGTTGAGATAATTTCACAAAAATTTATTTATTCTAAATTTTATTTAATAAACTAGTATTTATAAAATTATTTATTTAATATTGTATTAAAATTGGATTTGTTTTGAAATGATTTTTCCATCTTAAAGTAAGTTTTTTTTTTTAAAAAAAATTCTATATGATATTTCATTAGTTAATGATTTATTTTGAAAACCATTTTGATGGGAGGGTTTGAAGGCGGGTAAATTCAAAATAGAGGGACTGCATGTATTTATTTTGTATCATAGTTTGTACAGTAACCATTTTTTTATAACAGGAGGCATACTCCTCCTGTTCTTCTTCTCGTCGCAACTCATAAACAAAACAAAAAAAATTAAAGATTGATTTTTTTTTTGATGATTCTCGATGCAAGAAAGATTAAAAAAGTAAACCCAGGTGGTGAAGATAGCTTACTGGGTGGAGGAGATGGTGGCTGGCGGTGGCTTGAGGTGACAACAGTAGCGTCACAGTGGTGGTGGGTGATGGCCGGCAGCCTCCTGCTGCCGTTTCCTGGCTTGGTTTGGCAGCTGGTCGACGGAAGGGAGAGAGGGCAGCTGCTGGGAGTGATCAAGGGGGTGTTTGGTGTTGATCTTGATCAAGGAAGGTGGCTAGAAGTGGTAGAATAAGGTGGTTTGGGTGGTGGTAATGTTGTACCCGAGAGATAGATATTGAGTGAGAGAGTGAAAAGAAGAGATGGCTGATGGGTTGTGTGATTTTGGAGGCTGCTTATGCATGTATTTACACTAAAAATGCATACTCACATATAGAGAAGCCATACTCCTACACCTATCTCTTGTACTATGTTGGTGAAACTTGTACACAAAGAAGGAGAGGTGGAAGGAGAGCACGTGGGTTTATACCAGCTGGAAGAGATCAGATTTTTGGAGTCCTTCACTCCATGTGGGCCCCACATGGGGTCTCCATTTTATGTCCAAAACATGCAAAAAAAAAAACCTGGGTGCCTTGGGATTTGTGCATCGAATATTTTTTTCGAAAGCATTTTTAGATAGAGTATAATTCGAGGATTCCAGAACCTCAAACAGATTAATTTTTGGAGTTACGGATCTCCGGGAATTTGTGTTTGAAGTTTTGCGTCTTAACGGTAGGCGGTGTCCGTTTTCGCGACTTTCATAAATATTTTCGTAAAATTATTTCGAGTGTGAAATTAAATAATATACTATATCCTGATTCCAAAAACGCTCTCGGAAATCCCGTCGGCAAAGCGTAAGCGCCTCAACGGATTGTTTTGGTTTACACGATTAAAGAAACAGTGTTTTACTGTCTGTTTTTATTATAACGATTGTATCTTTTGCATACGAACTCCATTTTGGACGTTCTTTATATTTTCGGAAACAGGGGAACACGTACTATCATATTTTAGTGTTTGTTTTGCTCAAAAATGATTAATGCTAAATTTCAGTTTTTCAGACGTATTACCCAACGCTGCAGTTGAGCATTTTGATTTGGTTACTAGGTTGCACGCTTGGACATAAAATATCATCAAATATTACATAATAATTGAAATTAACTCCTTTATATTTCGTTAGATGCAATCAAAGCTGAATGAGTTAATTACAAATAGATTTTCTGAAATTTAGTCGTTTGAAATCTATGCCCTAAATTCCAGGATGTCACACATGGAACCAGTGATCTCACTACTACTCAAATTGCCCCCTCCAACTCAAACTTCTCCATACTCTCGGTTCTATAAAAATAGAAGCTTACTGGTCTTAACTACATGGACTTTATGTGAAACTTGAAGATGAATCTTCGATACGAGGGAAAATCATATGTTCTTGAAAATCCTCTTGTTGGAATCAATCATTCTATTGGTACTCCTGAGGAAATTGTGTCCTACAACGAACATTGCAATGATGCCACTAAGGTCGCTTGAATCATGGTGGCCAGTATGGCACCATAACTGGCCAACTTCTACAAGGACTACTGTCCGTATGAGATAAGTCTCAACCTTGTAGGAAGGTTCCACAAGAAGGCGAGACAAGAGTGCTATGAAGTGGTTAAGTCTCTTATGGCATGCAAGCTTAAGGAAGAAGAAACTATTTGTGCGCACATACAAAAGATGCACAGATACGTGGAGCAACTACAAAGGCTCAATGTGTTGTTTGATGAGGAGTTGGCCATTGGCATGGTCCTTAACTCTTTGCCTCCTAGTTATGATTAGTTTTTTCTAACCTATCATTTGAACAATACTGAGACGAGATTGACCCAACTCCATAACTTGTTGCAAACTGCTGAATTAGGGATGAAGAAAATCATGCTCTTTCTGGAACAAGTGCTACTGTTTTGGCCATTGGATCTGGAAAAGAGAAAAAAGGAAGGCTCTTTCCCAATCCATGGAGAAAAGAAAGGCCCATATTGTAGGGTCTAACATTGGGTCCAATATGAATCCTAGTTTTGGTGTCCCTGTGATCAGTGATCCCAAACAAACCACTTGCTTCCATTGTGACGAAAAAGGTCATTGGAGAAGAAGTTGCCCTAAATACTTGTAGGACTTGAAAGATGGAAAGATCATGGTGTCCTCATCACGTATTTACACTATCCAAGTCAATAACACACAACTTTCTCATTCTTGGGTCCTTGACATAGGATGTGGTTTCAATATTTGTACTGATTTGTAGGGTTTAAGAGAAAATGAGGAAGTGGAGCATGGGAAGCTCAATCTGATTACCAGAATAGACAATCTTCACCTGCTACCAAGATTGGGATATATGGGCTTAGTAGTAATGTTAGAATATATTTTTTGAATCGTTTTTATTCTTCAGACATGAATCAAAACATTATTTCATTTCATGCATTTTTCAGAAAAGGTTTTAAATATTCTTTGATAATGATAATGGTTCAATTTCTCCTTTCAAAAATACTGTTTTCATGTTTGAATCTTTACCTTGTAATGGATTATGTGAAACTATGACATGTGTTGATAACTTAGGCAATATTATGTGCCATATTGATTCATCCAATGGTATGGACAAAGAATGTTTGTGGCATTTTCGTCTTGGGCACATAAATAAGAAACGTATCACCCAACTCCAAAACGATGGAGTGTTGGAATCATTTGACTTTAGGACAGATGATGAATGAGAGTCTTGTTTACTGAGCAAGATGACTAAGGCATCTTTCAATGGAACATCTGAAAAAGGTGAAAGATTATTGGACCTAATCCATACATATGTGTGTGGGCCATTCAGATCCACCACAAGGGATGTTAATCGATACTACAAGACATTTACATATGATTACAACAAATATGGTTATATCTACTTCATTAAACATAAATCAAAATCCTTAGAGAAGTTCAAAGAGTTTAAGAACGAATTCGAGAATCAATTGGTCAGGAAGATAAAGATGCTTAGATCTGATAGAGGTAGTGAGTATCTTAGTATTGAGTTCTATGACTATCATAAGGATTGTGGAATTACTTCACATTTGACTCCTCTCACAACACCACAATTGAATGGTATGCATGAGAGGCATAATTAAACCTTACTAGATATAGGTCATTCCATGATGATTTGAGCTTCTATTCCTATTCATTTCTGGGGGTATGCCTTAGAGACAATTGCTCGTATTGTGGATCTTGTTCCAACTAAGAAGGTTGCCAAAAACACCTCATGAGATGTGGACAGGTAAACCTCCCTCGCTTGCACATATCAAGGTATGGGGTTATGCAACACTCATGAGACCAGAGACTCACACACAAATTGAACCCATAGCCATGAAGTATTATTTCAGTATCTACCCACAAAATCCTTTGGATACTTTTTCTAGAAATCTAGAGAGAACATGGTCTTTGTAGCTCGAAGAGGAGTCGTTTACTAGACATAACTGATATTCAATGAGGACAGTAGGAGTTCTATTGATCTTGAAGAAATTCAAGAGTTATCTACTGAGGGAACCTCAGACAACACTAACACTCAACATGAGGAAGAAATTCTAGCTGATCCAATTGATAACTCATTACCCATTCGTCGATCCAGTAGAGTTATCATGTCACATAAGTTCTATGGCTTCCATATTACATTGGATGGTGATATGTTTATCAGTGATAGAACACTAGTAAATTTAGATGAACCAGCTAACTACAAGGAATTGATGGTAGGCTCTGAGGCTGCTAAACAGAAAGAGGCAATGAAGAGTGAGATCCAATCCATGTATGATAACCAAGTGTGGAAATTGTTTGATCATGTACCTGGTCGAAAGACAGTCGGGTGCAAATGGGTCTTCAAGAAGAAAACCAACATGGATGGTAACGTACACACTTTCAAAGCTAGGTTGGTGGCTAAGGGCTTTACTAAAACCCAAGGGAATGAATATAATGGGACCTTTTCGCCAGTAGCTAAGATAATGTCTATCAAGATAATGCTTGTTGTAGCTACAATTCATTATTATGAAATTTAGCAGATGGATGTGAAGACCGCTTTCCTCAACGGGAAGTTATCTAAGGACGTCTACATGAGTTAGCCAGAAGGTTTTGTACATGCCAAGTTTCCTAATATAGCATGTAAGCTATCGAAATCCGTCTACGCATTGAAACAAACATCTCACAACTGGCATCTTTTATTCCATTAGGAAGTCAAAGAGTTTTGATTCTCTAGAAGTGAAGATGAGCCCTGTGTATATCTCAAAGCTAGTGGGAGTATTGTAACCTTCCTAGTCTTGTATGTTGAAGACATAATGCTTATAGGAAATAACATTCCAACATTGCAAGAAGTGAAGTCTTGGCTTGGAAAATGTTTTCTATGAAGGATCTAGGAGAAGCAACCTATTTTATTGGAATAAGAATTCATGGAGGTTGAAAGAATCGACTTATTTGTCTTAACCTGAGTATGTATTTGGATAAAATACCAAAGTGTTTCAGTATGGAGCATTCAAAGAATAGAGAATTGCCCATTCATAGTACTGTTAAGTTGAGTAAGACTCAAAATCCCAGTACTGATAAAGAGATAGCTGACATAAGTCGAGTCTCATGTGCTTGGCTGTAGGATCGATCATGTATGTAATGACGTGTGCTTGTCTTGATGTGTCTTATGCTTTGAGCATGGTTAGTCCATTTCAGGGAAATCTTGGCGAAACCCATTGGATTGTGGTGAAGAATATTCTTAAGTATATGCGAAGAAAAAAAGACATGTTCCTAGTTCTTGGTGGCAATGATACGTTAAAAGTAAGCGGTTATGGTGACGCTAGCTTTGACAAAGACCGAAACAACATTTTTTTACAGTCTTGCTAGGTATTCTTATTGAATGGGGGAGCAGTTACTTAGAAGAGTTCCAAGTAAGACTTGGTGGCTGATTCCACCTGTGAGTTAGAGTACATTGCAATGAGTGAAGCATCAAAGGAAGTGGTTTTGCTAAAGAACTTTATCGATGATCTCAAAGTCGTTCCGACTATTAAATAACCTATGGAAATCTTCTTTGATAATGAAGGCGCAATTACTTTGACAGAAGAACTAAAGGATCATGGTAAATCCATGAATATCGATGTAACATTAATAAAATTTTATAAAAATTTAAACTTTTCCAAACCAACCAAAAATCATAATTGTTTACATAACAGTTTTCAAAACATGGTTATTATCAGAGTTTTTCCTAAAATCCTAAAACATAACATGAGCAGGTGCATGATCACACCTTCGCCTTTCCGCGATCCTCTGAGGTACATTAAACATAATCCAAAGCTATAAGCCCAAACCTTAGTGAGTTTCCCAAGAAGATGATGATCCAAGATCTACAAGCTTTCTTTCCTTCCTAGACTATTAATGCACTTCCTTCTCCTTTAAGCACACAAATAACACACTTTAAGCTGAAAACACTCTCTTATGGGGTTAGCGTTTACTAAGAACGACTTAAGGACTTAGAGGCTGAAAGGGTGAGGCTAAATGATCCATAAATATGTTTAAATACTCCTCGATCACTAAAAATTAAGGCTTCACCCGGACATTAGAACGCCTAGCATACTAGGGTGCGCCCTTGTACTCTTAGCATACTTACATGTACGCCCAACGTACTACTCCTGCTCCCAAAATTACCATTTTGCCACTAGGGGTTCTTAGGACTACATCTTTATAATCCAAGGACCTAAAATCAAATATTTAAAACCAAAGGAAGGATTTGAAAATACCTGAAACCCGGGATGTTACAATCGACAGAAAGTACCATTATATTTGACATCAGGTAGAAGAAGGACACCTTCTGATGAAGAGAGTATCATCGGAGGATAATGTTGCAAATACTTTTAAAAAGGCTCTAAGCAGAGTCAAACACTACCAGCATGCTAGGAGCATAGGCTTAAGAAAAGATATTCGTTTTAGTAGTTAGGTGTTATTTTTGAAACTTGTAAAAAAATAAGTGTAATTGTTTTGGTAATGAATAATAGAGAATTATTTATGAGTGTTGTACTGCCTTATTCAATTACTTATTCTTGTGTTTCATTTTGCATTTTTACTTCCTGAGGAATTTGGGTTATTCAAACTTCAACAGTCGTTCATACATTCGGAAGTAAGTAGTGAATTAAGACTGTTATTAATTGATTGTAGATTGTCGATTGAGGTTAAGAAATTGCAACTAGAATTGCTACAATATTTGTGAGTACTTTAAAAATAAGGGTTTTAAGTATTGGATAAACCCACGCTTAGAGATCACTTCATGGATCTTGTCTCGAGTAATTCTAAGATGATAATATATATTATTCTTCAAACATAATCTTAGGGAAAATACCTGATTTGAATCAGAGTTGAGCAGTGACTTTGCAAAACACTATTTGTTGTTGATTTCAAGTCCTATACTTGCAATTGTAGGTACAGACTTATCCAAGTGGAAGGATGTTAGATTAAGGTGTCTTAACCAATATCCAAAGTGGTATATTCTTGATTTAGAAGTAAAACCTTTTTTGGGTTGCCCTCATAACTGATAACTAAATATAATGAGTATTTGAGAGAGATGATGATTTGTTAGTTTATTATATGATTAATAATTTGTAACAAATGATTTACTAATATATTATATGATTAATATATTAATCGGAAATAGTAACAGTTACTTAGAATTAATCAAAACTAATTGGGATTAATTTCGGGTTAACTAGAATTAATTGGAAGTGCATGGTCTACGTTGCAATTGCTCAATGGTTGAGCAAAATAGGTTTCTAGAACCTTCTATGCATGGCCGGTTTATCTAGGTATTTTAGAGTTTCTAGATTAATCTTATTCAATATATCATTAATATATTCAAATTAGGGTTATATAAGGCTTCCTTATCAACTATAAATAGGACCCTTGGGGTCTCATAATTTTGTCCTGTCCTACACACTCTGAAGATTAAAAAAAAATTTGTAGCCTCCCTTCTCCTCAAGTTTTCTAGTTATTAGGGTTTTGGGTACAAGACATTAGAGGCATCTAAGCTTTATGTGCTTGCTTTCCAAGGGACTCAAATGAAGATTTTGGTTGGTTAATTGATATATTAATTAAAATGTATATAACCTTAATCCTTCTTGTAGTTACAATGATAGTAGGGTTTCCTAGGTTTTCTTGATATTCATAGTTTATAATAATCAATAGAGAAAACATAGATCCTTTCTAGATTGCATGTTAACATACGGTTTAAGTGTTTTTCCGCCACATGAATTTACGATTTAAGTGTGTATATATATATATATATATATATATATATATATATATATATATATATATATATATATATATATATATATATATATAAATTGAAAATAAAAGAATATATATACTTTTTAGTAAGTAAATGTCGATAACAACTATTTTTATAATGATATAACTATCTTAACTAACTTTATATATACTTATAAAAATCATGTTTAGTATTTATAAAACAATTAAATATTAGATATTAAAAGCATAAAAACGGGACCATAAAACTCTATTTCGTTGCATGCTTTATCATTGTGTTGTTCAGATAGGAAACTGGGATTCGAATTGTGACGCGGGATTTCGTGAACGGCACCTTGTTATTACAAAATGACACTCAAGGGTTGTAGATAGAGAAAAAGCGATTCGAAAAAACTACTCGGAATCGTCGGAAAACTAGTCGGAGGCACACCGAAAGTTCCCAAAAATCTTGCCGTTGAACAAAAATATTGTTGGAAAAGTATTTTTCTGGCGGCTGATCTTGGTGGGAAAGGATGTCGCTAGTCAAGGAGGAGGAGAGGATCAAGTGGGTCGATTTTTCTGAAATGTTCAAACGAAAGATGTCACAATGTTGAGCACATGTTTGATGTTATTATTTATTATATTTATAGTTTTTGCGCTTCGACTAATTTCATAAAATGACTTTAACATCGTGATAAAAATTTTTTGAGAATGAAATCAAATAATAAAGTATAGTCTGAGTCAAAAAACATACTCAAAAATACTTAATGAGGTGCGTAGTTAAGCCAACCAATTGATTCAACGTTCATTTATGTAAAACATAGTTATGTAAGTGATTTGTTATCTGAAAAAGGGTGTAACTTTCGCATACGATCTCCTTTTTTGACGTTATTTATATCCACGAAATCGTATTCTTAGGCTCTATTTTTTAGAGCATTATTTGTTTATAATATACCTAACACATAAATCTTATTTTCAATGCATTAATTATATAGTTATATATTGTAAATAATATTTTTTTTCATTAATGATTTACATCCATCGGAGACTAAAAAGGTATTATGTATGCAATGTAAGTGTAAAACTTTGTTTTCAATAAAAGGATGAAATAAAATATATTAGGTCAATTACAAGGGGTGTTCACGGTGCCGAGGCCGGTCAATGATGACCTAAATTTCTCGTTTGCTACATTCTCCCCCGTTAGAATAATTTCTTCCCAAAATTCAACTCATAGTCGGGGTATCTTTGAAAACTTGGGGGTATTTATGTTGCGCCCGATCGTCATGTAAACCTTCTATTGTCGCCTTGTGCATGAAAGTCATATATAATCCAAGAGTAGATATTTGATAGAGTAAATGATTCTTCCCTAAACCCACAATGAAATAAGGAACAAGGAATAAGGCTGAATCAAACTTTCTAAGGTTATATATTCCTAGTTATATACACCTCTAAAGCATACACTTATAAAGCATGAAAAACTAGCACATTTTATAACTTTACTTCATTAAGAGGGATAACAATAATGTAATCGGGTAGACACTTCTTGAGGTTTGATACATGAAAGACATCATGCACATTGTTTAGATGTTGAGGCCTTTTTAGTTGATACGCAGTAGGACCAATTCTCGAAAGAATTTTGAAAGGTCCTTTGTATTGTAGGTTTAACTTGACTGCTCTTCCGAACTAAATCTTTCCCTTCCAAAGAGAGGCCCTCATCATTACTCTATCTCTGATTTTGAAATCTTGAGACTTATGTCAGCATAAATCTTTTGACAGTCGTATGGAGCCTGTAATCATTCCTTGATTTGCACAATTTGTTCTATAGTTTCATGAATGATTTCTAGATCAGTGAGCAAGACATCACCTTCATGTTTTCTACCTAGTTACATATCTCCAATCATCGCTCAACATATTAGGGAAATATATTTTGTCCTTAAAGAGCCTCGAACGGTGCGAATTTAATGTTGATGTGATAACTGTTGTAGAAAACTCAATTTATGGTAAATGAGTGTCGCATAGACTTCCAAAGTCTATCACGTAGGCTCAGAGTATATCTTCCAATGTTTGGATGGTCCTTTACCTATGACCATTTGTTTGAGGATGGTAAGTTGTGCTCATATCTAGGTGTGTGGCCAAGGATTTTTGCATTGATTGCCGAAATCACGAGGCGAATCTACTATCTCCATTAGATATGATAGAAATCGGCTCTCTGTGTAATTTTATGATTTCCTTGTGGTAGGTCCCGGTCGGCTTTTCCATTTTGTTGGTTTCTTAGATTTTGTAGGAAATGGACAGACTTAGTCAGTCTACTAACTATTACTCAATTAGTGTTGAAACCACTATGTGTCCTGGGTAGTTTCATTATGAAGTCTATTGAGACTTATTCCCACCTCTACCCAAGTATCTAGGCTATTGCGGTGAACTTGAGTGATTTTTATATTTTTTCCTTCACTAATAGAGTATGTTTGGCCTTTTCCCACACAAGTGGCAATCTAAATATTCATGTTAGGCTACCAATACTATTTATATATATAGGTACATGTTAATAGATCCCACATAAACGAAATCACTTGATTTGTGAGCTTCGTCCAAGACTAAGCTTCTGCTGTCACTAAACTGAGGTGTCCAGATTTGGTTTATGATGTATCAGGTTCTTTCATCCCTAAATTTATTATGCATTCCTTACAAAGTTGTCACTTGTGATGTTCTCTTTTAGAGCCTCGAGTTGAGCCTCTTGAATCTGTGATGTAAGGTTTGAATGGACTACCATTGTTAATGTTCGCACCCGACAGGGTTTAAATCATTTTTTGGCTCAAGGCATCTGCCACAATGTAGCCTTGCTAAGATGATAACAGATTTCACATTTGTAATCATTTAACAACTCAACCCATCATCGTTACTTCATGTTGAGTTCTTTTTGGTCGAAGATATGTTGGAGACTGTTGTGATCTGTAAAGATGGTTCACTTTGGAATAAACAAGTATTGGCTCCAGTTCTTCAAGGTAAAACCTACATATCATGGCCCAAGGTCATTGGTAGTGTAGTTGTTTTCGTACATTTTAAACTCTCAGTAAAGAGTAGGCAACCACCTTGTCCTGTTGCATAAACATGCACCCCAAATCCTTAACTTTTACTGTCACGATAAATAACAAAGTCCTATGTTCGTTTTGGAAGGGATAGGATCGGTGCGTTACACGACATGTGTTTTAACTTCTGGAAGGCATCCTCTTGGTTGTCTTCCCAGTTGAACTTTATAATGTGAGAGGTTTGTCTATCTTGTAGAAATTCTTAATAAAACCTTTTGATAGTATCCAACAAGGACTAAACAATTATGCACTTCTATTTGTGTTTTTGGCGCTTCCTAATTCTTAACTTCTTCAAGATTGGAAAGGTTAACATGGATCCCTTTGTTGTTGAACACATGCCCAAGAAGGTTTACTTCGCTAATCCAAATCTCACACTTAGAGAATTTAGCATACAAATTTTCTTTTCTTAGAAATTCTAGCATTAGTCATGATTGTTGGACGTATTCATTTTTGGTTCATGTGTATATCTATATATCATCAATAAATACAATCATGAATTTGTCTATGTATTGTTTATAAACATGGTTCATTAAATCCATGAACATTGTTGACGCATTGGACAATACGAAAGACATAACTAGGAACTCGTAATGACCATACCAATTCCTAAATTTTGTCTTCAGAATATATTTTGCTATCACCTTGAGTTGATGATATCTTGATCTCGGATCTATCTTGGAGTAGTGGTTGGATCCTTGTAACCGATCGAACAAATCATCGATTCTTGGGAGCGGGTAACAACTCTTGATATTGAATTTGTTCAACTCCCGATAATCGATACACATTTGAAAGGATCCATCCTTTTTCTTGACCAATAGAATTGGTACTCTCAGAGGTGAGAGGTTTGGTCTGAGAAAGACTTTGTCAAGAATTTCTTATAGCCAGTTGGACAGTTCTTTCCTCTCTAATGAAGCCAACCGGTAAGGAGACTTCACTACTGGTGTTGCTCCCTTGACTAAGTCAATTCAGAACTTGAGTTGTCAAACTGATGGTATCCTAGGTAGATCTTCAGGAAATACGTCAGGATAGGTTGCACACTTGAGGTATGTCTTTGATATCTTTTTGTTAAGTCTTTTTTATCTACAGTATGCACCAAGAAAGTGTTGTACTTCTTGTGTAGATACTTCTGAGGCTTTGCATAAAAGATGTGTTTGAGCTATCGTCCTATTTTATCTCCGTAAATGATTAGGGTTCCCCTATCAATCAACGGGGGGTTGTATGAATGTTTCGTAACACAATAACTTAGCGTGACACAGAGATGATGAATTCATATCAATAATGACATTGAAAATTATGAAATTCGTATACATAAGATATTTGTAAAATGTGCGTATTTTTATGTGTTCAAACGCAATTGGTTAAGATTTCATAGGAAGTTTTCTGACGGTTCATTAGTCATCTTTATTCTACATGTTGCCTTACTCCACTGGATTCATATATATCTACACGTAGGGTTTATAAAACTTCTGTTTGAATAAATTAGCATAGTCGCATATAAGTTGTTAAAAAGTAACGTACCAGATACTACTCTTAGGTCACGGATTTTGTCTCTCGTTCAAATCACAAATGCTCTTCCTTGATTGTCGCTTCTTGGTTCTTCAACATTGGACAATCTCTATTGAAATGACCAACTTCATCACACTCAAAACAAGATTTTCCTTTATTAGCACCCAATCCTGTGCCCATTAGCCAGTTTACAGTTACATGTGATGAGCTTCTACACAAGTTAGCAATGTGCCCATTTTGTTGCACTTTTTGTAGAAGTGGTTTTCACCTATAGGATGGAGGTTATGCTTGTAGCATAATAGGTGTTTTCCTAACTACTGCTTTTGTGAAGTGGTTGATGCAGTATAAGCTTTCTTGGTGTCTTGCTTCCTCTGAGAGCATTGGCTTGAGGGTCACATGGAACTACCATCGTATTTCCTTTTTTTTTAATACATGGACCTTGTGGTTTCCTTTTTCTTAATCAACGTACCTTGGTAGACTTCATGGTTTGATAGAATTTTGGCCAATTTCTTTGCCCGGTCATAGGTGTTGGGTTTGAAAGATGTAACCATCTCTCATATTTTTTTTGGTCAGACCACTTATATACTGATCGAACTTATTAAACCGAAGGGTTACAAAAACCAAATAGAGGATTGTGACATCATCAAATCAGGATGTGTAAGCTAGAATCTTTGTTCCCTTCATTGTTAAGATCCATAGTTCTTGTTCTAGTTTATGGATTTCATCATAGGGGCAGTACTTTTCTATGAGCATAAGATTTATTTTATCCCAAGTTATGGAATAGGCTGATTCAATGCCTATAGTCTTTATATAGGCATTCTACCATGTAAGGGATGCGTTCATAAAGGGGCATGTAACAAACTTAACACGACATTCTTCTACACAGGAACTGATGAGAAATATCGATTCCATCTTTTCAATCTAGAGAGTCAGCCCTATATCTCCTTCGGTGTGGTAGAAAGATTTGGGATGGTAATTCATGAAGTTCTCGTACGTACATGCCCTTGGAACGTTACTATTACTTCCATGGATAAAAATTCTAACACCACTTTGATCAGGAATGTTGTTCCTACTGGCTTCATAGTTGGCCAAGGTATCTGTGTTGGCTCTGGAGATGGTATTAGTACTAGACGGCCTGTTGTAGATCTTCTAGCCAATAGCTCTAATAACGGTCTATCACATCCCTGGCCGACGACGAAAATGTTGTGCTGTGCGACATAAGGACTATTCGTTTTTGTAAAAAACATCTTCTTACCACTTATTGCTGTCTGGCACAACACACGCACAACACATTCCATCCCACATCAGTTTGTTTTTTAAACGTCTTCATCCTAAAATGCTCTACACGTGTTTTGCATCATACAACACTTGATTTACCTCTTTAAACCACTTCTAACCTATATCCTAGAAAAATGGGCCCAACATATAAAAAAAGAACGCCACTTTCTTATTTTCCCCCATTGAATCCGTCGCACCTTCCTTCTCCATTAAACCTACGATTTGCCTAGATTGTAAGATTATGTTTGCTAAAATATGAATTCCATATGTTGAAAGTTCTTGTTATAAGTTTATGTGGCTAAAATATGTATTCCATATTTTTTTCTATTAGCAATCGATATTGAAAAACTATTTTATGTTTTCAAAATTAGTTTATTGTAGCAGTCTGTGGCTTTTAAAAAACAAAGAGACGTCTTATTACATATTGCAACCGTTTAGTCCACCTCTTCTGTTGCAAAAGATTGTAGAGGTGGTCCACAGACTTCAGATGTTTTTGCTTCGAAAAAACAAACAACACCATAGTCATAGATCACAGTTAGTGAACATACATTGAACAATAAAAAATCAATATGAAAATATAAACTTCCATTATTATCGAAATGGAGATTACATTGACGTTATCTACTAGTATATTATAAAAATACAATATTGGCCTAATAGTGTTACATATACGAAATATAGTGCAATAATTAAAAGATCTATATATCATTAGTGTGCATGTGCTTCGAACTACTTACGATCCTGGGAATACATGCGTTTTAGAGATACGTCAACAATAATGTTGTTCAGTTCCACATCTTTTGATTATGTGTATTTTTATAAGAGCTGACCCGACTTACTAAAGAAAAAGATACTTGCAGCCCTACAAGTATATATACATTGTAAGGAAGTGTTGACCTAACTTATCGACACTTGCAAAACCCTACAAGTGTGAGTACATGTTTACTTGATTTGTATATATTTTATAAAAATATACTTGTATACCTTTAATTGTGTGTGCTATGTATATGTTTTACCTGAATTGTGTTAAATCATACTTGTAGTTCTATACAAGTAAGTGTGTGGTGTATAATTATTTATATATAAAAGTATGAGTTTGATAACAACCAAAGTTCACATGATTCATATTAATATATAAGTGTTTGTTTTACGTATAAAAAATACATATACTTATATGTCATTCTAAGCATGTATTCAAGTTACATATAGTCCTATTTCAACTCATATGAGTGCTTTTAGAGTGTAATCTGGGGCTATCATGAGCCTATAACCTAGATTTATAAAAAGATCAAGCATTTATATGATACTGCAAGGGGCGTGCCAAACAACAACACCAACGCTTCATCGACGTCGTGAAAGAGATCGAGAATGAACAATTATCACTCATTTTGACTCGCCAGACAGGGAACAACAACCTATACACAACGTTCATCGTTCCTTAAAGATTAATGGTTATAGCACAAAGGGTTTCATCGACGTGTGTGTGTGTGTGTATATATTATATATATATATATATATATATATATATATATATATATATATATATATCATTTTTATGAATAAATGATGATAACAACTACATTTGCAACGATATAATTGCAATAACAAACTTTTATATATAGTTATAAAACCGTGTTTAGTATTTATAAAGAGAATAAATATTAAATATGTGACATCCCCAAATTTACAGTCATTTTAAAAATTTAATTTATGCTTATTAAAAAAATCAGAGTATCCATTTTGAGAAATAACATTGCGGAATTTGTTACCAGAAAACATGATAACGACATTATCAAAGCATTTCGAAGAAATATATTTTATTTATATTGAAATATTGGGATGTCATCGTCAATACATATACATAAGCATAAACAGACCTGACATTAATTTACACTAATGATCTACATCTCCTTGAATCTCTTAGCAAAATATATCTTTAATATTGCTAAATGTGATAGAATAAACTGTGTGGGTCAGGTTGGGAAACTTGGTGAGTACATATGGTTTTCAACCCACAATAATATAGTTAATTTGTTTCTTCACATATTTCATGTCAAACAATTAACCCGATGACCCATCCCCATTTTTTTTTATTCTTCCTTAAAGATTTATCCTAAGAGTCATCTCCTACATCGTATTTACCTCTCATCTCCTTACATCGCATTTCCTTATATGTTTGTTCCTAAGGATCATCGCCAACATCACTTAAACAGTACTGATTTGGGTATTACTCCCCCAATACGTGTCCAGTAAGGGTCCGAGTATCATCAAATGAATACATAGTTACTACATCTCCTAAACTCGTAATTCATCACCTACAAGTTATGATCCTGCATATGTTTCCAGATGACTTGTTAAGATTAGTCAATGGTCGCCATCTACACTCTGGTAGATGACTACATCGCAGTATCGCAGGTCAAGATTATGGCATCTCCTAATCATATCTCATCTCGCATCACATATCTATCATAACCTAGTGATCATCACCAGACTATCATCACATATTTCTGATGACCCGTTGCTACCCAATACATATTGATAAGCATATAATACTATTATGATTAAATCAGCTAAACAACATCTCATAATATCTTATCTAACACATAAGATTCTTAACACAAGTAAAAAGCACATAAGCATGGAATTATCTGGATACTTCATATCTATGTGTAAGATGAAAGTAACTATGCACTCACTTCTTAAAGTGATGATTCGTAATTCGGGCAGCGCTTCGCTTCTAAAAATTGTCTTTTCTTTTGACGAAACCTACTATTAATATGACTAAGTTTTAGTCTAATATTTATTATTAATAATTATTAGTCTAGATTCATCATTAACTCAATGTCTACTTCCATGATCTATCAAGTAAGGAACAACCAGGTATGATCATATCGAAGGTAGGTTCTGTTTGGTATGCGGAGTACATTGTTTGGAAATCCTACCTTAAATACCTCACTAAATCGCAGCCTAGAAATCATCCCCATAAGTAGATCAATCAAAATGATGACTTGGAATCACTAATAAATCTTGTTTATAGGTTCATAATAATGATAATGAACTTAAACATAAGTTATACTTAAATTAGGGTAACCATAACTCACTTACAGGGGGGTTTAGCAAGAAATTGGGCCCTACATGTAACGTCCCAAAATTTAAGACTAAAAATTTCTTTTAATAAAGTATCACTTAAGGTATAATCATCATTTCAAAACATAAACAGAGTATTAGTTTTCAAAACACATGTTCATTATCAGAGTAAAACATTCCCAGGCTGACTAATCTATGGTGTGTGCCATGCGATCATCCCGAGCTCCATCATCCGCTACCGGAAGTACCTGAAACCAAAACTGAAAGTCGTAAGCACGAAGCTTAGTGAGTTCCCCAGATACCTCATACCATACAAACCATTCATAGCCAAGAGCTATACATAACCGACTTATCCATAATCAAATAAGGTGCTATGTGCCAAACATAGTCTTGCCATTATGCCATGGGCTGCGCATGGTCTTCCTGGTCAAGCCTGGGCCGCTCCCTGGGTCTTACAGACAAGTGCCAATGGCCACCCCCTGGTCTTACAGACATGTGCCAAGGGCCATCCCCCTGGTCCTTTATGCAAGTATCACAAAGACAACCGTACATACTACTCTACTTAGCTAAACAGCATACAGTGTGCCAGAAGCCACCTCCTGGTCTTTCATATATAATAGCATACAATGTGCCATGAGTCACCTCCTGGTCTTTCATACATATTGCCTAGGGCTAACCCCCGGGTCTTCCTGTCATCCATAATAACATACTGTGTGCCAGGGGCCACCCCCTGGTCTTTCATGCATATTCTAAATGGGCCGACATTGGTGCCTTAGACCCAAACAAATAGTGAGGAGACTCACCTCGCACTGCTGAACTCTGCTGATAATCCTTCGGCTGCTGACCGACAACTCTATGAACTCCCGCTCCACTAGCTCTCCGAGCTACCAATATCAATGAAACACTTAGTCTAACTATCTCCCGAAAGTCAACTAAGTCAACTCAGGTCGAAGTCAAAGTCCTGGTCAAAGTCAACCTTCCAGGTCAACCCTACTCGTCTAGTCACCCTACTGACTCGCCGAGTTCATAAGTCCAGAGTCCTTCCACTCGCGACTCTACTCGCCGAGTCAGTCCATGACTCGCCAAGTCTACCGATTTCCGAGTCCTGACCTGTCCAACTCACCGAGTCTCTAATCGACTCACTGATTCGAGTCTATACGCGAAGGGTTTGGGGTTTCACGACTTGACTTGCCGAGTCCAAGAACAGACTCGCCGAGTCCAAGACAATCTTCATCCAACTCGCCGAGTTGTTCTTACAACTCATCGAGTTCATGCCCAAGTTCATCCAACTCGACGAGCTGTTCATCCCACTCGTCGAGTTCCTCCTCATCTTCAAGCTACTCGCCGAGTCCACTCAAAGGACTCACCGAGTCCATCCGGTCCTTCATACGTGCAGAGGACTTTTGAGTCATGCAGTGTGACATCCCCAAAATCTCGGCCAGAAAAGACCGATTTTCATTTATGCTTTTAAATATTTTCAGAGTAAATCCTTTTGATTTGAAAGAGTTGCGGAATTTGTTCCCAAAAACAAAACATGATAAAACATTGTTTACCGAAGCATTTCATAAAAGAAATGTATTTTCATTATAATCAAAACTCGGGGTGTCATGTTCCGATACAGACCAATAAGCATAAACGAATACATTACAAGTCATATAACAAATATAAACATATGCAGACTTGTAAACAAAACAACTTGATGGTTCATCCATCTCATGCCCTTCCGCCACTACCTGTAATACAATTTAAAACTGAGTGGGTCAGGCTTGGGAGCCTGGTGAGCATATAGGGTTTTCAACCTACAATAAATATCATATTTAATTTTCACCAACCAATAATAACCCAATTACCCATTCCCGTTATTCTCACTTTAATGTCCCTAAAACAACTAACATAAGGGACCTAGTCTAAGAATATTTCATCGGGGCGACAACACATGCTTCGGGGGTACCTCAGCAATATAAGTCAAATAAGGCAACCATGAGGGGGATGGAGTACAGCGAATGAACACCCAAGTTCATTAACACCTACAGGTGGCGAACCTGCTAATGTTTCCACAAGACTGTCTAGAATAGCCAGTGGTCGTCATCTAAACTCCGCTAGATGACTCAATCAAACAACAACGAGGCCTCTCATCTGTCTATTACACACCAACTATCTATCCATGTTCTACCCAACATATTAGTAGATAAAAATATACATTTGTATACATAGTTTAAAAACCTGTATAGCATGCTTTAATCAACACAGAAATCACATAACAGATGAGGCACACACACACATTACACATCTCTCATAGAGAAATGATCAGATCTATAAGATAGAAGAGGGTGAATACACATTCACATGTAACACAACCAAATATATATACACATAGCACGTATTTTATATAAAATACTCCGTATTATTGTATTAGAAAGAAAATAACTACACACTCACCTGATCAGAAGACGATCGGACAGCACTACGGCTTATAGAAGTAGTATTCCTCAGCAGATCTGGAAGATCTTCACAAAAATCGACTTTTCGCGGGCAGAGCTTCGACTCGGGAACCGTACTTCTCGGGATCTTCGGGATCTCGGGACTTGCCTCGGGGCTAGAGTATGATACCGGGGCTTCGGGGTATTTCTGGAACACAAAACGATGCAAAAAGGGAGAGAGAAGAGAAGAAATTGGCAATTGGGTCGGCTGCCTTCGGTTCCTATTTATAGGAGGCTGGAGCCTCGGAGTACGCGGGGCGTACTACGTTACGCGGGGCGTACTACGTTATGCGGGGCGTACTGCCCAAAACGTCATTGCTTACGTATCCGAAGTGCTCGAGTGCGAGTGTCGACATCCCTCGGAGTACGCGGGGCGTACCTCGGATCAAATCGGTGACTCCTTCGGATAATGCTTCCGAATTTCCAATTAAATTTAAATACAAAATATTAAATAAACTTCGGAAATTCATATCTTCTTCATACGAACTCCGTTTTCGACGTTCTTTATATCCACGCGAAGGTGAGACTACGCTCTACAACTTTCGTTTAGACTCCGTCGGCTAATTCCGAATTTATTTTTATTATTTATTTTTAATAGGCCGCGACAGAAAAACTTCGTTATAAATTCATAACTTCTTCGTTTGACGTCCGTTCTCGCCTAACTTTTTATCGCTTTGATACCAACAACGAGACCTTCCATCCTCGTTTAGATTGCTTCGGCTAAAAACCGCTCGATCTCAAATCGAGTATTTCGGGCTGCACACCGCTAAGCCGGAACTTCGATAAATCATAACTTCCTCATACGAAGTCAGATTTGGGCGTTCTATATATATTCGGAAACCTCTTTTCAACTACTACAACATTAACCAAAGATATCAAGTTTATTTTACACTTAAATTTTGACGCTTATTTTTATTCTTAATTAATCAAACCACATAATTAAGCAATTAAGCACAAAACACACAATACTCAAATAATACAATCTTATTATTTCAAAACGGGTTACAGAGGTTAACTTAGACTATTATATTGCTACAAATGGCAAGCCGGAAACACAGGCGTTACAATTCTCTCCACCTTAGAATGATTCCGTCCCCGGAATCACACATCATCAAACAAATGCGGATAGCGACTCAACATGTCACTCTCCGTCTCCCAGGTGAGATTCGGCCCATTCGTGTGTTTCCATCGGACAAGCACTAAGCCAACCATTTTGCGTCGCAACTTCTTAGTCTTTCGGTCAACAATTGCCTCTGGTTCTTCAATCAACCTTTTGTTCTCATCAATTCTCAATTCAGAAATTGGAATTATATCGGGAACTTCTCCCGTGAACTTCCTCAAATAACACACATGAAAAGTGTTGTGAATTCCATTCAGCTCTTCGGGTAATTCGAGCTTGTAAGCTTGGTTCCCAATCCTCTGAAGAACTTTAAATGGTCCAATAAACCTTGGACTCAACTTTCCCCTTTTTCCAAATCTTATAAGTCCCTTCCACGGCGAGACTTTAAGCAAAACCGAATCTCCAACCTCAAAAGTCATCGGTCTTCGCTTCTTGTCAGCATGACTCTTTTGACGATCTTGAGCTGCTAACATTCTTTCCCTAATTATTTTTAACTTTTCAGCAGTTTGATGAACCAACTCTGGTCCCATAAACTGCTTTTCCCCAGCCTCAAGCCAACAAGACGGCGTACAACATTTCTGTCCATACAAAGCTTGATAAGGTGCCATCTTAATGCTCGAGTGAAAACTATTATTATAGGAAAATTCTACCAACGGTAAATGTTCATCCCAATTACCTAGGAATTCCAAGGTACATGCTCTCAGCATATCTTCAAGTGTTTGTATTGTTCTTTCACTCTGACCATCAGTCTGCGGATGGTAAGCTGTGCTTAAACATAACTTGGTACCGATTTCCTCTTGTAGACATTTCCAAAACCTTGAGGTGAAACGGCTATCACGATCCGATACAATCGTTAACGGAACACCTGTGAAGCCTCACAATTTCCTTCACGTAAGAATTCGCAAGCTTTTCCATAGACCATTTCTCCCTGGCCGCTATGAAATGCGCACTCTTAGTGAATCGATCAACGACCACCCAAATCATGTCGTGACCATTCTTTGTTCTGGGCAGTTTAGTGACAAAATCCATAGCAATGTCTTCCCACTTACCCATAGGCACAGGCAATGGTTCTAAACTACCGTAAGGTTTCTGATGTTGTGTCTTGACTCTCGCACAAGTCACACACTCGGCCACATACTTTGCAACATCAAGCTTCATCGTCGGCCACCAGTAGTAGGGTTTCAGGTCCCTATACATTTTAGTGCTACCCGGATGAATTGAGTACATGGTTTTGTGAGCTTCTTCCATCAGAAGATCCCTAATTCCTCCTGACTTAGGTACCCAAATACGATCTTGGAATACCTTCAGTCCATGACCGTTAGTACCAAACACCAACGTTTTACCCAAACGTTCCTCCTTTCGGTCATTTTTCTCAGAAGCTTCCTCTTGAGCTTTCTTTATACTTTCCACAATAGTCGAGACAACTTCAATTCTCAACGCTCTTGGCCTCTTCCTTTCAAGATTGACTTTCCGACTGAGAGCATCAGCAACAACATTAGCTTTACCGGGGTGGTAAAGTATCTACCAGTCGTAGTCTTTAAGTAATTCTAGCCAGCGTCGTTGCCTCATATTCAATTCTTTCTGATTAAAGAGATATTGGAGACTCTTATGATCAGTGAAAAGTTTGCACTTCGTGCCATAGAGGTAATGCCTCCATATTTTCAGAGCGAAAACTACCGCTGCCAACTCCAAATCATGAGTCGGGTAATTCTTTTCATGCTCTTTCAGCTGTCGAGACGCATATGCTATCACCTTTTCTCTTTGGGTCAAAACACAACCCAATCCAACACCAGACGCATCGCTATAGACAACGAAGTCTTCAACTCCATCGGGTAGAGAAAGTATCGGTGCCTCGCATAGCTTCTTCTTTAACTTCTCGAATGCTTCTTTATGCTTATCACTCCAAGCATAAGTAGCTCCTTTGTGGGTCAAAGCTGTTAATGGAGTAGCAATCGAAGAAAAGCCTTGGATAAACCTGCGGTAATATCCGGCTAATCCCAAAAAGCTTCGAATCTCCGTGGGACTTTTCGGTTGTTCCCACTTCGTCACAGCTTCGATCTTCACTGGATCAACCATTATCCCTTCTTGGTTGACCACGTGACCCAAGAATTGGACTTCACGAATCCAAAAATCACATTTGGAGAACTTTGCATAAAGCTTCTCCTTCTTCAACACTTCTAACACTTCTCGCAAGTGTATGCCATGCTCCTCCTGGCTTTTCGAGTAAATCAGAATGTCGTCTATGAACACTATCACGGATTTATCAAGGAAAGGATTGCAAACCCTATTCATCAAATCCATGAACGCTGCTGGAGCATTGGTTAGTCCAAACGACATAACCAAGAACTCGTAGTGTCCATATCTAGTTCTGAATGCAGTCTTCTCGATATCTTGCTCTCTTACTTTTAGCTGATGATATCCTGACCTAAGATCGATCTTCGAGAAATAGCTCGAACCTTGCAATTGATCAAACAGGTCATCAATCCTCGGCAACGGATATCTATTCTTTATTGTTGCCTTGTTCAGCTCTCTGTAATCGATGCACATTCTCATACTTCCATCTTTCTTCTTTACAAATAACACCGGAGCTCCCCAGGGCGATGAACTAGGTCTAATGAAACCTTTGTCCAATAACTCCTGAAGTTGCATCATCAGCTCCTTCATCTCCGTCGGTGCTAATCGATAAGGTGCTTTTGCTATTGGCGTGGTTCCTGGTAACAAGTCTATTCTGAACTCCACTTGTCTATCAGGTGGTAATCCAGGAAGATCCTCGGGGAACACTTCCGGAAAATCACACACCACTGGAATGCTCTGCATCACCTTCTTTTCCTTCTTAGCATCAATCACAAATGCTAAATATGATGTACATCCCTTGGTCAAACACTTTCTGGCTTTCATTAGAGAAATGATCCCAAAATTCACTCGCCGTTTGTCCCCATACACCATAAACGAATCTTTTCCAGGCGGGTTTACTTTAACTATCTTTTTCTTGCATAAAATTTCGGCATCATTGGCGCTAAGCCAATCCATTCCCAAGACGATGTCGAAACCTTTAAGTTCGATAGGCAATAACGCCTCGTGAAACTTATTCCCATTAAGGTCGATCAAGACATTTTTCATACGATGGCTAACAGGTACAAACTTGCCACTAGCTACTTCGACTAATAAAGCATTATCTAGTCTAACAACAGGCAAAGCTAGCTTTCTACCAAACTCATGCGAAATAAAGGAGTAGTTGGCTCCAGAATCAAATAAAATTTGGGCAGGCAATTCGTTTACGAGAAAGGTACCTGAAGCGACATCAACTTCATCTTTCGCAGCCTCATGTGTCATCTGGAAGGCCCTCGCCTCCGGCTTTGGTGGAATGTTGGGCCTAGCTGCCTCCTTCTTCTTCGGACAGTCTTTCAAAATATGCCCCTCTTCATTGCAACCAAAACACATCCTTTTGTTGTTCGGACATTCATTGGCAAAATGTCCAACCTTTCCACACTTGTAGCAGGTCACATCCTCGCTACATTTCCCAAAGTGCTTTTTCTTACACTTATCACACCACTTTGCTTCGCCTCCCTTTCCTCCAAACCTTTTCGAATTAGATTTCGAAAATTTGCTCTTCTTACTGGAACCAGATGTTCCCTCAAACTTTCTTTTCTCACCAACCTCAACCTTGACGGTGGTTCTCCCCTTGATCATGTTCTCCACAGACTTGGCAGCCCAGATAGCTGCCTCTAGAGTAAGTGCCTGACGTACTGGCACCTCGTACTCCCATGGAAGTCCCTTCGCATACCGATCCACCTTTGTCAGCTTGTCTGGAACGATACGCAAGGCAAACTCCATCTTATTGGTGAAGTTATTGGTGTATTCATCAACTGACATGCTACCCTTCGTCAATGTCAAAAACTTATTCTCCAACTCTAACAGATTTTGAGCCGAGCAGAACTTGCGCTTGAACTGCACCAAGAACTCTGCCCATGACAATTGCAGTGGCTCATTAGGGCTTAAGGTCTTCCCTAGAGTGTTCCACCAACGAACGGCTCCACCTCGGAATTGTCGCACGGCATAGGTAGTCTGCAACTTACCTCTGCAACCACACGTCATGAAGGCTAGCTCCATTTCGGAGATCCAATCCATAACCCCAATCGGATCCTCCTTTCCATTGAAGGTCGATGGTTTGCAAGTCAAAAAGTCCTTGTACTTGCATCCCATTCCATCATTCCTTCCATCGCGGTTATCTTGCCTAACTATCGGTGGGTTGGCTGGACCAACAGACCCACTGAAGTTTCCACCTTCTTAGTGCCCTTCATTCAGTTCAGGCTCTTCCACACGAATCGATAGTTCTTCACAATTTTGTTGAAGCAACCGTCTAGTTTCATCCATCTGACGATCCAACATCGTCTGAATCATCAATTGTACACCAGCCATGGTTATTGGCTCAGGTGCTGCTGCTACGACAGGTATTGGCTCAATCACTGGTGGTTGATTCCTGTTTTCGTCAGCATTTCCAACTCCACTTCTTGTTCTCACCATTTCGATCTACACACCGAATAAGGTGAAATTAGATCCTCAATCATGATAGATATTCAAATCATCCTTATCACTCCGAAACGTTTACATGCTAGTTCTAATATCGTAGACGTACGCTTAGAATCCTACACACATAAGGTTTCTAGATCCGGTTGGCAACAGACCATAGAGCCGAACAAATAATATCATATATGGCAACATATAACATTTAGCACATAAAGCATTTTAGGCAACTTTCCTAAAATAAACTAGTGCTCGTGTCTAAATCACAACAGACACACATCTCAAAACTTCACTTAGCATTCTAAGTTTAAGTCTAGAAATCCTACAAATTCCTAGTTCGCTTAAACTAATGCTCTGATACCAACTGTGACATCCCAAAAATCTCGGCCAGAAAAGACCGATTTTCATTTATGCTTTTAAATATTTTCAGAGTAAATCCTTTTGATTTGAAAGAGTTGCAGAATTTGTTCCCAAAAACAAAACATGATAAAACATTGTTTACCGAAGCATTTCATAAAAGAAATGTATTTTCATTATAATCAAAACTCGGGGTGTCATGTTCCGATACAGACCAATAAGCATAAACGAATACATTACAAGTCATATAACAAATATAAACATATGCAGACTTGTAAACAAAACAACTTGATGGTTCATCCATCTCATGCCCTTCCGCCACTACCTGTAATACAATTTAAAACTGAGTGGGTCAGGCTTGGGAGCCTGGTGAGCATATAGGGTTTTCAACCCACAATAAATATCATATTTAATTTTCACCAACCAACAATAACCCAATTACCCATTCCCGTTATTCTCACTTTAATGTCCCTAAAACAACTAACATAAGGGACCTAGTCTAAGAATATTTCATCAGGGCGACAACACATGCTTCGGGGGTACCTCAGCAATATAAGTCAAATAAGGCAACCATGAGGGGGATGGAGTACAGCGAATGAACACCCAAGTTCATTAACACCTACAGGTGGCGAACCTGCTAATGTTTCCACAAGACTGTCTAGAATAGCCAGTGGTCGTCATCTAAACTCCGCTAGATGACTCAATCAAACAACAACGAGGCCTCTCATCTGTTTATTACACACCAACTATCTACCCATGTTCTACCCAACATATTAGTAGATAAAAATATACATTTGTATACATAGTTTAAAAACCTGTATAGCATGCTTTAATCAACACAGAAATCACATAACAGATGAGGCACACACACACATAACACATATCTCATAGAGAAATGATCAGATCTATAAGATAGAAGAGGGTGAATACACATTCACACGTAACACAACCAAATATATATACACATAGCACGTATTTTATATAAAATACTTCGTATTATTGTATTAGAAAGAAAATAACTACACACTCACCTGATCAGAAGACGATCGGACAGGACTACGACTTATAGAAGTAGTATTCCTCAGCAGATCTGGAAGATCTTCACAAAAATCGACTTTTCGCGGGCAGAGCTTCGACTCGGGAACCGCACTTCTCGGGATCTTCGGGATCTCGGGACTTGCCTCGGGGCTAGAGTATGATACCGGGGCTTCGGGGTATTTCTGGAACGCAAAACGATGCAAAACGGGAGAGAGAAGAGAAGAAATTGGCAATTGGGTCGGCTGCCTTCGATTCCTATTTATAGGAGGTTGGAGCCTCGGAGTACGCGGGGCGTACTACGTTACGCGGGGCGTACTGCCCAAAACGTCATTGCTTACGTATCCGAAGTGCTCGAGTGCGAGTGTCGACATCCCTCGGAGTACGCGGGGCGTACCTCGGATCAGATCGGTGACTCCTTCGGATAATGCTTCTAAATTTCCAATTAAATTTAAATACAAAATATTAAATAAACTTCGGAAATTCATATCTTCTTCATACGAACTCCGTTTTCGACGTTCTTTATATCCACGCGAAGGTGAGACTATGCTCTACAACTTTCGTTTAGACTCCGTCGGCTAATTTCGAATTTATTTTTATTATTTATTTTTAATAGGCCGCGACAGAAAAACTTTGTTATAAATTCATAACTTCTTCGTTTGACGTCCGTTCTCGCCTAACTTTTTATCGCTTTGATACCAACAACGAGACCTTCCATCCTCGTTTAGATTGCTTCGGCTAAAAACCGCTCGATCTCAAATCGAGTATTTCGGGCTGCACACTGCTAAGCCGGAACTTCGATAAATCATAACTTCCTCATACGAAGTCAGATTTGGGCGTTCTATATATATTCGGAAACCTCTTTTCAACTACTACAACATTAACCAAAGATATCAAGTTTATTTTACACTTAAATTTTGACGCTTATTTTTATTCTTAATTAATCAAACCACATAATTAAGCAATTAAGCACAAAACACACAATACTCAAATAATACAATCTTATTATTTCAAAACGGGTTACAGAGGTTAACTTAGACTATTATATTGCTACAAATGGCAAGCCCGGAAACACAGGCGTTACATGCAGGGACTCAAATCTGTAGATCTACCCTTCCCAAGCCTATTCCTCACGTAAAGTTGCAAACTTTACGTTTCGAGAAGGAGATCTAAGCAAAATACACCATAAACTAGGGTTTAAGGCCAAGGGGCTTCAACATTGACTCAAGGGCTGATACCTTATGCTTCTCTAGTCCATAACACACTTGGATCTAAAGTAGCAACTCCAGATCCGACTTCTAACTCAAATTGGTGTCAAACCATGGCTTAAAAGCCCCAAATCTCACAACCATGGAAGACCTAAAGGAGAGAGGGACGACTTATTACCTTCAATATCTCAGAAAGGCTCCACAAACTCCAGATCTATAGTCCCTTCTTGCTCCTCCAAGTTCCTTCTTCCTTCTCCAAGCTTTAATGCACCTTCCAAGGCAACAAATGGCTCAATCAAAGGTTATGACGGCTAGGGTTTGGTATCCAGGGCTGAAGAGGCAGTAAGGGAACCCTAGGAAGAAGATTAAGACGTTTATGTAGGCTCCAAGTCCCGAATTTAGGGTTTTCCACGCACATACCATACTCGCCGAGTCACCTTGGCCTACTCGCCGAGTCGGTCACTTACTCCTCGACCCGGATCCCGCTCGGACATGTCGAGTCTACCCCTAAACTTAGGATTTTCTTTCCTTTCTTGGCCTTCAAAACTTTGGGTGTTACAACTCTCCCCCACTTAAATTAAGCTTCGTCCTCGAAGTTTTCCATGGCACACCGCCTGCAATCCGCTTTCAATACCCACCAATTATCCCAACACCAGTTGCCTACCTTCGCTGGTCTTCCACCCGGTCATTCTGACTAACGCAAATCCCTGCGGATAATCATTTTGGGTTAACTCTGACCTTGATCATTCTGCAAACACAACTTACTCAGCCAACAACCTTCTGGTACTCTCTGAGTACTGCAACTAAACCCATAGGGGATTCACCCCTTCTTTCCTCACGCGATTCCCTTGCTTTCCCAAGGCGATGCCCCAAAGCAACTATCTCCCCTGCCACTTTGAGGATTCTATCTTCACCAAATCTATTACTCCCGCTACTTCCAGTACGGGTCATTATCGCCAGTATCCACTGGGCATTCCTTCTACTATAATTGGTGTCGAGCACCCCACGATGAACTATCTGAATTTCACCATAGACTGCTTACCAGCACTGCTACTGGCTGGAAATTTCTGTTATTCTTTATCTGCCTTCTGGATGAACTGAGACCACCCTGGTCCCTACCAGTCTACCAATATCTGGATTACCGGCTCCTACCGGTCGCTAGCCCCAACTCAACTCCTAGTCGCTCCGAGCGACTTTCGAAGGAACTTCACCAATAACCGCTCAATCCACTCTGCCACTAAATCATACACCTGATACATTCGCTCTAACGAATAGGGACCGATGAATGCTACGGGCCATCTCGTAGTCTTACAACACTTCTACGATGCCAGCCAACCAAAGCTATGGGCCGCCCCGCAGTCTTGCTAAGCCAGTGCTACGGGCCATACTGTAGCCTAACCTTACTCACATACGATTGCTGTGGGCCACACCGCAGTCTTGTTAATCTAATGCTACGGGCCACACCGCAGTCTCACTAATCTAATGCTACGGGCCACACCGCAGTCTTACTAATCTAATGCTACGGGCCACACCGCAGTCTTACTAAACCAGTGCTACGGGCCAAACCGTAGCCTAACCATACTCCCATACGATTGCTGCGGGCCGCACCGCAGTCTTGCTAATCTGATGCTACGGGCCACATCGCAGTCTTACTACACTTATCTTACTAGTTAGCCACTAGTGAATGCTACGGCCATCCGGTAGTCTGACAACACCTTTCCCCACCGTCTAGCTGCTAGCGGATGCTACGACTAACCCACAATTGATCATACAGCACAATCGAGTACTCCCAGGTGGTACTCATCTCCCAAATGGAACTCCCAACCGATTCCTATGTAATCCGCGACCAGAAATTTCGAGAATGAGGTCTCACAATTGGCAAGTTTTCCCAACTTCCATCTTACACTATCCTCCAATCATACAGTCACCTGAGCCGTCTTTCTTCCTAACAGGAGAGCAAAACTTAACCTCATTTCAAAACCCCTTCTACTCCCATAACCTGATTGTTTCTCCCCTACTTAGCCTCAACTAAGTCCTTACTGCCTGCGAAAACCCGAAGATTTCCATTCCTTCCTTCCTTACTCGATAGGCATGATAACCACCATCGCCCTATCCCTGCTAGCGATCCGTCTCTAGCCCACTCCAACTACCGAGATGATACTGAACACTTCGAACCCGAAGTGAAAGATGACCTACACTAGCTACTAATAGCTCCTGGTATGCAATTGGCATATGACAATTCCAAATACAATCCACATACAAGCAGAGAGACAAATCATACATAAAATTGCCTGAGTCCAGGGTAAAAACTTCCCTAATTCACCTAGGAATGAAAATAGCCATAGATATGTACCTACAACATTTCTTCCTGTAATCTAGATCTTCCGCATCTGTCAATGCATGACACTACCCTCTCGCCCATCCGTAATCTTCATAGTCGCTGGGGCAGGCGCACTCCCTGCTCCTCCCCTCATCATCGGGCAGTCGGTCCTCTTGTGGCCCACCTGATTGCAGTGAAAACATAATGGGCTCGCCCCCCGTGGGCAGTCCCTACTGACGTGACCATCACTGCCACACTTGTAGCAGCCGGAACCCCTGGAACAACACACTCCCTCGTGCGGTTTCCTGCACGTGCTGCACTGACTTCGGTCCTGCCGACCCACTAATCGCTGATCTGAAGTCTTGGGTCTCTTCCCAGGACCCTCCAATGTGAATGTCTGATCTGACTTCCTCTTCGCAATGTGCTCCAGATCGATCTCCCTCTCCCTAGCTCTGGCAATCATAGAGTCCAGGGTCGGGCATGCCGAGAAGCTGACATACTCCCGAATCTCCACTCTCAACATGTCATGATAGCGGGTCCTCTGCATCTCATCATCCCCTACATACTAAGGAACTAATAGGGCCCTCTCCCGAAATTTGGCGGTAATCTCCGCCACCGACTCTGTCGTCTGTCTCATGTCTAGGAATTCTCTGGCCAGCTGCTGAAGCTCCACTGCCGGCGCAAACTCCGCCCTAAACCTGGTCACGAAGTCTGACCAGGTCATAGTCTCGAAGACCGAGGCTCCCAATGAGTCTCCAACGGACTCCCACCAATCTCTAGCTCTGTCCCTCAAACATGCCGCCGCAAAGCGGACCTTCGACCCATCCGGGCAGAAGCTCGTCAACTGTGCAGACTCAATGTCTGCGATCCATCTCCTGGCAGCAATGGGGTTCTTCACCCCGTGAAAATCCGGCGCACCACACCCTCTGAAGTCCTTGAAGGACGGCGTGCGCGTACTTGCCTGGCCAGATGCCAAATCACTCTTGAAAGCTCGGAGGCGATCCTCCATCAGCTCAATGATCCCCTCCTTGATCGACCCGAAAATGACCGGGGTCGCCTCAAGGATGCCTCGTAATCTCAGATGCGATGAACTCGCACAACCCATCATCAACTGGTTCGGATCCCACGCCCGAACCTGATCCTGAACCGGATCCTGACCCGCCCACTGGTCTCTCTCGCAACGTCACCATGCTGAAAATATAACACAACCACTATCAGAATATTGATCATTGCTGCGAGGCCAAACACACGCACTACCAGGTTCCCGGTCTTGTCTCGACCCTTCCTGAATCGAGTATGGATCCTCTGCTTTCAGTAGTACGGGCCCATACTACCTTCCACATCTATCCGTACTTTCCTCAGGAACTGCTTTGACTCCACCAGGTCCCTTTCTACTACTTCTGCTTCCAGCACTACCTCATCCTAGGCTGACCCTAGGGAAACCTCTGACTCAACTCAAACCAGTCCTCAGCTGCTGAAGGCTTCCTCGCGATGCCAATTAGCCATCACCTGGATACCATCACATGTGACGAGGCTCAGATAATCCTTCGAGTAAAAGACTCGTCCCTACAACGGTTAGACTCAAACGAGAGCTGCGCAATAGGGCCAAGTCCAGCACTCTGAGATTATTCAACCCTGATCACATGTGACGTAGCGTATCCACTTAATGGCTAACTCCCATCACTCAAAATCCCACAATGCACAAAGCAAGCAACATTCAGACAAGGGGAAAATCTAACCATAACATACTCAAGCAATCATACACATATAGCAAAAATCTGAATTAGCATGCAACACAAAGTCATAACTCTGGCATAACCTAAACAGGCTATCCTACTACTGTCTAATCAACACTACTATGCAGCTCAAAAGCACAAATAACAGACACATAAGGCATCATCCCTCGATCCTTAGTCCTATTCTAGCATTTTGTTCTATTAACTGATAATCAAAACATAGACTTGTATGGGTATTTTGGGGTACTTACTTGAGCTCGGCTGATTGCATGCACCACACCTCTTTTCTCTTTTCAAAGTTCTTTTCTTTTTGAATTCTTTTTGCTTTTCTAAAACCGTTTCCTTCCTCAAACTCTCTTTTTCAAAACTACATTTTCATTTAGAAAACTCTTATACCAATTCCTCAGCTTGAGTTCAGACATGCTCGAGAGCATGTCCGAATCCCTCAAACCATGGCTCTGATACCAACTTGTAACGTCCCAAAATTTAATACTAAAAATTTCGTTTAATAAAGTATCACTTAAGGTATAATCATCATTTCAAAACATAAACAGAGTATTAGTTTTCAAAACACATTTTCATTATTAGAGTAAAACATTCCCAGGCTGACTAATCTATGGTGTGTCCCATGCGATCATCCCGAGCTCCATCATCCGCTACCGGAAGTACCTGAAACCAAAACTGAAAGCCGTAAGCACGAAGCTTAGTGAGTTCCCCAGATACCTCATACCATACAAACCATTCATAGCCAAGAGCTACACATAACCGACTTATCCATAATCAAATAAGGTGCTATGTGCCAAACATAGTCTTGCCATTATGCCATGGGCCGCGCGTGGTCTTCCTGGTAAAGCCTGGGCCGCTCCCTGGGTCTTACAGACAAGTGCCAAGGGCCACCCCCTCGTCTTAAAGACATGTGCCAAGGTCCATCCCCCTGGTCTTTTATGCAAGTATCACAAAGACAGCCGTACATACTACTCTACTTAGCTAAACAACATACAGTGTGCCAGAAGCCACCTCCTGGTCTTTCATATATAATAGCATACAATGCGCCAGGAGCCACCTCCTGGTCTTTCATACATATTGCCTAGGGCTAACCCCCGGGTCTTCCTGTCATCCATAATAACATATTGTGTGCCAGGGGCCACCCCCTGCTCTATCATGCATATTCTAAATGGGCCGGCATTGGTGCCTTAGACCCAAACAAACAGTGAGGAGACTCACCTCGCAATGCTGAACTCTGCTGATAATCCTCCGGCTGCTGACCGAGAACTCTATGAACTCCTGCTCCACTAGCTCTCTGAGCTACCAATATTAATGCAACACTTACTCTAACTATTTCCCGAAAGTCAACTAAGTCAACTCAGGTCGAAGTCAAAGTCCTGGTCAAAGTCAACCTTCCAGGTCAACCCTACTCATCGAGTCACCCTACTGACTCACCGAGCTCATAAGTCCAGAGTCCTTCCATTCGCGACTCTACTCGCCGAGTCAGTCCATGACTCGCCGAGTCTACCGATTTCCGAGTCCTGACCTGTCCAACTCACCGAGTCTCTAATCGACTCACTGATTCGAGTCTAAACGCGAAGGGTTTGGGGTTTCGCGACTTGACTTGCCGAGTCCAAGAACAGACTCGCCGAGTCCAAGACAATCTTCATCCAACTCGCCGAGTTGTTCTTCCAACTCGCCGAGTTCATGCCCAACTTCATCCAACTCGACGAGCTGTTCATCCCACTCGTCGAGTTCCTCCTCATCTTCAAGCTACTCGCCGAGTCCACTCAAAGGACTCGCCGAGTCCATCCGGTCCTTCATACATGCAGAGGACTTCTGAGTCATGCAGGGACTCAAATCTGTAGATCTACCCTTCCCAAGCCTATTCCTCACGTAAAGTTGCAAACTTTACGTTTAGAGAAGGAGATCTAAGCAAAATACACCATAAACTAGGGTTTAAGGCCAAGGGGCTTCAACATTGACTCAAGGGCTGATACCTTATGCTTCTCTAGTCCATAACACAGTTGGATCTGAAGTAGCAACTCTAGATCCGACTTCTAACTCAATTAGGTGTCAAACCATGACTTAAAAGCCCCAAATCTCACAACCATGGAAGACCTAAAGGAGAGAGGGACGACTTATTACCTTCAATATCTCAGAAAGGCTCCACAAACTCCAGATCTATAGTCCCTTCTTGCTCCTCCAAGTTCCTTCTTCCTTCTCCAAGCTTTAATGCACCTTCCAAGGCAACAAATGGCTCAATCAAAGGTTATGACGGCTAGGGTTTGGTATCCAGGGCTGAAGAGGCAGTAAGGGAACCCTAAGAAGAAGATTAAGACGTTTATATAGGCTCCAAGTCCCGAATTTAGGGTTTTCCACGCACAGACCAGACTCGCCGAGTCACCTTGGCCTACTTGCCGAGTCGGTGACTTACTCCTCGACCCGGATCCCGCTCGGACTCGCCGAGTCCCCCTTTGGACTCGCCGAGTCTATCCCTAAACTTAGGGTTTTCTTTCCTTTCTTGGCCTTCAAAACTTTGGGTGTTACACTACATGAGCAGAACATATGAGCTAAAAGCTCTTCTCCACAGGGCTTTCCAGCGCTCCGAGCTTCACTACTAACACCTAGGAGGTGCTAGAGAAAAGGTCTTAGGACCTTGGGAAGTTTGGGAGAGAATGGAGTTGAAAGGTGTGAAGAATGGAATAATTTTTGGCTCTATTTATAGGCTGTCAAGGGGATCTTCACGTCATGATACATGCCTCTCACGTTGTGAGCTTGCGTAGGAACCAAGGCTTTGCCTGGTGCTGACACGTGGTGGACGACGCATGTAAAACAGTCAATATTAAAAAAAATTTATAACTTTCACAAACAAGCACCATTTTTGACGTTCTCTATATCCACACATAGGTATTAACAGGATCTACAACTTTGCTTTTGATCCCATTAGCTAATTATCAAACCATTTTAAATTTAACAGTCTGAGAAGATTACACTGTTAAGGACCGTGTAAAATCCATAAATTCTACATACAGACTCCATTTTCAACTGTATTTTTTCGTTGAACTCCTACTAATGAGATCTTCAATTCTCATTTAGATCACTTTGGCTAAAAAATGACCAATCTAAAATTCGATTTCTGAGCTATATACTCCCACGCTGAAACTTCGAAAAATCATAACTTCCTTTTGTGAAGTTTGATTTGGATGTTCTCTATATGCGCGCTCTCGGTTTAACAAATACTATGACATTACTTTAGATTACTAAGGCTAAAAACTAATTTATCAAAAATTCACTTTTTACGTTACATAGAGTCTTGTCGGTTTAACCATGAAACTTTGACAGGTCATAACTTCTTCGTTATAAGTCAGATTTCAACGTTCTTTATATGTACATAATTGTTGTGACATATACTATAACTTTGGTTAACGTTATTTATGCTAAATAATCTTCTACCAAAAGTCATTTTTTACACTAATTATCTCTAAATTGACTAACCCAAATCTGCGGGTGTTACATATATCTCCCCCCTTAGGATGATTATGTTTCGACATCATCAACAAAACAGGGCTTTTATATTGACTCCATATGTTATCTTTTCATCATAGGTAATAATCATAACCCTTATGTCCTTTCATATAAGTATCTAACTCTTGGACTTCTTGATTGCTAAGGGTGTTTAATCTTGCACCTACTCTTTATCCTATGTTGGACTTTCAATCTTAACCTTCAGGTTACAAACTCGATCCTTAACGGAGACTCCTCCTCCTTGTTAAACATAATTAACTTAAATAAGTTCTTTACTTTGATTACCATAACAGGCCGATGGGTCATGCTCTAATCACTTCTCATCACATGATGCAACGCTTAGACTCAGGTCTCTTTGTGTCAGATTCCAAAATGAAAGATACCTTCCTTTATGTTCTATTGTGACATAATCACATTCTAACATGTAGTACTTCTTGCTAAAAGCTTCTTACTTCAATGGTGATCGCGATACTTCTATCGACCGCTTCAATTATCTTTCACTTCAATCTTCTGGCTTAGGTCGAATGCTACATCGAACTTGGTTCTCTAAACCACATAACATACATATCTTCTCTAGATTCGATTTGTTATGACCACTAGGGTTGTAATATCAATCATTACTGAAACAAAGGTAATGATGGAAATGTACAAAATAACTCGATTACTTTAAAACTTAGTAACCTTGTGACTTTCCCAAATCCAAGCGTGAGTCCTGTGCTTTCGGTAGTATAGGCCTATACTACCTTTCACACCCACTCATATGTGTCCCAAGTATTGTCTTGTAGTCCCTGAGTTCTTATTTCTTAAAATCTCAAAACAATTTAACATATACGAATGTGTCCAAATAAGCATAAAAATTTCTATAGAATATACTTGGACTTCTTCCATGTGTATCTTCAACAACAATTCATCTTCGACTCAGTTGGTGATGGAAACGCTAGACGATGGGATAACTTCATGGGTTATAACAAAGTTCATTTTTTCTACTAATCGAAAGTGTACTTCTCCCATCTAGATGTATTATTTATTAGACGCATTCTAAAGGCGAGATACCTCTCTTACAATATCTTCTGATAAGTATCATTCACTATCATCACTTTCTTATTTCCTCTATTTGCTGAGTCTGCTATGAGTCCTTAGCATATCATTCTATACACCAAAGCAGACGTTCAGTGTATCGAGACAAGAATATAGATAAAGGAAGGTTTAGACACATATTCCTCTTTATTACCCCGAAAAGTTACATGTGAGTACTAATACTATATTTAAACGTTTAGAAACTTGAGTAAATAAAATTTCGAGATTCGGTCGGCAATAGACCATAGATCCAATCAAACGATGGCATCACAAACCATATAAGGCATCTTATAGCATAAATTATTTAGCACATTAAAGCAATTTAGGCATTTTCCTAAATAAGCTAGTGCTCACGTCTATTCAAGCATCTCACAATCATTTCTTAGCATTCTAAGTTTATGTCTAGAAATTTCCTAAAATTCCTAGTCCGCTTAAACTAATGCTCTGATACCAACTGGAACATCCTTGAATTCACGGTCAATTTAAAAAATTTATTTATGCTTATTTAAAAATCAGAGTATCCTTTTTGAGGAATAACATTGCAGAATTTGTTCCCACAAAACATGATAAGGATATTATCAAAGCTTATCCAAAAAAATGTATTTTATTTATATTAAAAGATTAGGATATCATCATCAATTACGTATACATAAGCATAAACATACCTTACATTAATTTACACTAATGCTCTACATCTCCTTGAATCTGTCAGCAAAATATATCTTTAATATTTCTAAATGTGATACAATAAACTGTGTGGGTCAGGTTGGGAAACTTGGTGAGTACATAGAGTTTTCAACCCACAATAATATAGTTAATTTTTTTCTTCACATATTTCATGTCAAACAATTAACCCGATTACCCATCCCCATTTTCTTTATTTATTCTTCCCTAAAGATTTATCCTATGGGTCATCTCCTAAATCGTATTTACCTCTCATCACCTTACATCACATTTCCTTATATATTTGTTCGTAAGGACTTTTCCTAAGGATCATCGCCAACATCGCATACACAGTACTGATTTGGGGATTACTCCCCCAATACGTGTCCAGTAAGGGTTCGATTATCATCGCATGAATAAGTAGTTACTACATCGCCTGAACTCGTAATTGATCACCAACATGTTATGAGCCTATCGGTGTTTCCACATGACTTGTTTAGATTAGTCAGTAGTCGCCATCTATACTCTGGTAGATGACTACATCGCAACATCGCAGGTCAAGTTTATGGCATCACCTAATCATCTCGCATCTCGCATCACCTATTTATCATCACCTATCTATCGTAACATAGTTATCATAACCTGTCTAGCATCACATATCTCTCATCATCCGTCGCTACTGAATACATATTTATAAGTATATAATACCTACGTTATTAAGTCATTTAAACATCATCTCATAATATCTTATCTAACACATAAGATTCTTAGCACAAATAATAAGCACATAAGCATGTAATTATCTAGATACTTCATATCTATGTGTAAGAGGAAAGTAACTATGCACTTACTTGTTAAAGTGATGATTCGTAATTCGGGCAGCGCTTTGCTTCTAACAATTGTCTTTTCCGTTGACAAAATCTAGTATTATTATCAATAAGTTTTAGTACACTATTCATTGTGAATAATTATTAATATAAATTCATCAATAACTCAAAGTCTAATTTCATGATCTATCAAGTAAGGAACATCTAGGTAGGATCATATCGGAGGTAGATCACATTTTAAACACATCACTAAATCACAACCTAGGCATCACCCTCGTAAGTAGATCAATCAGTATAACAACTTGGAATCATTGATAAATCTTGTTTATAGGTTCATAATAACGATAATGAACTTAAATATAAGTTATACTTAAAGTAAGGAAAACTTAACTCACTTATAGGGGTTTTGCGCGAAACTGGGCTCTATGCAGGTAAAACTTCTGAGCCGAAAGCTGTTCTCCTCGAGGATTTCCGGCACTCTGGGTTTCGCTACTAACACCTAGGAGGTGGTAGAAAAAAGGTCTTAGGACCTTGGGGGGTTTGGGAGAGAATGGAGTTGAAAGGTGTGAAGAATGGAGTGATTTTCGGCTCTAGTTATAGGTTGTCCAGGCCTCCTCACTTCGTGAGACATGCCTTTCACGTCGTGAGCTTGCGTAGGCACTACGACTTCGCCTAGTGCTGACACGTGGCGTAGGACATAGGTAAAACAACTAATTTTAAAAAATTCACAACGTTCGCATATGATCTCTGTTGTTGACGTTATTTATATCCATGCGTAGGTATTGACAAGATCTACAACTTTGCTTTTGATCCCATTGGCTAATTCTCAACCTATTTTAAGTTTAACAGTCTAAGAATATTACACTATTAACGACCGTGTAATTCACAAATTCTACATAGTGACTCCATTTTCGACTGTCTCTTTAGCATTGAACTCCTATTAATGAAATATTCCATTCTCATTTAGATCATTTTGGTTAAAAATTGACCAATATAAAATTCGATTTCTGAGCTGTATACTGCTACGCAGAAACTATGATAAATCATAACTTCCCTCTTGTGAAGTTAGATTTGGACTTTCTTTATATGCATGCTATCGGTTTAACGAATACTATGAATTTAGTTTAGGTTGATAAGGCTAATAGGTAATTTATCAAAAATTTACTTTTTACGTTACATAGAGTAGTGTCGGTTTAATCGTGAAACTTCGACAAGTCATAACTTCTTTGTTTTAAGTCGGATTTCAACATTTTTTATATGTACAGAATCCTTGTGACATATACTATAACTTTGGTTAAGATTATTTATGATAAATAATCTTCCATTAAAAAGTCATTTTTGACGCTTATTATCTCTAAATTGACTATCCCGGATCTATGGGCGTTACAAAATATAAACGAAGGCATGTACTCTCGTCCGAAATCATTAAAAGCTTAAAAAGGATTGTAGAACTCACTTTCGTTGCGTGCTTTATCGTTGCATTATTCAGATCAAAAACTGGCATTCGAATTGTGACTCGGGATTTCACGAACGAAACATTGTTTTGATAAAACAATATTATAGGGTTGTAGATCATGCAAAATCGAGTTGGAAAAACTACTCGCAATCACCAGAAAACTCCCCAGTGGCTAGCCAGAAAATTCTCAAAAGAATTTCCATTGAACAAAAAGATGGACAAAAAAGTAGTTTTTCGAAGGTGGATCTTGGTGGGGATATTTAGCACTAGTTAAGGGGGAGGAGGGGATCAAGTGGGTCAATTCTAGTGATTTTTGGTGGTGTTTAACGACGACAGCTAGCGCCGGTAGGGAGTGGTTGGAGACAACAACTGCTTTCTTGCCAGATCTGATGGGTTGGGGTAGGACCTGGTTTGGAAAGGTGGTCAGAGCAATTAGGTGGTTGAACAAAACTCCGATGGTGGCTTAAGATGTCGGTATGGTGGTGAAGTTGTGTAACTTCTAGAGAGAAAGAAGGAGAGATTGAGATAGAAAGTGCTGTGGGGAGAGAGGTCGTCGCCTCCTTCTATTTATATACATTAAGGGACCACAAAATCTTGTCAAATGTCAGCTCTGAAATGCGCCAAGTCTCACCACCATGAACGCGGAACGTGTCGCATTCTAGAACTACGTGTCAAAATGTAGAAAAACGACTTCATTCGAATTTCCCGAATATACTAGTTAGATGTCCCGAACACGGTGGTTCCAAATATGTGATAAAAATTTTCTAAACAATAGATGTAACTATGTTAAAAACGTGTCTGATGTTATTATTATAGTTTTCACGCTTCGACTGACTTCGTAAAACGACCATTACTTCGTGATAAACATATTTTGAGAATGAAATCAAATTATAGAGTATAGTCTGAGTCCAAAAGTGGGCTCATAAATACTTAACGATATGTGTAGTTAACCCAACGAATGGATTCAACGTTCATTAACAAAAATCTTAATTATGTAATTGATTTGTTTTCTTAAAAAGGGCATAACTTTCACGTATGACCTCAATTTTCGACATTCTTTATGTCCACTGAATCATATTCATAGGCTAGCTCTATCTATTTAAAGTATTATTGGTTCATAAGTACACCTAACACATAAATCTTATTTTCAACACATTAACTAAATATTTATATATGGTGAATAGCGTTTTGTTGATTAATGATTTACATCCACCGAGACTAATAAAGTATTACACATGCAATTCTAAGTATAAACTTCATTTTCATTAAAAGGATGTAATACAATTCGAAGGCATTACATACTAGGGGTGTTCACGGTCACTGAGACCATGAACGATGACTTCATTTTTTAGTTTGTTACATGAAGGGTTCCTTGAAATCATCTTCAATACCTATGTTAGAACAATCAGTTCATGGTATAACTGTAAGTAATGAGTTAGAGTGGATAGCTTGCCGTCTTTTAGTCGACATTTTCTCCCTTTTTATAGTTATATAGATTTGGCTTAGGTAAGGGGTGTTGTATTTGTGCTAATATTTTATGCATAGGACTTGTTTTAGCTTTGTAATGGTTTTTTATTAAGTAGTGTTATTGTTTTTTCCTCTGCTAGTTTTTAAGGGAATTAATTAGGCCTTACTGATATTTAATTATATTTATGCTTGTATAGGTTTGGCCCTAACCTTCACCCTTTTGATGGTCATCGATTGTTATCAGATGCAACTAACCTTCCACAGTTAAGGCCTTCTATATAGTTTTATTAAGTAGGATCACCATAATAAGAACCCTAAATCTTATATATCATACATCTAATAGCACCTCACCTATTTTAGCTGAGCCACTGTTTGACGTTTGTTTCCATGAATTTTACCCTTGCTTGAAAAGGAGTATTGAATCCCCATATATTCAAATGTTGAAACTTTATGAGAATCTTTGTTATACACTATAATTGACTTATCTAGATTTGATTATCTACTCAGTAATTTCACCTTAATAAAAAAAATCTTATCCAATATATTTCATTATAATGTTTCTTAGATAGGTGTCAATTATGAATCTATTTAGGAAATACTTTCTTCTAAAATTCCATTTAGAAATGGAAGATGCAAGGTGTCGATGAAGGTTGAAGTTTTTTAATGGTATGGAGTCAAGGGAAACATAGACAGTAGTGAGGGGTGGAATTGTCTATAGATTAAGAGGTAAGTACGTTTAGGAGGAGAGATTCCATCTAAAGAGCCTCAACCCAAAAGGTGGGAGGTAGATGAGAGTAAAACAAAAGTGTGCTCATCATGTTGTTAACAGTGCATATCATGCATTTAGACTTCCCAATTTATTGGAAAAGTTAAGGCACAAGAAACAAAAAATAATGCATTGTGAATAAATGCATTGAGAAGATACAATGTCCATTTAAGTGACTTTAGTCATGGAATTGTGTATTTGTACTAAATGGGTATAATGCGAATTTTTATAATTTTATTTGTTAAACTTATGAGTAAATAGATTTAAATTTGTAAGTTTTAAGTCAAAAATGAATTAACAATGTCATTAAAGTTTGTTGAACTATAGTTCACAATGCTTATGTAAGGAGTTATGCAACACGTCAAATTGATTTTCACATAGAATGGCATGGTAATTTGCTATAACTGAAGTAGGTAATGTACAAAGAGAATGTGATTTGTAATGTCGATGGTATGCGAATTTTTAGGAAGTATGGTGCCCAATTAAGATCAAAGAGAATGTGTCGCGTGAATTTAATATGAAGCAATTCAACTTGAAATTGTATGACACATCCATATTATTTACACAATGCGTAAAACTCTTATCTATAACATTCTATGTCATACCTTAATTTGGCCATTCAACTCTTTTGTTAACATCCACCGATAGTGAAAAAGAAGGGGACGAAATTATGAGCCTTGATCAAGAGTGAAACTTCCACTAAAGGATTTTCAAAGGGGATCAAGCCACTTAACTTCTAGTAGTTGAATCAAGGTATCCTCCTTATTTTCCTTCTCAAGTTGATATGTTCTTCAATGGTGAAAATGGAAAGAGTTTTGATAGAACTTGTAATAAATGTCTTGAAATGTTAGTATGAAGTAATAGTAAGTGTTTAATCATGATTTCAAACTTATTATGATAAATCTACGATGGAGATCATGAATTTGAAAATGATGAGTCCAAAACCCTAAATAGGTGATTATGTATTTAATGGAAATTAAGCTTATATATTGACAAGTTAAGACATATATACGAGATATTCGTGGAGATTAATTGGTTTTATATTGAGATAAGGAATTTGTATGATCAAATGAATTATTTTGGTAAAGATGGCTTGGAATTAAGCTCTCTATAGAATTATTCATGATAAAAAGAACTTAATGTATTGCTTGAATATAAATTTAAGATAGTTGATCAAGTGGCACCAACTCGAGACAAGAATTGTAGTTAGTTTTCACTAACTAAAAAAGTTAGTAGATGTGGATTATTAATGGGCACATAGAAAAGTATTTTTCTTATATGAATATGTTTGATGAAAACTGTTTTGTTACTTGAACCTTTATGTTATTATGTGATTTGAGTTAAGGGCTATTGCTAGAATTTTATTTATAAAAGTTTTAGCATGCCATTTTAAAGGGGTACTGATAATAGATTTATTATTAAAGTACTAAGCATGCTATATGTTCATTGATTGATGTTGATTTATTCATAATTTGATTCTTATGTTTTATGTTATGAATACCTTTATAGTTATGAAAGGTTCAGACATGTCCCAGTAATGGGACGAATGAAATGCTACTAGGATTGTACCTCCCATCTTGATCTTGAAGTAGTTGTCGAGGGATATAGACTCTACAATCAACTACGATAAGATTAGCGCTCCCGTTGGTTGCAAATCGACAACGGGTATAGACTCCACATCGACCTGAATGAGATTAGCTCTCATGTGGTTATTAAGCATATATATTGGTAACTCGTGAAGCTTATGATGTTACAATTTTTATGATTTTTTTTAAGTTTTCATGATGTTTTGAAAGTAAGATTTGAGATTTATGAAGTTTCATAAGTTTATGGTATTAAATGTTTGTGAAATGTTAAAGTTCTTATGAAATATTTCAAGATATATCGTATTTATTTTGTTGAGTCTAAACACATGTATCTTACAGTCTTTTGACTTACATATTTTATTTTTTTGAATTGGTTTGTATCCAAGATCAAAGACTAATGATTACAGGTTTACGTGTTAATAAAGATATTTTGGACTACCTAGAATAATCTTCAATATGTATTATCTCTTTCTTTATACTATGGTTGTGATTATCATTTGTAACACCAATGTTTGTAAAGTCTGATAAAATGTTTGAAGGTTTTTGAAAAACCATATTTTGATCATGAGTTAATGTCGTGACAAAATGTACAACCATGGTATTTTAATGGTTCTAAAAGTATGGGTGTTACATGTTCTCTTTGGTGACAACGCCTCCACACCCTTTACTACTGACGGCATCCTTAATACCTCTACTTTAACCTTTACCCACTTCTCTCCCTCTCATATTGATATGTGAAAACCACCCTATCTCCACATGCTTCTCTTGCGCCTTTCTTCTTGAACCATGCACCAATATTAACCACAATATTAACCACATCCATTTAAGGAAACATTTTATTGTTGGAATATTAGTATAAATTGATTTAGGTTTGACTTGATTTTTAGCTTTAAACGTGAGTTTGAATTGGGTTTGTTTCACATTGCAGCTCATTTTAGATTAGTTATTTGCTCATGGTCATGGTGGTGATGACGGCTGGATATGGTTGGTTGCAGGTTGCAAATGGTGGTAGAAGGTTGTGTTCTTTTTTTTTTGTTATTTATTTATTTTTTTTGTTTTTTGCTGGAAGTGGACGGTGGTGATGAGAGGTGGATAGTGGTGGCGAGAATGGATGTAGTTGGTTGGAGAAGATGATTGGTACATAACTTAATGCTAAATCATATAAAAAAAGTTATTAATAAACCGTGTATACAAAAAACATAAACAGGCAATATGTGGTTTAAATGGTAGATTGTGAACCATTCGAATGATTTAACGATAAAGCATATACGAATTGTAATGTTTAATCATGTGTATATACATTTTTTTCCTTTAAAATAATAGTGTATAAGACTTCAACTTAGCATATTGTGGTTAGGTATGTCGGTGAATATATAGATACACCATATAATCAAGTCCACGTTCATTTTATTATCTAGACAATAATACATTAATACTCATTATTAAATTCGTAATTTAGATCAAGACCCAACCAAGTCAACGTTGGAAGCTTGAAACCAACAAAACCAAACCCGATTTGGCATGAACTGTGTTCTAGATTATATATATATATATATATATATATATATATATATATATATATATATATATATATATATATATATATATATATATATATATATATATATATATTCAAATCTCTTAACTATTTTTTTTAAATAGTCAAAATTAGTCTTTTCCGAAAATTGTAATGAAATTACAGGTGATTAGGTGATTAGAAACAACTATGATTTTGTACTCTCTAGATGTGATTTCCTCTACTTGGATGCAATTTGCCCCAATTTCGGCCGGGTCGGAAGTATAAAAATCTCAAATTTTGGAAGTAAATCTCATTTTCACATTTTCAGATTATCATGAGAGGAAATCCCAGTTAGATTGTCCGTTTCAGAGAAAATCTGTTGAAGAAGACCAAAAATCGTAGTTGTGAGGTTTGTCTCTGCGAATGTACAAGTGTCTGATCCGCAAGTCATGCAACAACGACTTGTATATTCATAGCTGTAAGGTTCATTTGTGAACAAGGACATAAATGAGCCGAGTCGAGCCCGAACATACCCAAGTTCTGCTTGAGCTCATTTAAATTCATGTGGGGTCGAGCTTGAGTTCGTCTCATTTCGAGCATGGTTTGTAAGCTCCTGCTTGGCTTGTGGGAAAAATAACATACTTGAGCTCGGCTCTGCTGAGGCTCGTTTTCTTTATCATGTGAGCCTAAATGCACTTAGGTTCGACTTGAGCTTGTTTATGGTTTCTGAGCTCGTTTAAATGTTTATCATGCATTCGAGTGAATAAATCCAACATCAAAACATAGATCCACGAAGTCTACCTTTCCATTGATTTAACGTCTAAAATTTAACAAAAAATAAAAACATAATAAGTAAAAGCTCAACTTACAAATATTAATTAAACTCTCAATTACAAAATGACCAGAAATAGACAAATTTTCCTCGTGCAACCTCATTCCTCAAAAATGCATAAAGTAATCATTTTTGGAAATAGTTTTCGGATCAAGTGTTACAGCCCAAGTTTTCCAAACCTTTTTCAAACCTTAAAATGATATGGCTTTAACAAAATCATCACACGGGTATTAACTCACACTTAAAAAAACTTGTCCCACAAAACATTTATGATTAAAACATTGGGTGTTACCATTAAGCATCATACAAACCATAGAAACAAATAAGACTTATATCAATAAAACATATAGGGAACTAAACAAGTTCCACTTCATTCTCTATCTCATTACTTCTACTTCCATCTATCATCTTTCTCTTTGAATATAACTTGGTATACATGACATTAAAAAGAGATACGTAAGAAAAAAAATGTCTCGTGAGTTACATGGGTTTGTGACCCAAAACATTTCTAAAACCTTCAAATATTCAAATTTTAACCAAGAACATCTTCAAATCCTCAAGCAACTGAGAACTCTCTGAACCGAGAACCGGTTTACGGCCACAAACATGTGTTCGGCCGTAAACCCGTGTTCGACTGTAAACCCGTGTTCAGTCGCAAACCCCTTGGAACTAAAAACCTTTCCACACTCGTACAAATTTCGGTAATCACTCTCAACACAATAACAAGTTTTTTCTAACACTTTAATTAATGGTTTCATTAATTTAAATATAATTATGTGTTTGAATATTATTAGGATACCTTTAGTTTCGTGTAATCCAACTTGAAGATCATCTCTTCAGTCTCGCAATCCAGTCAAAAGCACATATCAAAGGTGAGTTCATAACCCTACGTTTTCACTATTTTTCAATCTTTTGAGGGGGGGGGGGGGGGGGGGGGATACAAGTAAAACACAAAGTAATTTTGTGCTAACATTCAAAAGATTTCAAACAGTTTTAAAGCACTACAAGTTATTTTCAACTGATTCAAATTGTTTTTAAAAAGTATTTCAAACTACTTCAAATGTTTTATACTTTTCATTTAAAGTGCATGTTATATGTATACGCCTTATACATATGTAAATACCATTTCATTTAAATAAAGAATTACCCCTTTTGTAACATGTCGAGTAAAAGAGTACCTTTCTTATCACTTTATCGATATATACAAACAGTTTAGTTACAAGGACTTTCTGTGCATACATAGCATACATTTAAATCCTAATAGGTATAGTTTATGGAACACTACTCTAGTTCACTACTACAAGGATACACTAATAAAATAATTATATAAGTATAATTATTTAGTATTACAAAGTACATCACTACAGGTTACTTCAAACGCTTACTAATACAACAGAACACTATAACGTTATACGTAGAACTAGTTAATACAGGGTTGTGAGGTACTACTTCGGATACCCACCAGGGTACAGGTTCAAGTTCTATAAATTATAACCAGAGTCTCCCGGATGGAGAGCATAAGATTTGTGTATAGATCTATACGGGACTGACAATCCCACATCCAAACTGCTAGCTACAGTTAGGCAAGCATGTCCTGGGAGTGTGACAAATATCATAAATACCGACGCCTGAAGATCGTCGTAGATGCCATTTGGTCATATTAGTATGGTTATATGAAACTCACAATAGTATAAACAAGTTTTACAGGTTTAACACTACTTCAAAGATTTTATGTTAGTATTAAATCTCTCTACACTACTAGTAAAATACAATTTCGTATTGGGAAAAGGATTTCGTACGAATGTTTTGATAATTAATCCAACTATAGTACACTACCTTACATTACTTCTGGTGGAGTCCAGGCACTATTACAGACACTACAGACATGACTATAGTATAAGTACTATACTACATTTTCAGTAACAAGAACATACTATTTTCTAGTACAGAACATGCTTTTCTGAAAGAACATTTATCTAGGGGTATCATTCAAAAAAATTTGCATACATACACCACTATAATACTTTACTTTTGTAAGTACAAATCAGCAGAACATACATTTCATTACATTAGAAAATATAGGATTTTCTGGGAGAACAAACTAAGGTTTTCAAGGAACAAAGTACATACTTTCTAAATACAAATGCTTATGAACTCACCAACTTTAATGTTGACACATTTCAAAACCATTTGTATTCTCAGGTCACTAGTAGACAGGTACACGTACAGGGTCTCCAAAAGACAGAGCATGGTAGCTTGAAGTCTTTATTTTGCTAGTTACTTTTGAAGTCAATCATGTATGATTCAAATTCAATGTAAACACTATATTATTAATAAAATGGTTGTTTTTGCTTTAAATTACTATTATACAATTGTTGTGATACTTGAACATGATGTCCTCCACCCCTGATTGTTTCCACCGTCTTGGTTTGGGTGTGTGACAGATTAGTATCAGAGCATTGTTTATAGTGAGTTCAGTATATCAACTGGTAAAAGATATACGACTATAAATACAATGGGGCCGAATATCTCTGACTAAAATTATACTTTTAGAATATAAGTATTTTACGAGAAGTATACATACATACATACTAGAACAAGTATCACAAGAAGTACAATACACACGTATTTAGGAAGTTGGACAACATGAGTAGGTCTAGAGATATATAATAAGATTTGGGAAGAAAATAGCCCGATCAACTATATTTAACCGAGATGTGATTAGCATATGCTTAGGAATGGTTGTGGTGTTGCAATAAACCTAAAACTTACCAACCCCCATATACAAAGGATATCCAGACCAAAACATAAAGTAAAATACTATAGGAGTATTTTAGGATACTATAACATAATGAGAAGACTAAAACCATACCAAGATCATATACTAGGAAGCTCTAAAATCAAACATACAGTTAACATGATATAGGAATATTTTAGGCACTACAATTAACTTATGTGAAAATTAGAAGACCCTTGTTGTGGGTCTATAATTGCGGAGTGTATACTGCCAGGGTTGGATATAATTGATATTTTATAGACTTAGAATTCGTGACCTACGCTCTACTTCATGTTCCTTGTTTGGTTGTGGTTTTAGAGTAGGGTTAAATATTCGAAGGTCTATTTAATCTTAAGTTATATACAACTTGTATACACTGCGTAATTATAGGGAGGCTCAATAAGGATCACCCCATAAAATAAAATTCATTTTACTTAAATCTCATAGATTCTTTAAACACACCAATTCTCGCCCAAACAATATAGATAAATATAGCCACTCCACTATGACAGTCAGCATAAGAGGTTCATGAGGAGAATTCTGAGAGGGGATCAACCGAAGAAAAAGGAACCAGAGTAATCACTACCGAACTATACCCTAGCGAGAATAGACATAGGGAACTCACTCAGATATCCGAGGTCTGACATTCCATTGTGAAGTAATGGGGATCAGTGTCAAGACCCGAAGCAGGATGGAGCGTAGATTCAACAATTCTACGGAGGACATGAACACTATAGTAATGCCCAGAGACAACAAATCCCTACAGTTGAATCTAGGATAATCATGCTAGGAACATAGAACAGAGAAAACCACTCACTAGACATGCGAAGAAACCAAGCACTGTATGAGTCACACTAGTAATTAATAAACTAATACAACCTATTCAGTTAGTAATTACACTGCTCACACTATATGTTAGGTTTATCTTGTCTTTTGTAACAACTAGTACCAAATGTTCAATTCACTGAAATTCATTCCAAGGTTACCACTACTAATTCATAAGTTTATTTTATATAGACCTCTATTATGAATCATTTTCAGAATACTATAAAAGTTGGAACATAATAGACTCAGAACTAAGATAAACTTGGTTAGATAGCTCTCGACTTATAGCCACTACTAAAGACTCATTACCGTCTCATATTGTAAACCTTATGGTAGAAAGATGCCTTTTCGTAGACCTATAGGGTGCGATCATATCAGCACTAATGCACTGAATCCCATCAGAACTCCCTAGCTATGTGTGCTTGGGCGAGAATAGTACTAGGATGGACAAACTTAACACTCGTACAAAATCTACTTCTACCCAGTACCATAACTCCATCTCAGGAATGTTTAGCAGAAACATTGAGAATAGTTCAGAAAAGCACAAAATTTATATATGTGTATATAAATTATGAGAATGCAACTAGCAATGACCATCATTACTCACGATATCGTTTCTCGGGCGAGACACCAATTATGTTGATAGACTCTGCTACTTTTCAAGTAGCGGTCACAACAATTGTAATGGCCGTCATGGTACAACTCAATGCTAACAATGCTAGCGCAAGCGCAAGCGGTGTCGACAATACTAATTGCAATAACAATCAAGGACACCAGTGGGTGTCTACTGACAAGGACACCTCAGACCACAAAACTAAGAGCAAGAAACAAAAGTTCTGGAACAAAAAGGAGTGCAACGTATCTCAAAGGCTTGCTAAGAGCCAACAACCTGTGGTTGCCCCTGCAGTCACAACAGCAACCACCATGCCTGCCTCAACATCTGCCACGACATCTGTCACTCCAGTCCATACCAGTCGATATGTTGGAACGCTCCCATAATGTAATAAGTGTAACCTCCATCATAGTGAAGTGTGTCGAAAGGTGTAGTGCAAGAACTGCCTCAGGAGAGGACATACTACCCGTTTCTATAGGACTCCGACCCGACATAGCACCTCATACACCAATGCCAATGTGATCCCAGTATGCCACTTATGCAGTGAAACATGGCACTTCAAGAGGGACTGTCCAACCGAGAGCAATGACGAAGGGGCAGGTGGAGTTTGACAATCGAACCAGTAGAAACAACGAGGAACCTTACTCGGACTTTTAGGAGTGTTTCCAAAACAAGGATAATTCAGCATCGTACGGTTTTTGGTACGTGGTATGTTTGCTAAAACCTCCGAAAATTAGAAAGTTGTTATAGTATTCGCTCGTTCCATCAAATCACAACACTCAGATAAAAATATATACTTAATATCCTTGTAGGTGAGCCGTGATGACTGAGTGTATACACCAGGGTTATGTATAATTAAGATATTGTAGGCTTAGAGTGAGTGATTCCGTCTTATCTCCTGTTCCTTGTCTGGTTGTGGATTTAAGGTAGAGTCGCTCGGTCGACGGTCTTATCATTTCTTAATTATACATGACTTGTATACACCAAGCGATCATAGAGGGACCTGATAGGAATCATAATATGAAGTGTCATCACTAGCTATCAGAACACTCTTACTGCTAGTATTGCTTACCGTGGTACGAATCATTTGCAATAGTAATAACTAGGTTAAAACAAAAAGCACTAGAAATGTTCACACAGATGCACTATCATTCTAACAAACATTCCTTCCGAACCAACTTAACACGTGTTCTAACAACGTCATCCGACCTAGATTGGCTTGGTCCCTACCATACCAATCACATGTGTTACTAAAGAGACGCTTCACCTTAACCGACCGACTAGCGAGACTCTTGTCACTCTTAACAACAAATCCGACACTGAACCTCAGAATTGACTCTAACTTTAGACCTATGAAGTGCTCATGCAAGGAGTATTATATATTTTTGTAACCTTTCCCAAGTATCCCCAGCAGACCTTTTGGGAATACGACTCGTGCAGCAAGTCAGGTTCAAGCACAGAAGCTAGGGACAAATACGGTTAACCTATCACTGTTAAGTGTATACGTGAGGGTGGTATATAATTAAGGTTATAAGGACTTAGGATGTGTGTTTCTACCCTATCTCTTGTTTCTTGTTTGATTTTGGACTTAGGGAAAAATACCCATCCAACCGTCTTGTCAATCTTAATTATATATGACTTGTGTACACGAGGTGATGATGGATGGACCATGTACGAGTCCTACCATGAACTTCAGGACAAAAGCTACTCAGATCTACAAGTGGACGTCCCACCAATTGGATAAACATAGACAAGTAAGCCAAACCCACCCACTCTCCACCGATCAAAACAACAGATCCAACAACGAAGATCTGTTGGAACGTCAAGCGATGATCTGAGATCACTGGGGAACGAGAAGTTCAGAGGGAACTGAAGTACTTACCCCTTTCCAAATTCCTAGCAGCCGCTCAAATCCGAATTTCGGGACGAAATTCCCTCTAATGGGGGATTATGTTGTTGGATAAGATGTTAAATCCATAACTATATTTGGTATGTACTTGACTCGACCCAACATGGTCCATTTGGGTTGCATGGCATCATACATTTGGATAGACTAAATGAGAGAAATAACACTTTTGGTTTATTAATATATTATATTAAAGTATTATTTAATTAGTATTGATCAATAATTAATTTGGAATTAATTAATTGATCAAAAGATGACTAATTAAATATATGGGTTGATTATGTAAATCATACTTAACTTGTATAGTGGGCTAAAGGGTCCATGGATTATCAAGTTGGATTAAAACCCATAGGATGCTCCATGGGAGTTACAAACCCATGGATCGTAGAAATAAAGAGTCATGCCACATTAGGGTTTACATGGCGTTACCCTAGATGTGACACACTATATAAAGAACATGATACTCACCAAAATCGGTTACACTAAGAATAAGAGAGGGCAAGCCGATTTTACAAGTGTTAGACATTCTCTCAAAGTTATTCCAAAGCAGTTGGTGCTGTTTGAAGCATTTGAGGCATCAGACTTGGGGTGCTAGGCTCTCAAGGTTTTCATGGAATCAAATCAACTACAAGGTATGTAATTCTAGCCATCTTTTAGATTAAGAGTTCCCCATGTATGCCAGATAGGATAATGAACCTTGGGAATCAAATTTTGCATATATTTTAGACAAACATAGATCCAAGGTTTTCTAGGGTTGCATGTACACTTAAGGGTGTTAGAATGCTCAAAACATATCAGTGGTATCAGAGCCTAGGCTTGTGTGTTAATACTTGATGCAAAATAGTGAAAAAAAATCGAATTTTTGAGCTGTCTGCACAAGGGACTCGACGAGTCCAAGTGAAAATGCAACCAACTCAGAGAGTCAGTTCGTGCACTCGACGAGTTGGCTAGGCAGAGTGCAGAATTTCGATTTTTGCTGCTGGAAATGGACTAGAAAAATTACCCTAAATTGTTTTGGTGTTGTAAAACTTGTTTTAGATGGTGTAATGCTTGTTCTAATCCATTTACAATGGCTAATATCAAAATTACATGATTATATGTGTTCTTGAAATTTTGATATGAATATTCATGTCTTATGAGTTCTTGATAGATCATAGGAATTACTTGTTTAATGCTGAATTCATGATCTTTATGTGTTTTAATGGATTCCATAACTTGTTCTCAAGTTATGGATAACCAAAAGTCTCTTTGTGTTAAACCCATTAAAAGAACACATAAGTTACAAAATGGCAGCTTAATGGGTGTCCACTCTCACGCATCACTTCCTTGATCGGTAGAGGGTCGTTAGCCGAACTGGTAGGACAAGGACTTATAAATTCTCATTAAAAGTATGATGAATATTATAACGTAACTAAATGTTCTATTAAACTCACAATCTTAGTTACTTTAGGAAAATGTGAATAAGGTGCTAATCCATGAAATTACACTTTACACTTTGATTAAGTCGTTAGTGGAGCGTGTGTGGTTAACCGGCACACTAACCTGGACTTAAGAAGGTAGGTAAAGGGTGACATAAAGTTTATTATAGGTCGGTAGAGTGCGTGTGGTTAACCGGCACATCGATTGAGTGATAAACTTTAAGGTTACCAAGTGATTTGCATGGTTACTTCACACCTCGTTTTGTGATCCTCGGTATCCCAGTCACAAAACTTGGAGGGCACACTCGAGGTTAAAACATGCCTTTGAAAAGTTGATTGAATCTCAAAAGAATCTAAGAATTTCTAAGAACCAATTAAAACATAATAAATTATATTTCGGTTTTTGGTGGAAATTGGTGAATCGTCATTAACCTGCCTTTCAAATATGTTTTAGCTTAGATTACGGCATACCTCTTCTAAGTTATGATATATTGTGATTGGATCCTAGCCTTTATATTACATTTGAGTGTTTTATTAAGCACTATGCTTATGTCTAAACTAAACTTGTTCTCTTCTTTTTCAGATGTCTTCCAACAACACTGCTTCTTCCTCAAACCCTACTGACTCCTTTTCCTTCATGAACCTATGTGGGAGGGTCATCTTCGATGGTTCCAACTTTATGGATTGGATCCGGAACACCAGGATGGTGACTCATTACGAGGACAATGAATATGTCCTCGATAAGGAGCTAAAGGAGATCGACGAGTCCACTATGACTCCCCAGGAGATCACTGACTTCCGGACTCATGAAAGAGATGCCACCAAAGTGGCATGCATCATGATGGCCACCATGACAGCTGAACTCCGGAAGTCGTATGAGGACTACTACCCTTTTGAGATGCACCAAGAATGATGGAAAGATACCATCAGGGTGCTCGTCAAGAGCGATATGAAATTATCTTCTCCATCTTAACAACCAGGATGAATGACGGAGAATCCGTCACGAGCCACATGCAGAAAATGAAAAGGTATGTGGATCGGTTGCAGAAGCTCAATGTGATCTGCCCCGAGGAGCTTGCAATAGATATCATTTTGCACTCCTTACCCTCGTGTTATGATCAATTCCGCATGACATACCACATGAATAAGGAAGAAGTCACACTCTACAAACTTTAAGGATTCCTAAAGACCGCAGAAACAGGTCTTAAAGGTAAGTCAGTTGTTAACACTCCTACTCCTACTCCAAACTCTGCCCCTGTCTTGGCAATCGGGAAAAGTAGAGGGAAGAAGAGGAAGAGCCCTTCAAAGGGTACGAAGGGTAAGAACCTTGATGGATCTTCTTCAATTGGAAGCAAGAAAGGTTTCGTCACTCCTTCTTCTGACCCAAAAGAGGTTGAATGCTTCTATTGCCATGAAAAGTCGCGTTGGAACCCTTCAAATCTGCCACAATGGATGCTAATCGTTATTATTTGACTTTTACTGATGATTATATTAGATATGAATATGTCTATTTAATCAAGAATAAGTCAGAGACTTTTTAAAGGTTTAAAGAGTTTAAACAGGAAGTCGAGAATTAATTGGGCAGGAACATTAAGATGCTTCGATCCGATTGTGGTGGTGAGTATCTTAGTATAGAGTTCCTCGACTATCTTAAGGAATGTGGGATTATCTCACAATTGACACCTCCCACGACACCATAGTTGAATGGTGTGGCTGAGAGGCACAATTGAACATTGTTGGATATTCGTTCCATGATGAGTCGAGCTTCGCTACCAATCTCGTTTTGGGGGTATGCCTTAGAGACTGCCGCCTCTATCCTTAATTTGTTCCCTAAAAAGAAAGTTGCCAAAACTCCTCATGAGATGTGGACTGGTAAAGTTCCTAAACTATACCACATCAAGATTTGGGGTTGCGAAGCTTTCGTGAGACACAAGACTCATGATAAGCTTGAACCTCAAAGTAAGAGGTGTATTTTCATCAGCTACCCACATAAATCCTTTGGTTACCTCTTCTACAAACCTGGTGACAATGTGGTCTTTGTAGCATGGAGGGGTGTCTTTCGAGAGAGAGAGAGAGAGAGTTCATAAGCCAAAGAAACAGTGGGAGGCAAATTTTCCTTGAAGAAATTGAAGAGTCAAGTGGTGAAGGAACTTCAAACCCTAGCACTCAACCTGAGGAGGAAACTCCTGTTAATCCAATTGACAAGTATGAACCTCTGAGGCGTTCCACAAGGGTTAGGAATGCACATGTGCATTATTATGGTTTCCATATTACTGCGGAAGGTGAGAAACTTATCAGTGATGAGACATTGGTACGTTTGGATGAACCTAACAGTTATGCAGAAGCCATGGCAGGCCCTGAGTCTGGCAAATGGAAAGAGGCAATGGACAACGAGATACAGTCTATGTATGACAATCAAGTTTGGAACTTGGTTGGTAATGTACCTGGTCGTAAGACAGTTGGGTGCAAATGTATCTTCAAGAAGAAGACCGACATGGATGGTAATGTACACACATATAAGGCGCGACTGGTTGCAAAGGGCTTTTCTCAAACTACGGGAGTTGATTATGAGGAGACCTTTTCACCAGTTGCAAAGATTAAGTCCATTAGGGTTCTGTTAGCCATCGTTGCATTTCATGATTATGAAATATGGCAAATGGATGTCAAAACCTCCTTCCTTAATGGAAGTTTGGCTGAAGATGTTTACATGAGTCAGCCAAAGAGTTTTGTCAGTACAAAATACTCTAATAGAGTGTGTAAGCTCGATAAATCTATTTATGGATTAACACAGGCACCTCGGAGATGGAGTCTTTGCTTTGTTGAGAAAGTCAAAGAATTTGGCTTTTCAAGGAGTGAAGATGAATCTTCTGTCTATGTCAAGGCTAATGGGAGTATAGTCAGCTTTTTGGTATTATATGTGGATGACATACTAGTCATAGGAAATAATATCCCAACCCTGTAGGAAGTGATGTCCTATCTTGGGAAGTGTTTCTCTATGAAAGACCTAGGAGAAGCTGCCTATATTCTAGGGATAAGGATTCTGAGAGATCGGAGTAAAACACTAATTGGACTTAGTCAGAGTACCTACGTGGATAAGGTGCTGAAGAGGTTCAGCATGCAAGACTCCAAGAAAGGAGAGTCACCCATCCAGAGTAATGCCAGACTGAGTAAAACTCAAAGCCCGAGTACTAAGGCTGGGATAGCAAAAATGAGTCGAGTACCTTATGCTTCTGCAGTAGGATCGATCATGTATGCTATGACCCGTACTCGTCGTGATGTGACCTTTTCCTTGAGCATGGTCAACAGATATCAGGGAAATCCTAGCAAGGCTCACTGGACTGCGGTAAAGAATATCCTCAAGTACCTGTAGAGGACTAACGACTCGGTCCTTACCCTCGATTGGAGTGATGACTTGAGAGTTGTAGGGTATAGTGATGCTAGCTTTCAAATTGATAGGGATAATTTCCACTCTAAGTCAAGTTGGGTCTTTACCTTAAACGGAGGAGCAATTACTTGGAAGAGTTCCAAGAAGGAGACAATGGTTGATTCAACTTGCGAATCAGAGTGTATTGCAGCAAACTAGGCAGCAAAGGAGGCGATATGGCTGAAGAACTTCATTGGACACCTTGAAGTTGTAACAGATATAAAGGAGCTAATGGAAATTTTCTATGATAGTGAAAGTGCAGTTGCCTTAGCCAAGGAACCAAGGGATCACAAGAGATCCAAACACATCGACAGAAAATACCATTTCATCAGCCATCGAATAAAAGAAGGACTCCTCATGCCAAAGAGGGTATCATCGGATGAGAACCCAGGAGATCCCCTCACGAAGGGACTGAGTCGGGTTAAGCATCTCCAGCATGCTCTGAGCATAGGGCTGAAGGATGATGTTAGTTTTAGTTGTTAGATAATTTTGAAATTTGTAAAGTGTAACTGACAATTGATGATGAATAAAAGTTATGTTTATTTATGAGTAAAGTGTTGCTATCTTTTGCCAATCGTTTACTACATTTCTTTTGCACGTTTTGACTTCCAGAATAATTATGTTTGGTATATCATATTATTTGAATTCTCCACAGTCGGTTATATGTTGGAAGTAGGTATGAATCAAGACTATCATGAGTTGGTTGTAGAGGTAAAAGTGTTGGACATGGCTACAACACTCATTAGTGCTCATAAGTTTTGACCATTGGATTTAACCCATGCTCACTGGTATCACTTCATGGAATTTATCTTGAGTGATCGTGAGACGGTAATATCATATAAGTCTTCAAACCTAGAGATATGACTTGTTGCCTATGAGTTGGTTATGCATTGATCGTACAAAACCACATTTGTAACTCGATGTTATAAAACATAATTTTGTGTGATTCCACAAGTAGTAGAATAAGCATATGAGTCGAAGTTTATCTGTTTCTTCTTGTATTAGAAGCAATATCTAGGCCCCTCGATGATTTTGTTTTGACCTATGTACCGCGCCCGGTCAGAACCGAATTGATGTGTTCAGTTTAGTTCTATGTCAAACAAGTCGGAAATCGGAAAACAAACTGCTGGACAATAAGAAAGACATTGTTCCATGTATTTGTCCGAAAGATATCTAGGATAGAGGATTATATGATCACTTATCTTAAATGGCGTATCATCATCTTCTCAGTTCTGAGAGACCTTGAAAGAGCTACGATTGCTTACAGATATAGTTATTAGACTTATCCAAGTGGGAGACTGTTGGATAAGATGTGTAAGTCCATAACTATATTTGGTATGTATTGACCCGACCCGACATGGTCCATTTGGGTTGCATGGCATCATGCATTTGGATAGACTAAATGAGAGAAATAACACTTGTGGTTTATTAATATATTATATTAATAGTATTATTTAATTAGTATTGATCAAAAGTTAATTTGGAGTTAATTAAGTGATCAAAAGATAAATTATTAAATATATGGGTTGATTATGTAAATCATCCATAACTTGTATAGTGGGCTAAAGGCTCCATGGATTATCAAGTTGGGATAAAACCCATAGGATGCTCCATGGATACTCTATGGGAGTTACAAACCCATGGGTCATAGAAATGAAGAGTCATGACACATTAGGGTTTACATGGTGTAACCCTAGATGTGACACACTATATAAAGAACATGATACTCACCAAAATCGGCTACACTAAGAATAAGAGAAGGCAAGCCAATTTTACAAGTGTTAGACATTCTCTCAAAGTTATTCCAAAGCATTTGGTGTTGTGTGAAGCATTAGAGGCATCACACTTGGGGTGATAGGCTGTCAAGGTTTTCATGGAATCAAATCAACTACAAGGTATGTAATTTTAGCCATCTTTTAGATTAAAAGTTCCCCATGTATGCTAGATAGGATTATGAACCTTGGAAATCAAATTTTGCACGTATTTTACACAAACATAGATCCAAGGTTTTCTAGGGTTGCATGTACACTTAGGGGTGTTAGAATGCTTAAAACCCATGAGACGTGACAACCCGATACTTTCTAGTCAACAAAAGTCAATTTCGTTAAATAAAATTTCAAATTTTATTTATTCCGTTAAGCTCGTGAGGGTTAGAAAATAATTTAAATATATAAATAAAATTTATATAATTCTTCAGAACCAAAAACGCTCAAAAAATCAATATTTCCCTCGAAAAATCAGCAAACTCGTCTAGCCACATGTTTACAGTCGTAAACCCATGGGCCACGACCGAGAACCCATTTCCGGCCGCAAAGCCAACCGATATAAAGGTTTTTCCCAGAGAGATTTTTCATTTCTCACCTTCTTCACCCGAAAACTCTCTCAAGTTGCTCCCAAGAACCTCCTAAGAACATTCATATCTTCAAGAAAAAACCTTCAAATCGTCATATTTTCACCAAGAACACCAAGAACATTTTCAAATCTTCAAGCAATCAAGAACTGCTTGAACCAGGAACCGTTTATGGCCGCAAACTTGTGTTTGGCCGTAAACCCGTGTTCGGCCGTAAACCCGTGTTTGGCCGCAAACCCCTTGGAACCGAAAACCTTTCCACGCTCGCACAAATTTCGGTAATCACTCTCAACACAAAACAAGTGTTTTTTAACACTTCAATTAATGGTTTCATTAATTTAAATACAATTATGAGTTTGAATATTATTAGGTACCGTTAGTTTCGCGTAATCCAACTCGAGGGTCATCTCTTCAGTTTCGCCATCCACTCAAAAGCACATATCAAAAGTGATTTTATACCCCCTATGTTTTCATTATTTTTCAATGTTTTAATTGGGGGGGGGGGGGGGGGGGGAATACAAGTAAAACACAAAGTAATTTTGTATTAACATTCAAAAGATTTCAAACTGTTTTAAAGCACTACAAGTTCTTTTCATCTAATTGAAACTGTTTTTACAAAGTGTTTCAAACTACTTCAAATGTTTTATACTTTTCATTTAAAGTGCAAGCTATTTGTATACGCCTTATACATATGTAAATACCATTTCATTTAACATGTCGAGTAAAAGAGTACCTTTCTTATCGCTTTATCGAGTTATACAAACAGTTTAGTTACAAGGACATTCTATGCATACATAACATACATTTAAACTATAATAGGTATAGTTTATGGAACACTACTCTAGTTCACTATTATAAGCATACACTACTAAAATAATTATTTAAGTATAATTATTTTTTATTACAAAGTTCATCACCACAGGTTAATTCAAACGATTACTAATACAAGAGAACACTATAATGTTATACGTAGAACCAATTAATACAGGGTTGTGAGGTGTTATTTCGGGTACCCACCAGGGTACAGGTTCAAGTTCTATAAATTATAACCAGAGTATCCTGGATGGAGAGCATGAGATTTGTGTATAGATCTATATGAGACTAACAATCCCACATCCAAACTACTAGCTACAGTTAGGCAGGCATGTCTGGGGGTGTGACAAATATCATAAATACCAACGCCTGAAGATCGTCGTAGAGGCCAATAGGTCATATTAGTATGGTTATATGATACTCACAATAGTATAAGCAAATTTTACGGGTTTAACACTACTTTAAAGATTTTATGTTAGTATTAAATCTCTATACACTACTAGCACAATACAATTTCGTATTGCGAAAAGGATTTCGTACAAATCTTTTGATAATTAATCAAACTATAGTACACTACTTTACACTACTTCTGGTGGAGTCCAGGCACTATTACAGACACTACAGACATTACTATAGTATAAGTACTACACTACATTTTCAGTAACAAGAACATACTATTTTCTAGTACAAAACATGCTTTTCTGAAAGAACATTTATCTAGGGGTATCATTCAAAAAAAGTTGCATACATACACCACAATAATACTTTACTTTTGTAAGTACAAATCAGCAGAACATACATTTCATTACATCAGAAATATAGGATTTTCTAGGAGAACAAACTAAGGTTTTCAAGGAACAAAGTACATACTTTCCAAATACAAATGCTTATGAAATCACCAACTTTAATGTTGACACTTTTCAAAACCACTTGTATTCTTAGGTCACTAGTAGACAGGTACACGTAAAGGGATTCCAGAAGATGAAGCATTGTAGCTTCAAGTCTTTATTTTGCTATTTACTTTTGGAGTCAATAATGTATGATTCAAATTCAATGTAGACACTATATTATTAATACAATGGTTGTTGTTGCTTTGATTACTATTATACAATTGTTGTGATACTTGAACAAGACGTCCTCCACCCCAAACGTTTCTGCCGTCTCGGTTTGGTGTGTGACAAATAGAACCTTGTTACGCCATCTATTGAAGGGTTGGGCCAAGAAGGATGTTGTTGTGCCAAGGGCACTCCTTCTTGTGGCAAACTACTCCCTCTTGTGCCATGGGGAGCCTCTCTTGCGCCATGAGGTACTCATGTTGCGCCATAAAGTATGATGTTACGCCAAGCATGGCCTCGTTGTTTTATCCATGTGAGTTCTATTAACCATACTAATATGACTGATGTGCCTGATGCGACATTCATCAGGTGTCGGAAACGATATGACATTTGTCACCCTAGGCTTGCTGGACAAACTGTAGCGAACAGTGAAGGTGCGGGATTGTCAGTCCCATATAGATCTATACATAAATTCACGCTCTCCCTACAAGAGATTCTAGTTAATAGGTCAGGAATTAAAGTCGTACTTAGATAAGTACACCGTGAAGGGTCTCACAAATTTCTTGTTTCAAAAAGATTTATGATGTATTATTACCACGTGATTGCAAACCCTGGTACTCTATATCGTACCTTTGTTAATGCAAACCCACTATGATGTATTATTACCCCGTGTTTGCTAAACCTGGTACTTTGTATATAGTACCTTTGTTATTGCAAACTCGGTATGATATATTATTACCCCGTGTTTGCTAACCCTGGTACTCTGTATAGTACCTTTGTTAATGCAAACCCGGTATGATGTATTTTTACTTCTTTAATATGTTGTTCATATATTAAAGACATTATACATATCCTGGTATAGTTAAATAACTTTTGGTACTTTCCTTGGAATGTGAATCATACTTGTATATTTTGTTTTGAATCATAAATTATACCTATTATAATTTATATGTTCTATCTGATTAACATGATTTCTCATCGATGAACACCTTTGCTCAGCCTGATACAACCGGAATGATACCAAAAGGAGTAACCTTTTTTTATACTCGTATATATATATATATATATATATATATATATATATATATATATATATATATATATAATTAAGAAGGAAACGAGCTTCGGACAAATAACACAACGTTAACTCCACATCCAAACAAGGAAAGGAAATAAGATAATTCATTAGTCCTAAGACCTTCAGATCTTATTTATATATTTATACAGATTTTAACATGATTTTGGCATTTATATTTTGAAATAGTTTATAAAAACGATTTTCAAAGAATTTAACGGAGTTTACATGACTTTAAAGATTTGACATGGCTTTAAGTCATTTTGGATGTGTTTGGTAATTCTTAAAAGCATATGGAAACTCTTTGTGTGATTATTATCACGTACAGTTATTAACACAATTTAATATTGTGTTAAACTTGTATTCCCCCCTAAAAAGCATTTATAAACCATAAAAAGGTAAATTATAGGGGTATGAACTCACTTTGATAAGCGGTGATTCGGGCAGCGTTTCGTTACACGGAAAGGAGTTTGTTTGACGAGAAATCGGCTCAAACCGGGCAGAGTTTCGACTGGAGAGAGGTTAAATTCTCGATAATTACGGGGCTCCGAGGCTTGCTTCGGGCTTTAGACACGATACCGGGGCCTTGGGGGGTCGTGAGAAAGTCTAAGGGGTGAAAAGGTGAAAGATGGTGAAATTTTGGGTGAAAAACCTCTCAAATCCAAGAACCCTTTATATAGGGGTACAAGGGTGCAATCCGAAGGTTGACTCAACAGACAGGTGGCTAGGCGAGGAGGTGAGTCAGCAGGACACGCGATAGCTCCTGCGAAGGTCATGTGCGAGGGTTGGACAGATATAGGCTTCTAAGTGGACCGAACTTTGGTCCAATGGGCAAGGAGGATGACGACTTCGGACCAATCAGCGGGTGCCACGCGAGGCTGCGGTCCAAAGAGAAGATGACACGTGGAGGCTCACATGTGAGGGTGACGTGGCAGAAGGGTGACTATGCGATTTATCTCGGTTTTTTAGCCAAAAACTTCTAAAATTCATAACTTTTGCATACGAACTCCATTTTTGACATTATTTTAATTCGCGCGCAGGTAAAGTTATACTCTACGAATTTCGTTTAGACTTTGTTGGCTAATTTTGATTTTATTTTTAATATTATTATTTTTAACAGATCGGACAGGAAAATCCGTTAAAAATTCATAACTTCTTCATCCGACGTCCGTTTTTTGTCTGTCTTTTTACCGTTGTACTACTAATGACGAGACCTTCAATTCTCGTTTAGGTTGTGTCGGCTAGAGACCACTTGATATTTATTTCGAGTTTTTAGTTGTACACTGCTATATTGAAACTTAGAAAATCATAACTTCCTCATACGAAGTCAGATTTTGGCGTTCTTATTATGAAAGTTCTCGGTTTAAGATAAACTACAACTTTCATTCAGATTATTAAGGCTAAAAAGCCTTTTATTTAAATTTCCGTTTTTACGCTGAACAATGTATTGCCGGTTTTGTCGCGGATCTTTGATTGGTCATAACTTCTTCGTTATAACTCGGATTTCAATGCTCTTTATATTTTTGGAAACCTTGTTACAATCTCTACCACTTGGTTCATACCAATTATGATCAATGATCAATTTATTTTTGACAAAAATTAGACTGGTGTCACATTATCCCCCCGTTAGAGGGAATTTCGTCCCGAAATTAATTCTAAAGTGATACTCATGGACTAGGTCTAATCTTCCCTTTCCCAAGTGAATTCTGGTCTCCGGTTTGTAATCCCGCGAACCTTCACTAACGGGGTGAGACTTTGCTTGGTTCTTTCGATTTCCTTATCCATGGTTTTCATTGGTTCTTTTACAGAGTGTAGACTTTTATTTAACTTGATTTCATTGAGTGAAATAACAAGTGTTTCATCAGATAGATACCTCTTTAGATTAGATATGTGAAATATGGGATGAATGTTATTAAGTTTTTGTGGTAGTTTAAGTTTATAAGTACAAGACCGATTCTAATAAGAATCTCAAATGGTCCTATGTACCTTGAATTTTTGTATTCCACACTTTCTTAAGCGTATCTTGTCCTTCTAAGGTTAGACCTTCATATGACAAGGGCATCAATAGTGGAATTCCAAGGGTTTTCATTTATTGAAGCCGTAGCTTCTCTGATTAACTTTGGAAGCTTTATATCGCTTCCTGATTCAAATTTTGTTTTTGGTAGTTTCTCAGATGAATTCCAGATCAGCGAATGTGTTGTGTGGAAATTGGATCTCTAGCTAGTTGCGTATTACCTAATTTAGTCCAGTACATATAGGATTTACACTTGTGACCCCTGAAAGTTTTGAATGAAGAAACTTGAATGCTAGCGTGATAAAGGACTCGACTAATTAGTAAATGGGTATCCCATTCTTTACCATAGTCGATCACATATGATCATGACTACTCTAGTTCCTAGAGATTTTTGAGTGACTGCCTGAACTGGGAGATGATTCTATTATCTTAGTGGACATAACAAATATTGAAATACCGTGCACTCACACGTTCTAGTCATCTTATCTTCTTGCCACATTTTTAGGTTTCAAGGCTTCTTATTGAGCCTCCTTACTTTGTTTGGATAGATTTGAATGGGTTATCATAGTCAATGATTGGCTCTATGGCCTGGATACTCTCTTCGACTTAGGGTGTTAGCTACTATATTGGCTTTTTCAGGATGATAATGAATTTCAAATTCGTAGTCATTTAATAGCTCGACCCACTTTCGTGGTCTCATGTTAAACTCCACCTGGTAGAATACATGATGCAGGCTTTTGCTCTGAAGCTCATGATCAGACTCATACTTGGCTCATACACCATCACTTCGTGTATACAAGTCGTATATAATTTAGATTTCACAAAACGTTCGGATGGGTGACTCTGCCCCAGGTCCACATCCAAACAAGGAACGGGAGATAGGGCGGAATCACACATCCTTAATCTTGTTAAGTCTAACTTATATACCACTCTCGTGTATACACTTAGCAGTGATAGATTAACTTAATGAGTTCTTAGTCTCTATTCTTGAAATTGACCTACGGTACAATGATTTTCATGTGAGATTTATTGAGGTACTTTGGTAGTTACTTACTTCTATGACTACTTCGGTGCTTTTCATTTGAAGTTTCCTGCCTACTGAGTAGGCTAGAATGACGTGGTACCCTTCACATAGGTACTTCTAAAGTTTTGAAATGAGAGACATCCTAAGGGTTTTGCATTATGGAATGGAAGAATTTCATCTTACGGCTGATTAAGGAAAAAGTTCTCTTATACAGCATAAGAATTTTTACATGCTAAGGGCCAGACCAAACCATGTCGAATGAGGGTGTCTGAATTTTCTCGACAAAATAAATATTAAGTCATTCTGGGAGGAATGATTACTAGGATGATATCCTATGTACCTAAGTTTTCAGTGCTTCTGGTTTTATTCGGTTATTATCGCTACGAACCTCTTTTTGATTCGAAATTGGCGGGTACTACCAATACGAGGGTTCTGATAATTTGAAATTATGAGCTTTCACAAAAAGATCCTTACTAGGTCTCTCTATAATCGCTTGGTGTATACAAGTCATGTATAATTAAGATTCGTAAGACCTTGGACTGAGCAACCCTGCTTTAAATCCACAACCAAACAAGGAACAGGAAACGAGGCGGGATTACTCACTCTAAGTCTAAAAATCTTAATTATAAATGACCCTTATGTATATACACTAAGTGATCATAGGTTACCTTTTAGGGTTTCAAATTTTATATGAATGCTGTGATTTAATTTGAACGGGAGAGTTATTGTGACATCCCCATTTTCATGGCTAGAAAAGACCGATTTTTGTTTATGCTTTATAAAAATCAGAGTACTTCTTTTCATAAAAATGTTGATGAATTTGTTCCCAGAAAAATACGATAAATACGTTATCAAAACATTTTCGAAGAAACGTATTCTATTTAGTTTAAAATGTTTGGGATGTCATTGTCAATACAGGAACAAAAGCATAAACGGAACTTACATTTATTTACACTAGTGATCTACATCTCTTTAATCTCTCAGTGTAATGTCACTTCATATCGACACCTGTGATATAAACAAACTGAGTGGGTCAGGTTGGGAAACCTGGTGAGTACATAGGGTTTTCAACCAACAATAATATAATTATTATGTTTAATCATCAAACAGTTAACCCAATTACCCATCCCCATTATCTTCTTTATTCTTAAGGATCTACCCTAAGAATGAGCTATTTCTTGTTCATTCATTCCTAAGGAGTATCCTAAGGAATAGGTACGAATTCCATCGTTGTAAATGACACATCTGTCAAGAACAACTGCTAGTTCTGTCACTTAGGCACGGCTGCCAGTGACATTCTCTGTGGGGCGCATCTGCCGAAATAGTCCTTTTAGGCGCATCTGTCGGGGTTATGAGGTTCTTTATTAGGCGCTTTTGTCGGTAGAGTCCTTTAGGTGCATCTGCGAGGGTTTTAGTGACAGTATCGTTTTCGAGAGTCCACTCGCAATACATATCAATGGTGTTTAAGAGTACACCGGTGAAAACATCGTTCACAACACCTACAGGTTGCGAGCCTGCTAGTGTTCAACTGGACTGTCTAGAATAGTCCGTGGTTGTCATCCATACTCTGCTGAATGACGGGGCCATCACTTGGGTAAAAGGATTCTCTCGTGGTTCACCTCTCACCCTTACCTCACGGTCTATATCACCTCTTCATCATTTTATTTTTTTGTCACACAGAAACTATTTCATCTACCCATGTTTTACCCAACACATTTTGTAGATATCAAATACATATAAAGTTTAAATCATTTAACACGTGTATAAAATCATTCATCCAGCATAGATAACAAGTTTACAGATAATATGCACACACAGTACATAATTTATACAAAATACTTCATATCTATGTGTAAGCTGAAAGTAACTATGCACTCACTTGATAAGGTGGTGAGTCGGCACTCGGACAACACTTCGTTACTCTTAAAACAATTATCCCTTGACGAAACCTAGTATCATTACCACTAGAGCTTAGTCTAACGTTTGACGAGACTAATTTAATAGTCTAGCTATTATTATCATTATATAAGCGTTAAAAAATCCTTATATAACCCATAATAATAGCCCAAACACTCCTTATAAGGTCCTAATAACATTACTATATTAAAACATAAGCTATACTAAACATCGGTTAGGCGTAGCTCACTTACAGCGGGTTTTCTCGAAAACCGAGCTTCATTGGAGCAGCGTTCCCGAGCCAAAATGCTCTTTTCTTGGGACTCTGGGAGCCTCGGGGTTTCCTTCAGGTGCTAGGGGGTTTACCTAGACTTTAGGGGGGTTAGGATAGGCTAGAGAGAGTGTAGAGAGAGAAAGAAGTGGGGAAAGGTGTGAGAAATGAGAGAACCCGACACTTCTGTTTATAAGGTGAAATCCTAACGGACCCGCCGATTCGGTTCACTGACTTGCCGAGTTAGTGCCTCATGTCATCACCTGATGGCTTTCCTTGGGGAGAAAGCCTTGGCCCATATTCAGCCACGTCACCCTTTATACAGCAGCACCCTGCTGACTTCTAAACCCCGTAACTTTCGCATACGAGCTTCATTTTTTACGTTCTTTTTTTCCACGCGTAGGTAAAAACAAGATCTACAACTTTCATTTAGACTCCATCGGCTAATTCTCGACCGGTCTCAAATTTAATAGTAGGAGGCGTTTTGACTGTTAAATGACCGCGAAGAATTCGTAACTCCTTCATACGGAATCCGTTTTCGTCTATCTTTTTACCGTTGAGTTCCTATTAATGATATCTTTAACTCTCATTTAGGTCGTGTACGCCAAAAACCGCTTGAACTAAAATTCAAGTTTCGGGCCGTGCACTGCTAAGCCGAATCTTAGAAAAATCATAACTTCTTCATACGAAGTCACATTTGGGCGTTCTTTTTATGGGTTTTCTCGGTTTAACATATTCTATGACTTTTGTGTAGATCACTAAGGATAAAAAGTCCTCCATCATAAATTTACTATTTGCGTCTCTTGGTGTCGTGCCGGTTTTACCATAAAACTTCGGCGGGTCATAACTTCTTCGTTATAACTCGGATTTCGGCGTTCTTTATATGTACGGAAACCTTGAGACATATTCTACAGCTTGGTTAAGACTATTTATTATAAATAATATTTTGCCGAAAAGTCGTTTTCGACACTTATCGCCTCTAAATTGACTTGCCCGGAAATGCGGGCGTTACAATTATCTCCCCCTTAGGATGATTACATCCCAGAATCATCAACGAAACAGGGCTCGTATAATGACTCCATACGTCATCTCTTCATCCTAGGTAATAATTATAACTTCTATATTCCTTCAAGTCTATCTCTTAGACTCATTGACTGTAAGGAGTACTCGATCGTGCACCTGCTCTCTACCTCAGGTTAGACTCCAAATTATGACCTATCATCATGTGATGCACGTTTAGACTCAGGTCTCTAGAGTTAAATTCTAAAACAGACTCTGCCTTCCTTCATGTTCTAATGTGATATAATCTCACTTTAACATGTAGCATTTCTAGCTACTAACTTCTTTAACAACGAGCGTGATACTTCTATTGATCGCTTTGATTTCAATTGTTTGGTTTAAGTCGAACGATACATCAAACTTGGTTCTCTGAACCACATAACCTACTCATCGTAGTCGGACTTAATGTGATATGACCACTAGGGTCGGGATAACAACAAATTTTCTTAGTCATTACCGAAATAATGGTAACGCCATACTTGAATAAAACGAAATCAATTACTAGCTTCTTGGTAACCTTGTGACTTTCCTTGATCCAAGCGTGAGTCCTATGCTTCCGGTAGTATAAGCCTCTACTACCATTCACACCTACTCATACTTGTCCCAAGTATTTTCCCGCAGTTTTTCCAAGTTACCATACAAGAAAATCACATAACAGCTTAACACATCAAATATCAAAACGAAGGTTTTTATTATTCCTTGAAACTATTACATAGGTGTTCAAGTTCACCCTAGAGTATGCCTCTAATAGGCTACATCATATGATTCTATGGCTACTTCATAACCCGACCTTCGGATGTCAAGCCTTCACTCCTGAATCCTCGCATTGTCATCTGCTTCGTCAAGGATCATTTGAAAGGCTCTCGCCTTTGGCTTTGGCAGCACATTTGGCTTTGTAGCCCTCTCTCTCTTTGGACAGTCTTGCTTGAAGTGCCCTTCCTCGTTAGATCCGTAACACACCCTTTTGTTAAATGTACACTTAATGGCATAATGCCTATGCTTCCCACACTTGAAACAAGTCACCTCCTCACCGCAATTTCCAGAGTGTTTCTTTTTGCACTTCTCGCACCATCTTTCTTCACTCCCTCCACCTCTAAACTTCTTGGTACTGGATTTGCTTCTCTCATCGGGCTTCGCAGACCCCTAAAACTTCCTCTTTTCGCCGACCTCGGTCTTGTTGGCAGCTCTTCCCTTGATCATCTCCTCAACCGACTTGGCAGCCCAAATAGTTGCCTCCAACGTAGGTGCCTGACGTACTAGCACTGCATACTCCCATGGAAGTCCTTTTGCATACTTGTCGATTTTCGTCAGCTCATCCGGAACAAGACGTAAGGCGAACTCCATCTTTTCTGTGAAGTTGTTAGTGTATTCATCAATAGACATGCTTCCTTTATTTAAGGTAAGGAATTGGTTTTCTAGCTCGAGTAGATTTTGGGCTGAACAGTACCTACGTTTGAACTGCACCAAAAACTCTACCCACGTCAGTTGCAGGGGCTCATTGGGGCTTAGAGTCTTCCCCAGAGTGTTCCACCAGCGTACTGCTCCTCCTCGAAACTGACATACTGCAAAGGTAGTATGTAAGTTGCCTCTGCAACCGAATGTCATAAAACCTAACTCCATTTCTGAGATCCAATCCATGACTCCGATCGGATCTTCCTTTCCAGTGAAGGTCGATGGCTTGCAAGTCAAAAAATTCTTGTACTTGCATCCGTTTCTCTTGACTCCATTATCCTGATCGTTTCTCCTAATCACTGGCAGATCAGCTTGGCCTACAGACCTGCTGTAGTTTCCCTCCTCAGATTGTCCGTCATTCAGCTCGGGCTCTACGATTGGTATGGTAGCTTCCTCACGATTCTGTTGGAGCAAATGTTTTGTTTACTCCATTTGGCGATCCAACATCATCTGGATCATCGGTTGCACTCCGGCAATCGTTATTGGCTCAGCAGCGGCCACCACAACCGGTATTTGCTCAATCACTGGGGGCTGATCTCGGTTCCCATTTGCATTCACGTTTCCGATTCGGGTCCTTGTCATCTTGATCTATACACTGAATAAGGTGAATCTAGATCTTTATTTAGGATTGAAGTTTAAATCATCCTTATCACCCTGAAACGTTTATATGCTAGTTCTAATATCGTAGTTAAACGCTTAGAATCCTAAACACATAAGGTTTCCAGATCCGGTCGACAATAGACCATAGATCCGAACAAATAACAGCATATCAAGCACAAGCATTTAGCACATAAAAGCATTTTTGGCACAATCCCTAAAATAATCTAGTGCTCACACCTCACAATCATCGCTTAGCATTCTAAGTTTAAGTCTAGAAATAAATCCATATTCCTAGTTCGCTTAAACTAATGCTCTGATACCAACTGTGACATCCCCATTTTCACGGCCAGAAAAGACCAATTTTTGTTTATGCTTTATAAAAATCAAAATACTTCTTTTCATAAAAATGTTGCGGAATTTGTTCCCAGAAAAACACAATAAATACGTTATCAAAACATTTTCGAAGAAACATATTCTATTCATTTTAAAACATTCGGGATGTCATTGTCAATACAGGAACATAAGCATAAACGGAACTTACATTAATTAACACTAGTGATCTACATCTCTTTAATCTCTTAGTGTAATGTCACTTCATATTGACACCTGTGATATAAATAAACTGAGTGGGTCAGGTTGGGAAACCTGGTGAGTACATAGGGTTTTCAACCCACAATAATATAATTATTATGTTTAATCATCAAACAGTTAACCCAATTACCCATCCCCATTATCTTTTTTTATTCTTAAGGATCTACCCTAAGAATGAGCTATTTCTTGTTCATTCATTCCTAAGGAGTATCCTAAGGAATAGGTACGAATTCCATCGTTGTAAATGACACATCTGTCAAGCACAACTGCTAGTTCAGTCACTTAGGTGCGGCTGCCAAAATTGTGACATTCTCTATGGGGCGCATCTGCCGAAATAGTCCTTTTAGGCACATCTGTCGGGGTTATGAGGTTCTCTATTAGGCGCTTCTACCGGTAGAGTCCTTTAGGCGCATCTGCTAGGGTTTTATTGAAAGTATCGTTTTCGAGAGTCCATTCGCAATACATATCAATGGGCTTTTAGAGTACACCGGTGAACACATCGTTCACAACACCTACAGGTTGCGAGCCTGCTAGTGTTCCACTGGACTGTCTAGAATAGTCCGTGGTTGTCATCCATACTCTGCTGAATGACGGGGCCATTACTTGGGTAAAAGGATTCTCTCGTGGTTCACCTCTCACCCTTACCTCACGGTCTATATCACCTCTTCATCATTTTATTTTTTTGTCACACAGAAACTATTTCATCTACCCATGTTTTACCCAACACATTTTGTAGATATAAAATACATATAAAGTTTAAATCATTTAACACGTGTATAAAATCATTCATCCAGCATAGATAACAAGTTTACAGATAATATGCACACACAGTACATAATTTATATAAAATACTTCATATCTATGTGTAAGCTGAAAGTAACTATGCATTCACTAGGTAAGATGGTGAGTCGGCACTCGGACAGCACTTCGTTACTTTTAAAACAATTATCCCTAGACGAAACCTAGTATCATTACCACTAGAGTTTAGTCTAACGTTTGACGAGACTAATTTAATAGTCTAGCTATTATTATTATTATTATTATTATTATTATTATTATTATTATTATTATTATTATTATTATTATTATTATTATTATTATTATTATTATTATTATTATTATTATTATTATATAAGCGTTAAACAATCCTTATATAACCCATAATAATAGCCCAAACACTCCTTATAAGGTCCTAATAACATTACTATATTAAAACATAAGCTATACGAAACATCGGTTAGGCGTAGCTCACTTACAGCGGGTTTTCTCGAAAACCGGGCTTCGTTGGAGCAGCGTTCCCGAGCCGAATGCTCTTTTCTTGGGACTCTGGGAGCCTCTTCCTTCGGGTGCTTGGGGGTTTACCTAGACTTTAGGGGGGTTAGGATAGGCTAGAGAGAGTGTAGAGAGAGAAAGAAGTGGGGAAAGGTGTGAGAAATGAGAGAACCCGGCACTTCTGTTTATAGGATGAAATCCTGACAGACTTGCCGAGTCGGTTCACTGACTCGCCGTGTCAGTGCCACGTGTCATCACTTGATGGCTTTCCTTAGGGAGAAAGCCTTGGCCCATATTCAGCCACGTAACCCTTTTTGCTGCAGCACCCTGCTAACTTCTAAACCTCGTAACTTTCGCATACGAGCTCCGTTTTTTACATTCTTTTTTTCCATGCGTAGGTAAAAACAAGATCTACGACTTTCATTTAGACTTTGTCAGCTAATTCTCGACTGGTCTCAAATTTAACAGTAGGAGGCGTTTAGACTGTTAAATGACCGCGAATAGTTCGTAACTCCTTCATACGGAATCCGTTTTCATCTATCTTTTTACCGTTGAGTTGCTATTAATGAGATCTTCAACTCTCATTTAGGTCGCGTACGCCAAAAATCGCTCGAACTAAAATTCGAGTTTCGGGTCGTGCATTGCTAAGCCGAATCTTAGAAAAATCATATCTTCTTCATACGAAGTCAGATTTGGGCGTTCTTTTAATGGATTTTCTTGGTTTAACATACTCCACGACTTTCGTTTAGATCACTAAGGCTAAAAAGTCCTCCATCGTAAATTTACTATATGCGTCTCCTGGTGTCGTGCTGGTTTTGCCGTAAAACTTCGGCGGGTCATAACTTCTTCGTTATAAGTCAGATTTCAGCGTTCTTTATATGTACGGAAACCTTGAGACATATTCTACATATTGTTTAAGACTATTTATTATAAATAATCTTTTGTCGAAAAGTCGTTTTCGACACTTATTGCCTCTAAATTGACTTGCCCGGATCTGCGGGCGTTACAATTATCATGATGATGGTAGTTGCACTTGCTGTAGTGTGGGAGGTTTCCTATGTATGGCGTGGCTGGTGCTGGAATAACAGGGCTGATGGGGGTGTTGACTGCCCCAATTTGTTTCCCTCTGTTAGGTTCTTGAGTTGAATAACTCCCTTTCTTGTTTTTGAACTTTCATTTCAGGATATTAGGCTTAAGGTTCAAAGTGTCCTTACAAATAGGTACTCGTTGTTGTACTTGTTTATTACCACGATCGGGGTTGCCGATAGTATTACCACTAACATTTGCGTTGTTAGCATTAAGGTGTGCCATGATAGCTGCTACAACTGCTGTGACTGCAGCTTGAAACATAGCCGCATCTATTTGAAGGATTGATGTTTTGCTGGTGGGTTGGTTACGTTTCTTCGGAGGCATGATTCTGTTACACGATAAGAAAATGAGCTTGTGAGTGACTATCGTTGGCTCAAGATGTATTCTAATCATTTCTATCTACATATAAATCTTTCATTTTGTTATATTGTTCTCAATGATTCGACTTGCATCCCTATGATGCAGTCCTGGTAAGGAGCAGAAATAAGTTTCTAGAATGAACTGAGTGTCATCTGAACTAAGTTACCTTCGATTGGTGGATATCGTTTTTCCAACTTTCGAAAATATTTGAAAAAAATTCATAACAGTGTCTACATAAAATAAACTTAAGAATTTGAGAAGTAATCACTATCAATTGAGGTTTCGTGATCCGATTTATTGTTATTAGTCGCGATAGGAAAAGAAGATAAGCTCAAAACCTAATGTGAGTAATGTAAACACTAACTCACTCAGTTGTATTATTTATTAGTTGTTACTTAGATGAAAAGGCGCTTAAACACTTCTCATGAATCATTTGCGGTTTTCCTCTGTTCTCAGTTCTATTCTGGGCGGTAATGATTTGTTCTCTCTCGGTATCTATAGGGTGTCCTTCTCCTCTGTAGGTATATTGAATTCCCGAGCTGTCTTACTTCCGATTCTGAAACTAATCCCCATTATTTTGTAATGAATATTTTGAATCTCGGAAGTTCATGCGAATCTCACATTGGTGTCCTTAATAGGGTAAGGGCACTAAATGATTTCTATAGTTTCTTTACTTTTCATCTGTTTCTCTCTCAGAATTCTCCTAATGAAATTCTGTTGGATCCTCCTTGACTCTTCTATTGATTGTCGGAGTATCTATCTAAGAGGTTTATACGAGAATGGGAATGTCTAAAGAATCTATGAGAAAATTTAAATTTTTACAAAGGTGATCCTTTCTGGTCCTTCTATAATCACATGGTGTGTACCGATTATATATAATCCAGATCAAATAGACCTTCGAATAAGTAATCCTACTCTAAAACCACATCCAAACAAGGAAAAGGAAGTAGAGTGAAAATCACATATTCTAAGTCTATAAAATCTCACCTATATATAACCTTAACATAACCACTTAGCAATTATAGACGTACCAGAGAAGATCTTTTTAACAGTTCCCAAAAGTTTATTTAAAATACTTCCATGGTATTTGATTCTTGGACTTCTAGATATTAAAAGTTTATAAGTTTTCAGTTTTCTTGTTATAGCATCGTAAAATACTCCTATAGTATTTTAACCTTTATGTTTGGTTCTAGAATTCTTCTAGTACCTAGGTAAGTTTTAGACTTTTTGCAACACTATAATCACTCCCAAACACATGTTGGTCATATCTCAAATGAATATAGTTGATCAGACTATATTGATCCACGATATCATTAAATAACTGTCCAGGTTTAATTGTAATGTTCAACATCCAAATACTTTTGTTTTGTTCCTCTTGTGATACTCGTTCTAGTATATATATTCTGCATGTACTTATACTTTTATAAAATATTGTTATAATCTTAAAGTATAAATCTTGGTCAGAATGTTTTTATCCCAATGGGTTTATAGTTGTATATCTTTTATGACTGATATACTGAGTTCACTATAAACAATGCTCTGATACCAATCTGTCACACCCCCAAACCAGAATGGAGGAAACGTTTGGGGGCGGAGGACTTCATGTAAGTATCACAACACATGCAATATAGTAATCCAAGTATAAACAACCATTACATTAATAAGTATAAGTTTTACATAAGTGTTTAAACATTACATATTCAAACACCAAAGTAGGTACAGTAAAAGACAAGAGTCGCGGTACGGTACTAGGTAGTCTTCTCAAGAGCTTCGGGAGTGTACCTGTCTACTGGATTCATAAGAATACAAGTTATTTGGAAAGAGTAGATCAACATTTAAGCTGGTGAGCTCATAAGTATTTTAGTTTTGTTAAGTATACCCTAAGTTCTTTGGATAAGTTCGCTGGTTCCTCCAGAAAATCCTATATTTCCTGAGGTGATTAACTGATAACCTCAATAGTTTCCCTTTGTAATTACTTAGTTCATACTAATTATATATAACCTAAAACCGAAACGACAGTTAAATGGGTGTATCTACCCTAAGCCCACAACCAAACAAGGAATAGGAAGTAAGGCGGAAGTCGCACATTTCACTTTCAATCGGATATTACTTATGTATAACTATGATGTAGAAACTAAAGAATTATAGAATTAACCACTAAAGGTCTTTTATGTTATACTAGTTTACAGAGATTGAATGTCTAAGTTCCATTTGATAAGTAGTTTAATTCCATAAACCGTTTCATTTGTAAAAGTGGTTTAATCCCATAAAGTATTCCATTTGTAAAAGTGGTTTAATCCCATAAAACGTTTCCTTTGTATAAGTGGTTTAATCCCATAAACCGTTTCTTTTGAAAGAGTGGTTTAATTCCATAAACCATTTCATTTGTAAAAGTATTTTTATTTATATCTGTTATATAGTAAAAACCTTAGTATTAATCCTGGAAAATATTATATTATCCATAATACTGCCTTGTGGTTTTAAATGTTCAAAACCAGAAGTACAAGTATATTTACCATACTTGATTTCATGATACGTAGCTTTTACTGTAAGTAAAAACTACAGAAAGTATAATTGTTCGGGATGTAATTATCTTTTCTTATTGTTTTAAGAGAAGTATATTACTTAGTACTTCACTCGTTGTTTTATCCATGTGAGTTCTATTAACCATACTAATATGACTTATGTGCCTGATGCGATGTTCTTCAGGTGTCGGAAACGATATAATATTTGTCACCCTAGACTTGCCGGCCAAACTGTAGCGAACAATGAAGGTGCGTGATTGTCAGTCCCATATAGATCTTTACACACATGCTCTCCCTACAAGAGATTCTAGTTAATATGTCAGGACTTAAAGTCGTACTTAGATAAGTACACCATGAAGGGTCTCACAAATTTATTGTTTCAACGAGATTTACGATGTATTATTACCCCGTGATTGCTAAACCTGGTACTCTATATCGTACCTTTGTTAATGCAAACCCGGTATGATGTATTATTACCCCGTGTTTGTTAACCCTAGTACTCTGTATAGTACCTTTGTTAATGTAAACTCGGTATGATGTATTATTACCCCGTGTTTGCTAACCGTGGTACTCTGTATAGTACCTTTGTTAATGCAAACCCGGTATCATGTATTTTTACTTCTTTAATATGTTGTTCATATATTAAAGATATTATACATATCTTGGTACAGTTAAATAACTTTTGGTACTTTCCTTGGAATGTGAATCATACTTGTATATTTTGTTTTGAATCATAAATTATACCTATTATAATTTATATGTTCTATCTGATTAACATGATTTCTCATGGAAGAACACCTTTGCTCAGCCTGATACAAAGGTAATGATACCAAAAGGAGTGACCTTTTTTATACTCATATATATATATATATATATATATATATATATATATATATATATATATATATATATATATATATAATTAAGAAGGAAACGACCTTCGGACAAATAACACAACCTTAACTCCACATCCAAACAAGGAAAGCAAATAAGATAATTCAATTGTCCTAAGCCCTTCAAATCTTATTTATATATTTATACATATATAAACATGATTTTGGCATTTATAATTTGAAATAGTTTATAAAACATTTTTCAAAGAATTTAACGGAGTTTACATGACTTTAAAGATTTAACATGGCTTTAAGTTATTTTGTTTGTATTTGGTAATTCTTAAAAGCACACGGAAACTCTTTGTGTGATTATTAGCACATACAGTTATTAACACAATTTAATATTGTGTTCAACTTGTATCCCCCCCTCCCTAAAAAGCATTTAAAAACCATAAAAAAGGTAAATTATAAGGGTATGAACTCACTTTGATAAGCGGTGATTCGGGCAACGTTTCGTTTCCCGGAAATGAGTTTGTTTGACGAGAGACCGCCTCAAATCGGGCAGAGTTTCGACTGGAGAGAGGTAAACTTCTCAATAATTCTAGGGCTTTGGGGCTTGCTTCGGGCTTTAGAGATGATATCGGGGCCTTGGGGGGCCGTGAGAAAGTCTAGGGGGTGAAAAGATGAAAGATTGTGAAATTTGGGGTGAAAAACCTCTCAAATCCAAGAACCCTTTATATAGGGGTGCAAGGGTGCGGTCCGAAAGGTGAGTCAGCAGACAGGTGGCAAGGCGAGGAGGTGAGTCAGCAGGACACGCGGTAGCTCCTGCGAAGGTCACGTGCAAGGGTCGGACGGATGGAGGCTTCTAAGTGGACTGAACTTCGGTCCAATGGGGAAGGAGGATGACGACTTCGGACTAATCAGCGGGTGCCACGAGAGGTTGCGGTCCAATCAGAAGACGACACGTGGAGGCCCGCATGCGAGGGTGACGTAGCAGAAGGGTGACTATGCGATTTTTCTCGGTTTTTTAGCAAAAAACTTCTAAAATTCATAACTTTTGCATAAGAACTCGATTTTTGACGTTCTTTATATGCACGCGTAGGTAAAATTATACACTACGACTTTCGTTTAGACTTCGTCAGCTAATTTTGAATTTATTTTTAATATTATTATTTTTAACAGACCGGGACAGGAAAATCCGTTAAAAATTCATAACGTCTTCATCTGACGTCCATTTTTGTCTGTCATTTTATCGTTGTACTATTAATGACGAGACCTTCAATTCTCGTTTAGGGTGTGTCGGCTAAAAACCTCTCGATCTTTATTTCGAGTTTTTAGCTGTACACTGCTATACTGAAACTTAGAAAAATCATAACTTCCTCATATGAAGTCAGATTTTGGCGTTCTTGTTATGAAAGTTCTCGGTTTAACATAAACTACAACTTTCATTCAGATTGTTAAGGCTAAAAAGCCTTTTATTGAAATTTCCGTTTTTACATTGAACAATGTTTTGCCGGTTTTGTCGCGGATCTTCGATTGGTCATAACTTCTTCGTTATAACTGGAATTTAAGCGTTCTTTATATTTTTGGATACCTTGTTACAATCTCTACCACTTGGTTCATCCCAATTACGATTATTGATCAATTTATTTTTTTTACCAAAATTAGACTGGTGTCACACTATTGCACCATCCTTGCACATGTTGTGCCATCATGGTGCAAGATGGGCCATTTTGGTTCCTTGATGAGCCATGGTATCCTTGATGAGCCAAGTATGTTATGAAGTTCTCCATGATGCTCAAGATTGTTGAAGGTTGCTCAAAAGTTAGTATTGTTCGATGATTACACTATGTTGTGCCACCATGATGGATGTTGGAACATTAGTGTTCATGATGCGCCACCTGTGCATCATGATGCTCCACTATGGTCAAGGTGGCCCCTCATGTTTGTTGTTGATGCTCATGAGTTGTATGACACGGAAGAATGTTTCAGAAGATGTTGCATGGTGGGATATGATTGGTTGTCACATTTAATGGGCCTGTGAGCCAATGGCCTTGGCCCATTAGGGTTTTAGGTATGATCCCTCAAGTATAAATAGACTCATATCTCCATCATTATGAATGTGTAGAAATTTCAACAGAATAATCATTGTGAGGTTGAGAGCACTCATTTGGAGCAGTTAGTAAGCAAGAGAGATTTTTTTGTTTTCAGAGCTCAAGTGAGGTGTAACCTTTGTGTGATTGTAATTGTTCTTGCAAGTTAATAAAATCCTCTCTCTCTCTCTCTCTCTCTCTCTCTCTCTCTCTCTCTCGTTCGCCCGTGGATGTAGGTCACCTTGTCCGAACCACGTTAAATATTGTGTTCACTTGATTTACATTTTCAGAAGTTTTATTTCCGCAAGCTCACCAGAGTTTGTTTAGATATTTGTCTAAAATGTTTAACTTGATTTGTTGTCACCCAACATGTATGTTGTAAAATGTTTAACCAACACGTTTAACAATAAAAACATTTCAAAAAATCCAACATGCTTATATTAATTAAACAACACACTTATAATATAGATAATATACTTTAAATAGCAACATACTTACACAAACTCGATAACCTTTTTAACACAAATTCCATAAAATTTCCTAAACATATTTACGCAAATTCGATATAAATATTTTACAAAAAATAATGACATAATTACAACATAGTAGTATGTTAATTGTGATGTTCTTACATTATAGATAGTCCACCTAAAATAGAAATATACTACACAATTTTGATAGCGATATTTTACACAAAATAGCAACATGGTTAAAATAATAACAAGATACTAATACAATAGGTAATCTACTTGAAATATGTACGTATCTTACATAAATAACATACTAACTCATATAATATGTAACTTTACTTTAAATAACAACATAATAATTATATAAAGGCAAATTATTACATACCAAACTGTATTCCACCCTCTAGTCAAACCATCCACAACCTCCCTTATATTGCATTTTTTTTCCACCCACGATTGAACTTGGATTCTAATATCTTTGTTTTGCCTATTTAAAATGAAAAAAGAAATATTAGTAGAATTCAAAACTTTTAATGAATCTCTAAATAATACTAGCAATATTTGAGTTTTCTAATTACTTCTTGATTCTGTTTGTGTGGTATAGACAAACTATATTCATATATTGTTTTAATCTATTTTGTGAATGTATTCTAGGTTGGTGCATATGCTTAGGAGTCTAGATTATACTCATTGGTGATTTTATACCAAACTTGTATATCAACAAGCAGCTGAGGATATCTCCTTGTTGTATCAATATCCTTCGACCTTTGTTTCAGATGTCTCCTAGTTGTATCAACATCCTTCGAACCTTTGTTTCCTCTCTTTCATTTGACAAACAAAATACAATATGATTATAGTAAAAAAAACACTACGATAATATTCTCCATCTGATCCAGACAAGCTAAACGAAGAAAAAAAATAAAAATACTACAATGTTACATTAAAAAATAAAAATAATATTATTTTTTCATGACAAAAAGAAGAATTCGGAGTACAGTACCAGAAAGGAATAGTATTGAAATAAAATAAAAAGATAAAATTACATAGTTGGTTATGTGGTTTGCAAAGACAGGTTGATTCACTACAATTAATATTCAAGCCATTATATGTTTAGTCCTCCTGGTTTTTAATTCTTGTATGGTTGTTGCATGTAGTTTTTTTTCATAAGTGATATGAAGTTATTGTTTTATCTCCTTTTTTGATTTTTTTTATTAACTTTTATTTACTTTTTTTATTTTAAATTAATGTGTTAATTATAAGAAAATGACCCACATTCCCTCCTTCCTGCCACTTTCTCCGACAAAACCATTTCTCCGATGAACACCATTTGCATCACCACCAGACAAGAACACACATCACAAACTCCATTGATCTCTCTAAGCTCTCTCTTTATCTCTCTTTGTTTATCTTGCTAAAAAATATACCAAACCACCATATCCAATTTAAAAGATCATGAAAACTAGATTGAAGCATTTAAGCTTCGTATTTGTGGAGGTAAAACATCGGTGAACCACCAAGAACCAAAAACTTAGATTGGAATCTCTGCTGGTAAAACGTCACCAGCCAAGAACACACCATCACAAACTCCATGAACATCACCTTTGAATTTTGATCTCTCTTTGTTAATTTATCTCCCATGCTACTTCTCCAAGATTTAAAAACCTATAAAATAATCGTTTTAGGCTAAAAACTTATAAAAGAAAATAACTGATATTTGTTTATCTCGGGCGTTGATTCTAGAAGCTTGATTTAGGTTAAATGGTGTGTTTTCGATTTAAAAGGTTTGATTTATGGGGTTCAAAACCCATTAGTTTTTTCTGAAGAAAATATAAATCCATTGGAGAAAATCAAACCATAGGACCAAACATGTAATAATTTGATAGTTGCTTTCACCATGTCTGGTAAGTTTGCCCAAAAAAAAATTACAATAAACTTATAATAAAATAATAAAATTAAAATAAAGTAAAACAATTCTTTCATTAAATGAGACCAAAAATTGAAGACTTCATTAATGTAAAGGCCTCTTTTTATATCTATTGTTATATTACTTCATAAATTAATTAATTTTCACCTCGATATTAAAAAATAACTAATATTAAATTATTATAACAAATAAAATTATAACAAATAAAAGAAAAAGCAAATAACTCAAACGTTGAAGTATTCCACCGCGGGAATACGATGGCTTTGCATGCATTATATTGTCTTCTAGTTTACATGTATATTATTTTATTTATTGTAGTTGGTAGATTCATTTCTAAAATATTACTATAACTATTTTCAATTTAATTAGAAAATAGAGATATTTCACCTATATAAAGGATTAGACGCTGTCTCAAATTCATAACCCAAATCCCACTTCTACCAGTAGAAATGGGAACAAAAAGGAAGATGTCTTCGATGGCCACCCTTCTAATCTCTCTTGCAGTAGTTATTGTTTCTCTATGTTTGCCCTCATTGACCACCGCGGCCTACCCTTACTCATCGCCGCCACCTCCTCCATCAAAGAAATCACCACCACCACCACCTAAGCACCATTATACTTACAAATCACCACCACCACCACCACCGGTCTATAAGTCACCACCACCACCGGTGTATAAATCACCATCACCACCACCACCTGTTTACAAGTCACCGCCACCTCCTACACCAGTTTATAAGTCTCCACCACCACCAAAGAAACCATATGTATACAAGTCACCACCACCACCACCACCGGTGTACAAGTCACCACCACCACCTGTTTATAAGTCACCACCGCCACCGGTACACAAATCACCGCCGCCACCTGTTTACAAGTCACCACCACCACCTGTTCACAAATCACCACCACCACCTGTCTACAAGTCACCACCTCCACCTCATTACGTCTACAAGTCACCACCACCACCGGTCTACAAGTCACCACCACCACCGGTGCACAAATCGCCACCGCCACCTGTTTACAAGTCACCACCACCACCGGTGCACAAATCACCACCGCCACCTGTTTACAAGTCACCACCACCTCCAGTTCACAAATCACCACCACCACCTGTTTACAAGTCACCACCTCCACCTCATTACGTCTACAAGTCACCACCACCACCGGTCTACAAGTCACCACCACCACCGATGCATAAGTCATCGCCACCACCGGTCTACAAGTCATCACCACCACCAGTGCACAAATCACCACCTCCACCTCATTATGTTCACAAGTCACCACCACCACCGGTGTATAAGTCACCACCACCACCAGTTCACAAGTCACCACCTCCACCCGTTTACAAGTCACCCCCACCTCCACTTCACAAGTCTCCACCACCACCGAAGAAACACTACATCTATAAGTCACCACCACCACCTCCTCCGGTTTATAAGTCTCCACCCCCACCACCACCAAAGAAACCATACGTATACAAATCTCCACCACCACCAACCCATGTACACAAATCTTCACCACCACCAACCCCTGTGTACAAATCCCCACCTCCTCCACCAACCCCGGTGAAAAAGTACCCACCCCCACATTATATCTACAGTTCACCACCTCCTCCTCACCATTAAGGAGTGACTGTTGTCTTTAATTAAGGATAGTAACAAGTTAATATTCGAAACATCAACAAAAACAGTAATCCAGCAGGACAAGGGTTAAAAGTTGTACGGAAATGACTTGTACTTTGATTCATGTTTTCAATAAATAATTGCGCTTTTTTTTCTGTTTGGGGTTGATAATAAAGATATCAATAAAAAAGAGTTGTTCTTTCGCATCCTTTATTTATTTCATTTAAATTATATTCAATTTTGTGGTTGTTATTGTTTAACATATAAGATATATCAAATATTTAGAACAACTTTCATGACATTATTTATTTAACACCACATCGAATAAAACCGATTTAAAATGCTTATATAAAATAATAAAACATAATTATTGTTAAATAACTATAAATAAAATTGTTGATTTAGCAAACAACATTTCATTTTGTTAAATTTTTTAAGACGATGGTATTTTTCGAGTAACTTAAATAGATTTTGTCATTTTAGTGATTAACTTATTAGTATTTTGGTTATAGACAATGTAACTCAGCAAAAATCTATATTTATATGAATTTACCAAACGGTTTTTGAGTTTATGTAAAATATACTTAAATTGTTTACAATATCCTTTATAATATTATTAAAACAATAAACATGTTCTTGAAAAAAAATAAAACAATTATATGTTGAATAGTATAGGCTAAAATAAGATGAAAAGATGTTTGAAAAAGAGGGTCTAATGTTGCGTTGCACAACACATGCACAATAGTATTTAAGTCACCTTAAAAAAAACATCTACAAAATGCTAAGTGTTGCACGTATACAACGCAATGCAACCATAAATAGCCAGAAATTGTTTTTTTAGAACAACAAAAAGTCTGGTCCATGGAAAATAACATTTATATATATATATATATATATATATATATATATATATATATATATATATATATATATATATATATATATATATAACGAGCCAATCGTAACCCGAAACTACGTGAAGGCAAAAGGAAAGAATAACATAATTTTTAGACAAGAATCTCTTCTATACTACAAATGAGGTCATTCAAACTCATGTTGCTAGAGATATATTGTTATCTTAAACCATATTGATTTGAAACTTATGTCATTTTAAATTCCTTAAATTAATGACAATTCTTATGGTAGATATAAATCTCTAATAACTTTTTGTATTCTTGTTTATACATATTTTATTACTTTAAAACTAATAATCATCTTAGTAAACATACACACAAATCACATACAAAATTTATAAAGAATTCAAAGGTAAAGAAGTAATAAATCAACAAGTTTGAAGGTTTTTGAAGTGTTGATTTCAAAAAAAAAAAAAAGTTGAATGTTGTAGTATATTAGAAGAACTCAAAGCCGATATCATAATCAATGTTTTGAAAGGATAGAATCTATATGATTTTATTTTCTTCTTTTCAATTTATATCCATATACTTTTTCAGTCTTCTTTCTTTATATTTAAAGAAAATTTTATGGTTGTATATTTAAAGCTAAAACAAAAATGACCACATTCCGGTTTAATTGTTATAATTTCTTGAATATGCATCATCATAGTTACAATTGTTTTATATGTTTGTTTGATTGAGTTTGGTCATTAAATATATAACTAATATAATTTAAAAAGTTAAATTATGTTATTAATGAATATATTAATAAAATATATATGATTTAAAAATATGAAAACACCAAGGTACATCAAATCGATATATTTATTATAATAAATGTGAATTTTATTGTAACATATTTATTTGCAACTTCCATTACAACTTCCATTACAACTGAAAAGTCTTTTTAACTAGCACTAATTAGTAACTACAAATCTTGATTTTTTTTAACTTTTATATATATATATATATATATATATATATATATATATATATATATATATATATATATATATATATATATATATATATATATATATATATATATATGATTTTATATTTAAAATAATTAATCACTATAAGGAAGCGTTCTAAAAAAACAGTAAGTGATATTTATTACATTTTAATTGGTTAATATAAATACATAAATAATTAGCAAAGATGGCATTGTTAGAGTTTGGTGAATAAGATAGAGAAAAAAAATATAATTTTAGAACACTCAAAGTTCGTTATAATGAATGTATTCATATTGAATGAGGAACCAGAATAATCAAATTTATATAAACAAAATATAAAATTTTGTTTAGTTTGTTTGAAGATAATATGAAACAACATTTATGGTTATTTCCTACACTAAAAAATGATGTACAATAGTAGATATTCACATATGACACTTTTATATATATATATATATATATATATATATATATATATATATATATATATATATATATATATATATATATATATATATATATATATATATATATATATATATATATGGCTTTGGAGCAAATGAGAACACCTAAAAGGTTGAGAACGCGAGAACAAATCACAACCATATAAATAGTTAGATCTAAGGCAATTATTAACCGGTCCATTTATGAAAATTATAAAATAATGTGCTACATATGTAACTTTGAAAGGGCCATATGTGACAACCGTCAGCTTTGCTTAAACAATGTCAGCAAGTAAACTCGGTCAACTCAACTAGTACTAGTACGTTAGGGTTTACGCTATGTTTCCTAATGTACAACTTACTATTATAATACAAAGTATCACTCGGAAAGTTCATCTATGTATCATTCGGGGATAAATAACACTCATAACACGGTATAGTCGAGTTCATAATCCTAACACTACGGAGCAAAACCATAACAAAGGCTACAAACATAATCTCTCTCTCTAAACTCTCTTTATCTCAAATCTCTCCCAAATCTATCTATATATCTCAAATATCCCCCAAATCTCTCTCTACATTTCAAATCTCTTCCAAATCTTCCTTGATAATAAAAAAAATAACACTTCTCACCCCGGAACATTTGTCACTCCGGAAGTCCTTTGACTTGGAAACCCTCTCTTGCTATTCCGGAAACCCCTTGACTTCGAACCTTCTCAAAACTGGAATCCTTCGCATCTCGGAAGGTTACACTCCAGAAACGGCTCACTTCGGAAGATTAGGCGACTCCGAAACTCCTAACTCTGGATGTAACACCCCAAGAATACAGACCAAAAAAATTTCATTTTTAATATAACGATTCATAAACCAATTTATGAAAAAACATCATCAAGTAATTCATTTCATAAAACAATGGATCAAGTGTCTCAAAACCATATCATAATAATGTCAGAGTACAAATCCCAAGAATCTCATATGCATAAATCATGTGTGTGATTTGGTGCTACTGTGCTGGCTCCTTTCCCTTCGAAGAAAAAGGACCTAAAACAAAAACTGAAAATCGTAAGCACAAATCTTAGTAAGTTCTCCAATCATACCACATAACATATAGTAACATACTGTCGGGCAATTCTGGGGTGCCCCACCTACCCTGCCAGACAAATTCTAGGGTGCCCGACCTACCCTGTCAGGCAACTCAAGGGTGCCCGACCTACCCTTCGGTTTAGCTCAACCAGCTACGGGGACTATTTCACCCCTACCACTTCCATATAATATCATAGCATAACATACTATCAGGCAATTCTGGGGTCCCCGACCTACCCTGCCGGTTTATCTTAACTGGACCCAGGGACTAGTCCCTAACCTACCAATATCACATAATCACATCACATACTAGCACATAGGACATAATAGATAGTGGCATACCAGACAGTTATCACAAAGAAAATCATCTCAACTACAATCTCCTACTAGTAGGCCAGCCTTGGCGCTTTAGACCCACTTCTATTGGAAGGTAACTCACCTCAATGTCGTGCAGTAACTGAAATGTCCTCGGTGCTGGAATCAACTCTCCTCAAACTCATACACGTAACATCTCTTTTAATTACTCTTTCAAACTTATAACTGCCCTTTAAGGGTCAACTCAGGTCAACGTTCAAGTCAAAGGTCAACATCCTGGTCAAAGTCAACCTTCTGGTCCAAGTCAACATTCTGGTTGACTTGACTCGCCGAGTCGTTCCATCAACTCATCGAGTTCTAGAATTTGAGAGAATCTCGAGTTCGTGATCTGACTCGTCGAGTTACCCTCTAACTCGCCGAGTTTCTCCTTATGACAGAATCGAGAGTTTCCATTTGAACTCGTCAAGTCTTTCCTTGGACTCGTCGAGTTCTACTTCATACAGGTTGGGACATTTGCTCATTGACTCACTGAGTTCATCCTTGTACTCGTCGAGTTCTTGACCTTTAAGTCCAAAGCACGTCTAACTGGTTGTTTCACCTTCTAGACTCAACAAGTTGCTAAGTAACAAAGAAGGTTGGGGAACCACTACCGAACTCGCCGAGTCCTAAGAACAACTCGTCGATTCCCCCATGATCGAATTTTATCCAGTCGATTTCAATTGGGCCTAATGCATCCAAAACATAGATCTGTCCTCCTAGGGTTGATAAATCACATAAAGTTTCAAACTTTACGTTCATGCATGGGCTATTTAGCTCAAAAAGCCCTAAAAAGTGGTTCTTAGGGTGCACAGGACCCCCATGGGCATAAAGTTGGCACCTTTATGCCATGGAGTCCCTTAAAGACTCTGGATCTTAACTCAATACCCAAAAACATGCTTGCATCCATGAATGGTTCCAAAAATGGATCCTTAAGGCCCTAAACTACTCCAAGAAGAGATCTTATAGATGAATGAACAAGGTATAAACCTTATACCTCAAATACGTTAGAAATGGAGCACAAACTCTGGATCCTCTTGCCTCCTCTTGAAACCCCAAACTTCTTCTTTCTTCTCAAGCTTCAAAATCACCAAAAGTACACAACAATGGCTCAAGAACACTCAAAATGGGTTAGGGTTTCAAATTAGGGTTTTCTGGACTAAGGGAGGCGATGAGGGAGGCCAGAATGGGGGTGTTAAGGCCTTTAAATAGGGTGCAAACCCTGAAAATTAGGGTTTCACTTTGGCATACCTACTCGTCGAGTCAAGGGTCCTCGACTCATCGAGTAGGCTTCAAGTCCCGTGTCCAACATATCCAATTCCTATTTGACGAGTTTGGGGCCTCCAACTTGTTGAGTCCCTTAACAAATATGAATAATTCTTATTTAAATACGTACAAGGAACTTGGCGTTACAAATCTCCCCCACTTATTTTAGACTTCGTCCTCGAAGTCTGATGCTGCCTCCAGAAATATCTTGGGGTAGTGCTCCCTCATCTCATCCTCCAACTCCCAAGTCCATTCTGAGCCCTTGCGGTGCTGCCATTGCACCTTCACCAACTTAGCCTTCTTGTTCCTCAAGTCCTTCTTCTTTCTGTCAAGGATGGCTACTGGTCACTTAATGTAGTTTAGGTTGTCATCCATGTGAATATCCTCTAGAGGTACCACCGCAGAGTTGTCTACAAGGCACTTCCGCAACTGGGAGACATGAAAGGTACTGTGGATCTAACTAAGCTCGGCTGGCAGATCAAATCTATACGCCACCTTGCCCACCTGGGCTCCAACCCTAAAAGGACCAATGTACCTGGGGCCCAACTTGCCCCGATTCTTGAACCGGATGACACCTTTCCAAGGTGAGACCTTCAAGAGAATCCTATCCCCGACCGGAAACTCTAGGTTTGATCGGTGTTTGTCGGCATAGCTCTTCTGCCGACTCTGAGCAGTCTGAAGCCTGCTTTTGGCCTGCTATATCCTCTCCATCGTCTTGAGTACCAATTCGGTACTCCCCATGACTGTCTTCCCAACCTCTCTCCAACATATCAGGGTCTTGCACCTCCTCCCGTACAACATCTCGAAGGGAGGACGGCCGATACTTGCGTGGAAGCTATTATCGTACGAAAACTCTATCAATGGAAGGTAGGTATCCCAACTACTACCAAATTCTAAAAGGCACGCTTGGAACATGTCCTCCAAGGTATGGATGGTCCGCGTACTCTGACCATCCATCTACGGGTGAAAAGTGGTGCTAAAATGCAGACGGGTACCCAACTCGTCGTGAAACTTCTTCTATAATCTGGAATTTAACCGCACATCTCGAATGTATATGTCAGCCAACTACTCGGCCGAAATGCTTTCTTGGATCGGAATGAAATGGGCACTCTTGGTCAATCGATCCATGATGACCCAGATTGAATCCACTCCCCGTGCGGTCCTAGGAAGCTTCGTGATGAAGTCCATAGTAATATCTTCCCATTTCCACATAGGGATATCCAATGGCTATGTCTTGCCGTGAGGCGTTTGGTGCTCAGCCTTGACCTTTCTGCAAGTCAGACATCTCTCGACGTACCAGGCTACATCCCGCTTCATGCAGGGCCACCAGCAGTCAGTATGAAGATCTCTATAGATCTTCATCGCCCCAACATGGATAGAAAATATAGACTTGTGGGCCTCATCCATGAAAATTTGATGTACTCCTCCCCAATACGGAACCTAGACCCTCCCATGCAAGGTCAGCAGCCCACGGCTATCATAGTCAAACGAGGCCACCTGGCCTATGATCTGCTTGTACTTACAACGCTCCTCCTTCATACCCTCAACTTGCGCCTCTCGGATCCGCTCCAAAAGCGGATTCGCCACTGTCATCCTCAAGAAAATATCCCTGATCGGGGCTGCGTTTCGGCTAAGCGCATCCACCACAACGTTGTCCTTCCTCGGGTGGTAGAGGATCTCATAGTCATAATCCTTCTCCACATCTAGCCACCGACGCTACCTCATGTTCAGATTCGGCTGATCCATGAGGTACCTCAAACTCTTGTGATCCGTGAATATGGTACAACGAACCCCATAGAGGTAATGTCGCTAAATCTTGAGGGCGAAAAACAACCGCCCCAACTCCAGATCATGCGTTGGGTAGTTCACCTCGTGAGGCTTCAGCTACCTCGAGACGTAAGCAACGACATCCCCCTCTGCATCAATACCGCACCCAAACCCGAGATAGATGTGTCATAGTACACTACATAATCCTCTCCGCCCTCTGGTAGGGCTACGATCGCTGCGAAATAGGGCTAGACCTAACCTTATAAAATTACCTAGTCCTCGCAATATGTAACTTAACGTATTCGTTTAGTAGTTAGTTAAAGGTATCTAGAACTCCTAAAAGCACAAAGCAAGCAAAATCCGAGCATTGAGTAACAAACCAAGAATATCCTATTCAGGCCATCCCATGACTGGCTAATCAGTTCTAGCATGAAATTCAGTAAGCACATATAGATGGCACATAAGGCATCTTCCTAGGTCCTTAGCCCTAATCCAGCATGCAGTTCTCATACACATATAATAGGCATATAAGGCATCCTTCCTAGATCCTCAGCCCTAGTCAAGCATGCATTTCTCATAATCATACCATATCATAACACAACATGTATAGGTATCTTGGGGAAAACTTACTTAAGCTCGGCCGATTGCATGTACCACACACACCTTGTTCTTGCTTGAAGCTCATTATTTTTTTAAAAATTTTAGAAAAACTACTTTCTAATAAAATCTTTCAAAACCTCGATTTGAGTCTAGACACCCCCGAAGGTGTGTCTGAATCCCTCAAACTAAGGCTCTGATACCAACTTGTAACACCTCAAGAATACATACCAAAATATTTCATTTTTAATATAATGATTCATAAACTAATTTATGGGAAAACATCATCAAGTAATTTATTTTATAAAACCATGGATCAAGTGTCTCAAAACCATATCATAATAATGTCAGAGTACAAATCCCAAGAATCTCATATGTGGAAATCATGTGTGTGATGCGCTGCTACCGTATCGGCTCCTTTCTGTTCGAAGAAGAAGGATATGAAAAAAACTAAAAACCGTAAGCACAAATCTTAGTGAGTTCCCCCATCATACCACATAACATATAGCAACATACTAGCGGGTAATTTTCGGGTGCCTGACCTTCCCTACCCAGGCAAATACTCAGGTGCCCGACCTATCCTGCCAAGCAATTCTGGGGTGCCTGACCTACCATCCGGTTTATCTCAACCGGCTATGGAGACTATTCCACCCCTTATCAATAGCATATAATATCCAATCATAACATAATGTCAGACAATTCTGCAGTGCCCGACCTACCATGTCGGTTTATCTTATTAGACCTAGGGACTAGTCCCTACCTACCACTATCACATAATCACTTAACATACTAACACATAGGACATAACAGATAGTGGCATACTAGAAAATTATCACAAAGACAATCATCTTAACTGCAATCTCCTACTAGTAGGCCAGCCTTGGCGCTTTAGACCCACTTCTACTGGAAGGTAACTCACCTCAATGTCGTGCAGTAACTGAAATGTCCTCGGTGCTGGAATCAACTCTCCTCAAACTCTTACACGTAACATCTCTTTTAATTACTCTTTCAAACTTATAACCCCACTTTATGGGTCAACTTAGGTCAACGTTCAATTTAAAGGTCAACATCCTGGTCAAAGTCAACCTTCTGGTCCAAGTCAACATTCTGGTTGACTCGACTCGCCGAGTCGGTCCATCAACTCGTCGAGTTCTAGAATTTCAGAGAATCTCGAGTTCGTGATCTGACTCATCGAGTTACCCTCTAACTCGCCGAGTTTCTCCTTATGATAGAATCGGGAGTTTCCATTTGAACTCGTCAAGTCTTTCCTTGGACTCGTCGAGTTCTACTTCATACAGGTTGGGACATTTGCTCATTGACTCGCTGAGTTCATCCTTGGACTCGTCGAGTTCTTGACCTTTAAGTCCAAAGCACGTTTAACTGGTTGTTTCACCTTCTAGACTCAACAAGTTTCTAAGTAATAGAGAAGGTTGGGGAACCACTACCGAACTCGCCGAGTCCTAAGAACAACTCGTCGATTCCCCCATGATCGAATTTTATCCAGTCGATTTCAATCGGGCCTAATGCATCCAAAACATAGATTTGTCCTCCTAGGGTCGATATATCACATAAAGTTTCAAACTTTACGTTCATTCATTGGCTATTTAGCTCAAAAAACCCTAAAAAGTGGTTCTTAGGTGCATAGGACCCCCATGGCCATAAAGTTGGTACCTTTATGCCATGGAGTTCCTTAAAGACTCTGGATCTTAACTCAATACCCCAAAACATGCTTGCATCCATGAATGGTTCCAAAAATGGATCCTTAAGGCCCTAAACTACTCCAAGAAAAGATCATGAATGGACAAGGTATAAACCTTATACCTCAAATACGTTAGAAATGGGGCACAAACTCTGGATTCTCTTGCCTCCTCTTGAAACCCCAAACTTCTTCTTTCTTCTCAAGCTTCAAAATTACCAAAAGTACACAATAGTGGCTCAAGAACACTCAAAATGTGTTAGAGTTTCGAATTAGGGTTTTCTGGACTAAGGGAAGCGATGAGGGAGGCCACAATGGGGGTGTTAAGGCCTTTAAATAGGGTGCAAACCCTAAAAATTAAGGTTTCACTCTGGCAGACCTACTCGTTGAGTTGAGGCTCCTCGACTTGTCGAGTAGGCTTCAAGTCCTACGTCCAACATATCCAATTCCTACTCGATGAGTTTGGCACCTCCAACTCGTTTATTCCCTTAACAAATATGAATAATTCTTATTCAAATATGTACCATGAAACGGGTGTTACACCAGAAGTCTTAGTAGCCTCGAAAAGCCTCGCACTTCGGAAGAATCAGCCACTCCAGAACATCTTAACTTTGCACCTCACTTCGGACCTTCTGACTGACTCCAGAACTTCCTCCAACTTTGGACCTCACTCCTGATTTTGGACAGTTTCACACCTTTCTTTGTTTTAAGGGATTTTGATGAGGGGATTTCCATCAATCTCATTTTTTTCCACATCTTAGCCCCTATAAACTCATATTTTATGCACACCTTGAAGCATTATTATATATTCCCTCCGTCCCAAAATGATAGTCCACTTTTGACTTTTGAAGTCTTTTTTTTTCAACTTTGACCTTAAATATTTTTATTTGTGTTATATATTACTTGATAAAACTTATAAAAATAAAAAATAAATAAAAACATTTAAAATACAATCCATTCATATATTTTGCATCAAGTGTTATCTATCAAAAACAAAAATATTTAAGGTCAAAGTTGAAGTAAAAATACTTTAAAAGTCAAAAGTGGACTATCAATTTGGGACGGAGGTAGTATAAAACACACATTTGCGTAATATAATATCTAAAATTATGAAGATATTATATTATCTTAATCATAAAGAAATAGCACAAGTGGATCTCCCACCTTTTCCCAAGGCACCTTTATGTCACTTCTCCTAGTTTCCATTGGTCAACTTATTGTCCCCTCATAACTCCTCCCACCCACTTGCATTACTTCTTCCCTCTTATACTCATGTTCATGAGATAATTTCCCATTTCTTCACTTCTCACTTTTCTCTCCAAGAAAAGGTCTCACACTCTCTCTAGCAAGGATTATCCCAAGGTTGTTCTTGGATCTTTTGGTAAGTATTCCATTCAAACTCTAATGATTTTACGTACTTCTATACAAATCTTGCACCTCTTACCCACATATTCACATAATAATGTCCTTAGGACCATCAAATCTCCAAGTTACTTTCAAGTATTCTTGACTTGAAACTTCTCATCCACAACCTTCCACTCAAAGGTGAGTTTATACCCTCACCAATTTCGATATTTTTCATATTTTAGGGAGAATACAAGTAAAATAATAGTAAATAAAATAATATACAAGATGTTAAATTTTAACTTGTATGTTACGTATCAAATGATTTTCTAACAAAAATGGTCATAACCCGGTTATGACACCATTTTTGCGGGTTTATAACCATATATATGTTGACTAAAACATATACATTCAACTAGATTTAAAGATCTCAAAAAGGCAAAAATAAGTTTTATGTAACCGTATTGTCGTTATTTGATGTTAATAACGATTAAAAGCCAAAAACTAGTAAAAATGAGTGTTTTCATACTAAAAACTCATTTATTTGCTTTAAATATAAAATACTTGTTATTTAAAGTACATTAAGCCATTTTCATGGTGAAAATACATACTTTTGGGTACAAAGAACCTACACCAACATAAACTATTTAAAGTATCGTTTACGAACCGTTAACACTTTTATAACCCGTTAAGCAAAGTGTATAATTATATAAAATACATATATAATTATTTTATGCCATCTTTATTGTCTTGCAAAAAGGGATAATTACATATACAAACGTTTTCATTGCAAAAACATGTAAACTCATTGAATAAATTTGTGAGACATTTTCTTCACCATACCTACCAAGGTATACACGAAAGTTCTGTTTTATAACCAGAGCCTCTCATAAGAGAACGTAATACTTGTGTATAGATCTATACGGGACTGAAAATCCCGCACCTAAGTTGCTTACAATAGCTAGACCGGCAGGTCTAGGGTGACAAATGTCATAACACTTCGACGCCTGAAGAACTTCGCGACAGGCCATCTTTGCCATAGCACGGTTATGAAAACGTACATGGGGAAATGACGAAATGATTATTTCACCTGGAAAAACATTCCTTCAAACGGTTTTATATATGAATAAAACTGCATATCACTATTTTAAGTATGGATAAAATACTTGTACATTTTGGTCTTGGAACATTTAAGTCTACATTTCATTTTTATGGAAAATGTCGGATTTTCTGGAAATAAACGCCATCACTTTACAAAGAAAGGTTTACAATCACTCATACAAAAACTCTTATAAACTTGCCAACTTAATTGTTGACACTTTTTCAAATGACTTGTATTCTCAGGAAATCATTAATATTGGTAACTACAAGCTTTTGAGGATAGGACGTTAAGGCGTCAAACAACTCTTATTATCATTGTATTGTAATTGACTTTTCAAAACATGTAATACTTACAAAGATGTAACGTATTCAATTATATATATGATGGTTGTGTTTTCTTTGATCATTTATATTCAATTGTTATGATATTGTACATGAGAGTCACCCACCCCCAGATTTTCTGCCATCCTGGTTCGGGGGTGTGACAGATTGATATCAGAGCATTGTTTATAGTGAAGTAAGTATATCAAACTTCCGCCATCCTGGTTCGGGGGTGTGACAGATTGGTATCAGAGCATTGTATATAGTGAACTAAGTATATTAAACTACGTAAGATATAAAACTATAGATACAATGGGACTAAAACTCTCTGACAAAACTATAGATACAATGGGACTAAAACTCTCTGACAAAACCTTTTGGCACAAGTATACTTTTAAATTTAAGATAAGTTGAACACTACGAGTAGGCCTCAAGGTATGTAATCAAATCGGAGATAAGTATAACTTGATCAACTATATTGATCCATGATGTGACTAACGTATGCCGAGGAATGGTCATAGTGAACAACAAGTCTAAAACTTATCAACAAAACATACGAAGAACCTCCAAAATAAAGTTTTAAAATACTATAGGAGTATTTTATGATACTGTAGAACCTCACACTTAAATTTTTTATGTACCTCTTATCCATATTCTCGCTTAGACAATATTGCATGATTTCACTTACCTGGAGATCCCTATTTCCCAAACCAGGGAAACGGAGGCTGGATAGAGGAGGATCCATAGGAGGACCCTGAAGAGAATTCAAAAAAAGAAGAGGACGAGGAGGAAGTCGAAGAAGACAACGACTCAGAACCCAAAGTTTACAATCCACCACACGTCGCCCAAAACCCCAGACGGAACTTTCAGGGCCCGACACCACGATGGGGCAGTATATTTGAAAAGATGGAGCCAAGAGCAGGTCCACCGCCCACCCTATGGTATGGAATGAGGTTTTTACAACCTCGATAGAGGGGTTTCAGCAGACACGACTCTCCCTGTCATGGTCTGTCGCATCGCCCGCCATGGTGAACAAGCTAGAGCATCCGCCAAACAGATCACAGAGGTTAGTGCTACCACCAAAGTTACTGCAGTTCGTCTTAGTCGTCTGGACGAAGATAATCATCGAACACGGAATCATACCGAGGCCCTTCAGAAGGAAGTTACCACAACTCAAGCTGAGATAAAAGAATATCGGGAACGTCGGACCATAATGGAGAGGCGTGTTAATGAGGTTGAACACTGACTGAAAGAGATGCATACCTTCATGACTTCATTCGAGGGCTCACAGGATACCATACACCACGACTAGTTACTATAATACTCATGTCTTGTTATAGATTAGGTGTTTTCAAGTAAGCGTCAGTGCTACTCTTTCTTATGTGTAGGTTCGACCCTATGAATAAGTGACTACACTATTCGAGGAGTCGTTATGCTGTCAAAGTTTTCTTGTACATTGATGTATTATAGACCAGCTTTAAGGTCAAATTTTCTGAACACTATGTACTAAAATATATAAATGTAATTGACATTCATTTTATTTCATTGGGGTGTTACCATTAAATTCATAAGCTGATTTTACAAATTGTTTACTTATTATGGTAGAATTCTATGATGAATTGCTTACAAGATACTTTAAAGTCGGAACATAATGCACATACAACTAAAATAACCTAGTTCGATGACACCAGACTTATATCCATTATTGAAGACTTATCATCATTTCAACTTTTAACTCTATGGCAGAAGGATGCCACCCCAAAGAATTTTAAGACGGGTTGCAAATACCTCAGCAGCTTCACCACTGTAATGTCCGTGTTTCTAGGCTAAGCATTAGTATGATGATGTAATAGTTAGGGACAACAAATATAACTTATTTTGAAGTAATAAAAATGAATTATTTGAGTATTATGTGAATTATGTGAATTTATGTGCTTTATACTTGTTTATAATGATATAATAAATTAAGAATGAAAATAAGCATAAAAAATAAAATGTTAGATAAACCCGATATATATGAAGAAAGTTTTAGTGGTCATTACAAGGATTCCGGAGATATAAAGAACGCCGAAATCCGAGTTAAAACGAAGAAGTTATGACATGTCGAAGTTTTACGACTAAACTGGCACGGCACCGCGTAACGTATAAAGTGAATATTCGACAAATTACTTTTTAGCCTTAGTGATCTAAACGAAAGTCTTAGTATACGTTAAACCAAGAGCGTGCATAAAAATAATATTAAAATCAGACTTCGTATAAGGAAGTTATGAGTTTTCTATGATTTAGCATAATAATGCAAGACCTAGAATTCAATTTTTAGATCGATCAAGTTTTAGCCGACACAACCTAAATGAGAATTGAGGATCTCATTAATAGAAGTTCAATAATAAAAAGACTGCCATAAAGGAGTTTGTATGTAGAAGTTATGAATTTTACACGGTCGTTAGCATTGTAATCTTCTCATACTGTTAAATTTAAAACCGGTTGTGAATTAGCCGATGGAGTCAAAAAGAGAGTTGTAGATCTTGTCAATACATATGTGTGGAAATAAAGAACGTCAAAAACAGAGCTCGTATGCGAAAGTTACGATTTTTTAAAATTGGCTGTTTTACCTGCATCTGGCGCCACGTGTCAGCACCAGGCGAAGCCTTCGTGCCTACGTAAAGCTCACCACGTGAGAGTCAAGTCTCACGATGTGAGAGGCCCCATACAGCCTTTAAATAGAGGCATAGATCACCCCCAAAAGCTCACACCAAAACCATTCTTTCTCTCCTATTACCCCAAAATCCTATCTTCCATTCCATAGTACTTTCTAAGTGCTACAAGCGAGTCCCAGAGCGCCCGAAGGCTCCAAGAAAAAGAGTTTTTCGGCTCGAAACTCTACTCCCGTGGAGCCCGGTTTTTAAGTAAACCTCCCGGTTTCGTCGAAGCAAAGCGTTGTCCAAATTGGAATCACCACATTAACATGTGAGTGCATAGTTACTTTCATCTTACACATAGATATGAAGTATTTTATATAATTTACGTGCTATGTGTGCATATTACCTATTTACTTGACACCTGTGTTGGATGAAAGATTTAAACTTTTTTTTTTCAGATCTAGACCTTTTTCCTTCATATCTGAATCGTATATGTATCTTCTTTTCAGATCTAAACTATTTATTCATATCTGAACCGTTTTTGTATTTTATTTTTATATCTAAACATTTTCTTCTGATCTGAACCGTATATGTATTTTCTTTTCAGATATAAACTTTTTCTCTAGATCTGAACCGTATATGTATTTTCTTTTCAGATCTGACCTTTTTCCTTCAGATCTGAACCATATATGTATTTTCTTTTCAGATCGAGACTTTTTCTTCAGATCTGAACTGTATATGTATCTTATATCTACAAATATGTTGGGTAAAGCCTTTACCCAAGCATTGGACCCATCATCTAGTAGAGTATGGATGACAACAACGGACTATTCTAGACCGTCTAATGGAACACTAGCAGGCTTGCAACCTTTAGGTGTTGTGAGCAATATGTTCACCCGGTGTACTGTAAAAACCCATTGACATGTATTGTAGGTGGGCTCCCGCAAATAATATTGTTGATAAATGAGAGCTATGGACTTAGCGCCCATTGGATGAACCTTGGAAACTATGGATTTAGTGACTGTTATATAAACCCTGGCGACGATGGACTTCCTGCCTATTCATTAGGACAATCCTTAGGAATGAATGAATAAATAGTAGCTGATTCTTAGGGTAGATCCTTAAGAGTAAAGAAGATAATGGGGATGGGTAAATTGGTTGATTTTTTGATGATGAAGCCTAGTAACTATATTATTATCGGTTAAAAACCCTATGTACTCACCAGGTTTCCCAACCTGACCCACTCGCTTTATTTGTATCACAGGTGTCGATATAAAGCTACACTACCCCGAGAGTCTAAAGAGATGTAGATCACTAGTGTAAATAAATGTAAGTTCTATTTATGCTTATGTTTATGTATTCACAATGACATCCCAAAGTTTTAAAATGAATAAAATACATTTCTTCATAAATGCTTTGATAACATATTTATCATATTTTTCTGGGAACAAATTCTGCAACACTTTTCTTTAAAAAAAATCACTCAGATTTCAGAATAAAGCATAAACAAATCGGTCTTTTATGGTCTTGAAAATGGGGATGTCACAGTTGGTATCATAGCATTACTTTTATCGAACTAGGAATTTGTAGGATTTCTTGACTTAAACTTAGAATGATAAGCGATGATTATGAGATGAGTGTCTACCATATTTTAGACAGAAGCTCTAGTTTATTGTAGGAAAGATGCCTAAAATGTTTTTATGTGATAAATGATTTATATTATAGCTATAAAGATGCCTTATATGTTATTATTTGATCGGATCTATGGTCTGTTGCCGACCGGATTTGGAAACTTTATGTGTGCAGATTTCTAAACGTTTAATTACGGTATTAGAACTGGCATGTAACTTTTCAAAAAGATAAGGAGATTCATATGTCTATCTTAAATAAAGTTTTCCTATCTAAATTCTCGTCACTGCACACTAAACGTCTGATTTTGGTGTATAGATCGATATGGTGAGCACTTGAAGCAGATTTGGAATTGATAGCTCGCAGCCTGAGCCACAAGTGATTGACAGTGGAACAGAAGTAGCAGCTGCACCTGAGCCAATCACGATGGCAGGAGTACAGACAATGGTGCGGGTGATTTTGGATCAACAGATAGAAGAGACAAGGCGTTTACTTCAACAAAGTAAGGACGAACTTACTATGCCAATACGTCAGACACCTACTCTTAAGGCAACCATCTGGGTTGCTAATTCTATCAAAGAAATGACCAACGATAGGACCACCAACAACGTTGAAGTTGGAAAGAAGAGGAAATTTGAGAGGTCTTCAAGGTCCAACAAGAGCAACATGTTCTCAAAGTCTGGCAAAGGAGGAGGTAAAGAAAAATGGTGCGAGAAGTGCAAAAATAAACACTCTGGAAGGGAGGTGACTTGCTTCAAATGTGGAATGACAAGGCATTACGCCAATGAATGTACATTTAGCAAGAGGGTGTGTTATGGATGTAGGGAAGTAGGGCATTTATGTAGGGACTGCCCGAAGAAAAATGAAGCAGCAAGAGCGAATGGACCACCAAAGCTAAAAAGCATCTCATAAAATCCTTAACAAAGAAGGTGATAATGCAAGGAATCATGAGTGAGGATTTTATATCTGAAAGTCAAGATATGAAGTATCCCTGTAGATAGGACCACGTGGTGTAGCCTATTAGAGGCATAGTATAAGGTGAACTTGAACACCTATGTAATTATTTCAAGAAATAATATAAACCATGGTTTTGTTATTTGATGTATTAAATGATTAATGTGAAATTCTTGAATGGTGACTTGGAAAACTATAAGACAATACCTGGGACGAGTATAAGTAGGTGTGAATGGTTGTAGATGCCTATACTACCGGAAGCACAGGAATCACACTTGGATCGGGGAAGGTCACAAGGTTACCAAGAAGCTAGTAAATGATTTTGTTTTGTTCATATCTGTCGTTACCATCGTTTCAGAAATGACTAACAAGATGATTGTTAGTTCAACCCTAGTGGTCATATCATATCGAGTCCGACTAAGATGAGTTTGTTACGTGGTTCGGGGAAACACAATCGATGTAGCATCTGACTTAAACTGGACGATTGAAGTGGAAGATAATTGAAGCGATCAATGGAAGTACCACGATCGTTGTTAAAGTAAGAAGCTTGTAGCTAGAAGTGTTTCATGCTAGAATGTGATTATATCACATTAGAACATGAAGGAAGGTATATTTCGTTCAGAAACTTGAATCTAAAAGATTTGAGTCTAAGAACTGCGTCAGACGATGATGGGTCATTAAAATATGACCCATCCTTCTATTATGGTAATCGAAAGAAAGAACGTATCTTCAGTTTCTTAAGGAGAAGGAGGAGTCTCCAATAAGGATCAAGATTGCGACTTAAAGGTCACAATTAAAAGTCCAACATGGGATAGAGAGTGGGTACAAGAGCAAGCACCGCCTGCAGACAAGAATTCCAAAAGTTAGATACTCATTCAAAGGAACTTAAGAGTTACGGATATTACCTAGGATGAAGCGATAACGTATGGAGTCATTATACAAGCCATGTCTTGTTGGTGTTTCCGAGACAGAGTTGAATACTTTGTAGTCTATAGGGTGCATCTGGAGTTGGGTGGGGTTGTTTTCTAACCCACAGGGAAAAAGTGATAGAATATGCATCGAGACAATTGAAATAGCACGAAAAGAACTACCCCACTCATGATATGGAGTTGTCAGCGGTAGTATTCCTTCTAAAGATATGAAGACATTATCTTTACGGAACAAAGTGAAAACTTTTCATTGATCATAAGTGTCTCCCATATCTCTTTAATCAGAAGGAATTGAATATGAGACAACGACGCTAACTAGAGTTACTCAAGGATTACGACTATGAGATACTTTACTACCCCGGTAAAGCAAATATCGTAGCTGATGCTCTAAGTTGAAAAGTAAACCTTGAAAGAAAGAGGCCAAGAGTGTTAAGAATAGAAGTTTTCTCAACGATTGTGGAAAGCATTAAGGAAGCTCAAGAAGCAGCTTCAGAGAAAAATGACCCAAAGGAAGAACGTTTAGGTAAAATGTCGGTGTTCGGTACGAATAATCAAGGATTGAGGGAATTCCAAGATAGGATTTAGGTACCTAAGACGGGTGGAGTAAGAGATCTTCTGATGGAAGAAGCTCACAAGACCATTTACTCAATTCATCCTGGAAGCGCTAAGATATATAGGGATCTGAAACCCTACTACTGGTGGACGACAATGAAGCTCGATGTTGCAAAGTATGTGGCCAAGTGTGTAACATGTGCAAGAGATAAGGCACGACCTCAAAAACCATATGGGAGATTAGAATCTTTACCTATACCCATGGGTAAATGGGAAGATATCACCATGAATTTTGTGACTAAACTACCCAGGATGAAGAACGCTCACGGCATAATTTGGGTGGCTGTAGATCGGTTCAGTAAGAGTGCACACTTCATAGCAGCCAACGAGAAATGTTCTATGGATAAGCTTGCAAATTCTTACGTGAAAGAGCTAGTAAGACTTCACGGTCTACCTTTAACGATTGTATCAGATCGTGGAAGCCATTTCACGTCAAGGTTTAGGAGGAGTCTATAAGAGGAATTGGGTACGAAGTTGTGTTTAAGTACAACTTACCATCTGCAGAGTAATGGCCAGAGAGAAAGAACGATTCAAACGTTGGAGGATATGCTAAGAGCATGTAACCTAGAATTCCAAGGTAACTGGGATGAGCACTTACCCCTGGTAGAATTTTCCTACAACAATAGTTACCATTTGAGCATCAAGATGGCACCCTATCAAGCTTTGTATGGATAGAAGTGTCATACGCCATCTTGTTGTCTTGAGGATGGAGAAAAGTAGTACATAGACCTCGAGATAGTCCATCACACTGTCAAAAAGATAAAGGTGATTATGTTGGAATAGTGTCTAAGGCTGTAACTATATTAGTCAAGTGTTTGATCCGGTTGTGCATGGTCCTTTTGGGTTGCCTTCACCATAGCAACTTGATAGGATGATTTAATAAGAGAGAGTAAATATTATTAATATATTATGGGAATAATATAGTGAATAATATATTGTTATTTGATTAATATAAGTCATAGAATTAATTATAATTAATTTGGTGACTTAAAGAGATTAATTAAATAAAGGGGTATAAACTGTCAATTGTTTGATAGTTAAGCTTTAGACTGTAAATCCATTAGGATATGCCTTGGACGAATTCTAAGAGCTTTAGGATAGCTAAAATCGTCCATATGCTTATCTATGGAATGGATTTGGATAGCCTTAAGAGAAGATTATCCAATTAGGGTTTAGGTTGTAACCCTTAAGGAGTCTACAAGTATAAATAGACCCTATGGCTGATGGAATTCGACACTTGACCTAAAGCAAGGAACCTCTGGTCGAATTCCTCCCCTCTCCTCTCTCCTAAATCATTCTTGTTGCTATTGGTGTTTGTAAGCCATTAGAGGAGTGACACTTGTGACTCTAGAAGCTCCAAGACCTCAAGATCAACAAGGAACTCAAAGGTATGATTCTAGATCTATTTCAATGTTGTTATTTAACCTAATTAGTCATTAGAAGACTTGGATTAAAAAGCATGTTTAGTAGAAAGCCTAGATCCAAGCATTAGGGTTTTGCATGCGCACATAGGAAAGTTCTTATGGCTAAAACCCATCAGTGGTATCAGAGCCTAGCTTGGTTTTCTTTAAATTGTTGCTTGATTAACTGAAACAAACCTGCAAAATTCGATTTTTTGGTTTCTGTGTCACTGAATCGGCGAGTCCCAAGGTGGACTCGGCGAGTAGGCCTGACTCGGCGAGTCCCCTTGTGCACTCGGCGAGTCCAGGCGTCAGGAATGACCAGATTCGGGATTTCTTTGTGTTTATCTTATGGAGACTTACCTTAATCATAATAGATCAACCTAAATCCGATTTTATGATATATATGACTATTATCTTGATCTAGAAAAAGATATTTATCAACTAATTAAATATTTAATTTCCTTATATGATAATTAATTAATTATTTAACTATTTTGGTAATTATCTTTCAAAGAAATCTTGAATAAATCAAATATAGATAATTAGGATATTAATTGTTAATTGGAATTATTTGTTATTTGATCCTCCATGTTTTAAATGTTTAAAACCTACCCTCATGTTTTGAAATTTACTTTTGTGATTAAAAGCTTTAATTTAGACAACTTAAATTTCAAACCCTAGATTTTAAAAGTTTTAAAATACAACACTATACAAATATGATATTACTAGAATAATATATATATGTATAACTAAATGCTAGTCTTACCGTTAGTAGGCCTCATTCACGAAGCCGATCTATAAGGTGGGTATAAGGTTGCGGCCTATAAAATGGCGCTTAATGGGTGTACACTCACACCCACCGCTTGCTTGATTGGTGGAGGGTCGTTAGCCGAACGGGTAGGATAGGGCAACCTCATTCTCTCATTAAAAGTATAATAAGAAATACAAAGTAACTACACATATTTTTTCAAAATTTCCTAATCCTAGTTACTTTAGGAAAAGTGAATTGATGCAATCCCATGAAATTACACTTTGCACCTTGCTAAGATGTTAGTGGAGCGTGTGTGGTTTACCGGCACACTAATTGGTTCTAAGCGAAGGTGGCAAAGGGTGATTCATTGTTTATCATAGTTCGATGGAGCGTGTGTGGTTTACCGGCACATCGAATAGGTGATTGTTACAATGAAGGCACCATGTGAATTTGCATGGTAATTCACACCCGCTTTGTGATCCTCAGCATCCCAGTCACAAACGAGAGGGGCATATCGAGATTTAAACATGCCATTGAATAGTTTCAATGAATCTCATCCGAACCTAGGAATTCTCAAAAACACTTAGGACTAATAGTTTAGGTTTTTGTGATGGAGAATTAGTGAATCGTCATTCACTTACCTTCAATTTATTTGCATGTTAGATTACGGCATCCCTTTTCTAATATGTAAATGTTATTGTTGGATCCTAGCCCTAATTTTCTTATTGGGTGATAATTAGGGATTCTTATTCTAATCTATCTTTGTCCTTTTCTAATTGTAGATGTCGAACGCAAACAACGCTGCTGCTAGTTCTTTCACGTTGATGAGCCTTTGCCAAAAGGTCACCTTCGATGGAACGAACTTTAGCAAATGGATAAGATACATTCGCACCATTGCTCGCTATGAGGATAAGGAGTATGTCCTCGATGAGAAGCTCGAGAAAATCAACCCCGAAATTGCTACTCCCACCGAAATCACCGCCTTTGAAACTCATGAGCGAGATGCAACGAAGGTACATTGCATCATGATCGCCACCATGAACTCCGAATTCCAAAAGTCCTACGAGGACATGTACCCATACGAGATGCATCAAGACTTATTGGAGAGGTACCACCAAAACGCGAGACAAGAGAGGTACGAGATTTTCACTAACATGATTTCGGCGAAGATGGGTCATGGAGAATCTCTTACCGTGCACTTGCAAAAGATGCAAAGGTATGTCGACCGCCTTCGCAAGTTAAATGTTGACTTCGGTGAAGACTTGGCGATCGACATGGTGCTTCACTCTTTGCCTCCGATGTACAACCAATTTAGGATGACCTACCATATGAACAAAGAAGAGGTCACCCTAAGCAAGCTCCAAGGTCTCTTGAGGGTTGCTGAGAGCAACTTCAAAGACAAGTCTGTTGCACCCACTCCCAATCCGCCCGCTGCTCCTGTCTTGGCTATTGGACAAGGGAAGGGAAAGAAGAGGAAAGCTTCATCGAAGAACTATCGCAAGGTGAAAGCCCGAGATGGTGCCTCTTCTAGTGGGACCAAAGTTGATCCCGCCAAGCCCTGCTCTAACCCGAAGGAGGCAGAGTGCCACCACTGCCACAAGATAGGACATTGGAAGAGCAGCTGCCCGGATTACCTGCAAGCAATCAAAGAAGGAAAGATCAAGCCATCTTTCGCAGGTATATATACAATCAAATCTAACGATTCTAATCATGCTATTTCTTGGGTTCTTGATACCAGTTGTGGTTATCACATTTGTTCTAATGTGCAGGGACTAAGAAGAAGTAGGGATGTGGAGCAAGGAAGGATCAATCTAATCATGGGGAACAGAAGATCGTCGCCTGTGACCAAGATTGGAGTGTATTCCTTAGTGCTTAGGAATAGTTTAGTTTTAGATTTGAACAATTGTTGCTATTCACCAGAAATGGAAAGAAACATCATTTCATTTCATGGTTTATATAGACAAGGATTTAGATTTTCTTTTAATAATGAGAATGGTTCTATTTTGGCTTATCTAAATGGTGTCTTTTACTTTGAAGCTATACCATGTAATGGAATATATGAAACCTTTATGATTGTTGATAACTTAGGAAATGATGTTTTGAATATTGATTCTTCCACTAGTATGGATAAAGCATCCTTGTGGCATTGTCGTCTTGGACATGTCAACAAGAAACGTATAGCCCAACTCCAAAAGGATGGAGTGTTGGAGTCATTGACCTTAGGGAAGATGACACATGCGAGTCTTGTTTGCTTGGAAAGATGACTAAGTCGCCCTTCACGAGTACATGTGAAAGGGGCGAGGGTCTATTGGACCTAATACATACCGATGTGTGTGGACCGTTTAGATCAACCACGAAGGATGGGAACCGCTTCTATGTGACTTTTACCGATGACTATAGTAGATATGGGTATATCTACTTAATCAAGCAAAAGTCAGACACCTTTGAAAAGTTCAAAGAGTTCAAGAATGAAGTGGAGAATCAATTGGGCAGGAAAATCAAGATGCTTCGATCCGATCGAGGAGGAGAGTACCTAAGTCTTGAATTCCACGATTATCTCAAGGAGTGTGGAATAGTTTCACAATTGACGCCTCCTAGGACACCACAGTTGAATGGTGTGGCAGAAAGGCGTAATCGAACCTTATTGGATATGGTTCGCTCCATGATGAGTCGTGCTTCGCTACCAATCTCTTTTTGGGGGTATGCCTTAGAGACTACCGCCCATATCCTTAACCGAGTCCCTACTAAGAAGGTTGCCAAAACACCTCACGAGATGTGGACAGGGAAAGCTCCCTCGTTGGCACATATCAAGGTTTGGGGTTGCGAGGCTTTCGTAAGACGAGATACTCACGACAAGCTTGAACCTCGAAGTGAGCGATGTATTTTCATCGGCTACCCGCAGACATCCTTTGGATATCTCTTCTATAGACCGAAGGACAATGTTGTCTTCGTTGCGAGGAGAGGAGTTTTCCGAGAGCGAGAACTCATAAGCCAAGGAGACAGTGGGAGGCAAATCGAGCTTGAAGAGATTCAAGAGTCGATAGATGAAGGAACCTCTACCGCTGGCACTCAACCCGAGGAGGAAACTCCGGTTGAACCGATTGACGAATCCTTACCTCTTAGACGTTCCGATAGAGTTAGAGTTCTACCCCAGTTTTATGGTTTTCATATTACTACCGAAGGGGACACGTATATTAGTGATGGTACACTAGTAAACCTTGATGAACCTAATAGCTATAAGGAAGCCATGGCAGGCCCGGAGTCTGTAAAGTGGAAAGAGGCAATGGATAGCGAGATACAATCCATGTATAATAACCAAGTTTGGAATTTGGTTGATTATGTGCCCGGACGTAAGACCGTTGGGTGCAAATGGATCTTCAAGAAGAAGACCGACGTGGATGGAAACGTGCACACATATAAAGCGCGATTGGTCGCGAAGGGCTTTACTCAAACTCCCGGAGTTGACTATGATGAGACCTTCTCACCAGTTGCGAAGATTAAATCTATAAGAGTGATGCTAGCAATTGCCGCGTTTCATGATTATGAGATTTGGCAAATGGATGTCAAGACCGCTTTCCTTAATGGAAAGTTGGCTGAGGATGTTTACATGGCTCAGCCAGAGGGGTTTGTGGATCCGAAGCATCCGGATAGAGTGTGTAAGCTTGAGAAGTCCATTTATGGACTTAAGCAAGCGTCTCGCAGATGGAATCTTTGCTTCGATGATAAAGTCAAAGAGTTTGGATTTGTACGAAGCGAAGACGAATCTTGTGTATATGTCAAAGGCAGTGGGAGTATAGTAAGCTTCCTCGTTCTATATGTCGATGACATTTTACTCATAGGAAACGACATCCCGACTCTGCAGGAAGTTAAGTCCTGGCTCGGGAAGTGCTTCGCTATGAAGGACCTCGGAGAGGCTTCTTACATTTTGGGAATAAGGATAGTAAGAGAAAGAAGTAAGAGACTAATTGGACTTAGTCAGAATACTTACTTAGAGAAAGTACTAAAACGCTTTAGTATGGAAAACTCAAAGAAGGGAGAGCTACCGATACAAAGTAATGCCAAATTGAGTAAGACTCAAAGTCCGAGTACCGAAGCTGAAATAGCAGAAATGAGCCGAGTACCATACGCTTCCGCAGTTGGCTCAATCATGTACGCTATGACTTGTACTTGCCCTGATGTAGCCTTTGCTTTGAGCATGGTTAGCAGATATCAAGGGAATCCTAGCAAAGCACATTGGATTGCGGTGAAGAATATCCTTAAGTACCTTCGGAGGACGAAGGAATGGTTCTTAGTCCTCGGAGGGAGTGATGACTTGAAGGTGCGAGGGTATAGTGACGCCAGTTTTCAGACCGACAGGGACAACTACCGTTCGCAGTCGGGCTGGGTCTTTACCCTATATGGAGGAGCAGTGACCTGGAAGAGTTCCAAGCAAGAGACCGTAGCTGATTCAACGTGCGAATCAGAGTACATTGCAGCGAGCGAAGTGTCGAAGGAGGCAATATGGCTAAAGAACTTCATCGGTGATCTTGGAGTCGTACCTGCCATAAAGGAGCCCATGGAGATTTTCTGTGATAACGAAGGTGCGGTTGCCTTAACCAAGGAACCGAGGGATCATGGTAGATCAAGACATATCGACAGAAAATATCACTTCATCAGACATCGCGTAGAAGAAGGACAACTCGTAGTGAAGAGGATATCATCAGAAGATAACCCAACAGATCCGCTGACGAAGGGACTGAGTAGGGTTAAGCACTTACAGCATGCTAGGAGTATTGGGCTGAAGGATGATATTAGCATAGATTAGATAGTATTAGAAACGTGTAATAGATAAATGTAATTGACATTTGATGATTAAATAAAGGAGTTTTATTTATGAGTAATGATACTATCTTATGTTAATCGTTTAGCTGTTGTTTCACTTTGCATGTTTTGACTTCCAGAATAATTGAGTTTATTAGGAATAATCGAATTGTTCAAATGGTCCATAATCGTTCATATGTTGGAAGTAGATATGAAAGAAGATTGTCATGAATTGGTGTGTAGAATGTCTAAATGGTGTTAGACATAGCAAAGGATTGCTGCAACGTTCATGAGTGCTTATGAACTAGTTTTGAGCATTGGAATAAACCCGCGCTTGCTGGAATCACCTTATAGAATACGATATAAAAGGTGATCGCAAGACGATAATATCATATAGTCTTAAAACCTAGATATATGGTTTATTATTTGTTAATTGATTGTACATTGATAATACGAAAACGCATCAGTAACTTGGTGTTATAAAACGTATTGTTGTGTATAGTTGGTCAATGAATAAGTAAATGCATATAAGTCGAAGTTTATCTGTAACTTTTATCTAAGAAGGTAAAAGCGATATCTCGGCCGCTCGATGATTTGATTTGACTTATGTGCCGGGCCCGGTCAGAACTGAATTGATGTGTTCGATTAAGTTCTATGTCAAATAAATCAGAGATCGAGAAACCTAAATGCGTGACTAACCATTCCATAGGATTGTCAGCATGATATCTAACAGAGGACTGTACGTTCCCTTATCTAAAGGACAAGATTGATTAGATCAGAGTTGACAGCGTCTTTGAGAGCTATGATTGCAAACCGAATTGTACTTGTATAGTTACTAGACTTATCCAAGTGGGAGACTGTTAGAATAGTGTCTAAGGCTGTAACTATATTAGTCAAGTGTTTGATCCGGTTGTGCATGGTCCTTTTGGGTTGCCTTCACCATAGCAACTTGATAGGATGATTTAATAAGAGAGAGTAAATATTATTAATATATTATGGGAATAATATAGTGAATAATATATTGTTATTTGATTAATATAAGTCATAGAATTAATTAGAATTAATTTGGTGACTTAAAGAGATTAATTAAATAAAGGGGTATAAACTGTCAATTGTTTGATAGTTAAGCTTTAGACTGTAAATCCATTAGGATATGCCTTGGACGAATTCTAAGAGCTTTAGGATAGCTAAAATCGTCCATATGCTTATCTATGGAATGGATTTGGATAGCCTTAAGAGAAGATTATCCAATTAGGGTTTAGGTTGTAACCCTTAAGGAGTCTACAAGTATAAATAGACCCTATGCCTGATGGAATTCGACACTTGACCTAAAGCAAGAAACCTCTGGTCGAATTCCTCCCCTCTCCTCTCTCCTAAATCATTCTTGTTGCTATTGGTGTTTGTAAGCCATTAGAGGAGTGACACTTGTGACTCTAGAAGCTCCAAGACCTCAAGATCAACAAGGAACTCAAAGGTATGATTCTAGATCTATTTCAATGTTGTTATTTAACCTAATTAGTCATTAGAAGACTTGGATTAAAAAGCATGTTTAGTAGAAAGCCTAGATCCAAGCATTAGGGTTTTGCATGCGCACATAGGAAAGTTCTTATGGCTAAAACCCATCAGATTAGGGGAAGGATGTTAGCAGCTCAGGATTGTCAAAAGAGCTATGCTGACAAGAAGAGACGATTGATGACATTCAAAGACAGAGATTCGGTTTACTTAAATTCTCACCATAGAAGGGAACTTATAATATTTGGAAAGAGAGGAAAGTTGAGTCTAGGGTTTGTTTGACCGGTCAAAGTTCTTCAAAAGATTGGGAACCAAGCTTATAAGCTAGAACTACCAGAAGAATTAGATGCTATTCACAACACTTTCCATGTGTGTTATTTGAGGAAATTCACTGGAGAAGTTTCTGACATAATTCCAATTTCATATTTAACGATGGATGAAAATAAGAGGCTAATTGAAGAGCCGGATGCGATTGTTGACCATAAGACTAAGAAGCTACGACGCGAGATGGTCGACTTAGTGCTTGTGCGATGGAAACATACGAATGGGACAATCTCACATGCGAAATGGAGGGTGACATGCTGAGTCGCTATCCGCGTTTATTTGCTGATGCATGATTCCGAAATGGAATCATCCTAAGGGGGAGAGAATTGTAACGTCCGCGTTTCTAGGCTAAGCATTAGTATAATGATGTAATAGTTAGGGTCAACAAATGTAACTTATTTTGAAGTAATAGAAAGGAATTATTTTAGTATTATGTGAATTTATGTACTTTATACTTGTTTATAATGATATAATAAATTAAGAATGAAAATAAGCGTCAAAAATAGAATGTTAGATAAACTCGATATATATATATATATATATATATATATATATATATATATATATATATATATATGTGTGTGTGTGTGTGTGTGTGTGTGTGTGTGTGTGAAGAAATTTTTAGTGGTCGTGACAAGGATTCCAGAGATATAAAGAACACCGAAATCCGGGTTAAAACGAAGAAGTTATGACCTGTCGAAATTTTACGGCTAAACCGGCACGGAACCGTGTAACGTAAAAAGTGAATTTTGGCAAACTAATTTTTAGCGTTAGCGATGTAAACGAAAGTCGTAGTATACATTAAACCAAGAGTGTGCGTAAAAGGACCGTCCAAATCTGACTTCGTATGAGGACATTATGATTTTTCTAAGATTTAGTATAGCAGTGCACAACGTGGAATTCGATTTTTAGCCAACACAACCTAAATGAAAATTGAAGATCACATTAATAGGAGCTCAACGATAAAAAGACAGTCGAAAATAGAGTCTGTACATAGAAGTTATGAATTTTACACGGTCGTTAGCAGTGTAATCTTCTCATACTGTTAAATTTAAAATCAGTCGAGAATTAGTCAATGGAGTTGAAAGGAGACTTGTAGCTATTGTCAATACCTACGTGTAGATATAAAGAACGTCAAAAACAGATCTTGTATGTGAAAGTTCTGATTTTTTTTTAAAAATTGGCTGTTTTACCTGCATTCGGTGCCACGTGTCAGCACCAGGCGAAGCCTTAGTACCTACGCAAAGCTCACGACGTGAGAGGCCCCATAAAGCCTTTAAATAGAGGCGTAGATCACCCCCAAAACGCACACCAAAACCATTCTTTCTCTCTCATTACCCCCAAAACCTCTCTTCCATTCCCTAGTACTTCCTAAGTGCTAGAAGCGAGTCCCGGAGCGCCCGAAGGCTCCAAGAAAAAGAGTTTTTCGGCTCGAAACTCTGCCCCCATAGAGCCCGATTTTCAAGCAAACCTCCTAGTTTCGTCGAAGCGAAGTGCTGTCCAAGTTGAATCACCACCTGAGCGCATATTTACTTTCATCTTACACATAGATATGAAGTATTTTATATAATTTACACGCTATCTGTGCATATTATCTATTTACTTAAGATCTGTGTTGGATGAAAGATTTAAACTTTGTTTTTCAGATCTAGACCTTCTTCCTTCAGATCTGAACCGTATATGTATCTTCTTTTCAGATCTAAACATTATCTTCTGATCTAAACCGTATATGTATCTTCTTTTCAGATCTAAACTTTTTCTTCAGATATGAACCGTATATATATTTTCTTTTCAGATCTAAACTTTTTCTTTAGATCTGAACCGTATATGTATTTTCTTTTTAAATCTAAACTTTTTATTCAGATCTAAACCATATATGTATTTTGTTTTCAAATCTAAACATTTTCTTCACATCTGAACCGTATATGTATTTTCTTTTCAGATCTAGACATTTTCTTCAAATCTAAACTGTATATCTATCTTATATCTACAAATATATTCGGTAAAACATGGGTAGATGAAATAGTTGGTGTGTGATGAAAAATGAGTTGGAGGATGAGATGAATAGTGATATAGATCATGAGATGAGGGTGAGAGGTGAAAATGAAAAAAACCTTTACCCAAGCGTTGGCCCCGTCATCTAGTAGAGTATGGATGACAAACACAGACTATTCTAGACGGTTTGATGGAACACTAGCAGGCTCGCAACATGTAGGTGTTGTGAACGATATGTTCAACTGGTGTACACTAAAAACCCATTGACATGTATTGCAGGTGGACTCCCACAAATAATATTGTCGATAAATGAGAGTTATGGACTTAGCGCCCGTTAGATGAACCCTGGAAACTATGGATTTAGTGCCTATTATATAAACCCTGGCGACGATAGACTTCATGCCTATTCCTTAGGATAATCCTTAGGAATGAATGAATAAGTAGTAGCTGATTCTTATGGTAGATCCTTAAGAGTAAAGAAGATAATGGAGATGGGTAAATGTGTTGATTATTTGATGATGAAACATAATAACTATATTATTGTGGGTTGAAAACCCTATGTACTCACCAGGTTTCCCAAACTGACTCACTCGGTTTATTTGTATCCGAAGTCTCGATATAAAACTACACTACCCCGAGAGATTAATGAGATGTAAATCACTAGTGTAAATAAATGTTAGTTCTGTTTATTCTTATGTTTCTGTATTAATGATGATATCCCAAAGTTTTAAAATGACTAAAGTACATTTCTTCGGAAATACTTTGATAACATATTTATCATGTTTTTCTGGGAACAAATTCTGCAACACTTTTCTTTAAAAAAAATTACTCTGATTTCAAAATAAAGCATAAACAAATCAGCCTTTTATGGCCCTAAAAATGGGGATGTCATAACCACCACCACCACCACCTCAACAGATGGATTCTGCTGTCATTCAAGGTGCTGTAACAACCGCTATGATCGCATCCATGGCACAGATTAGTACCAATTATAACAATGGGACTGGAAATGGTACCGATAGTTCTATCCAAGGTGAAAGCCATGGACGCCTAAGAAGATGCTCCTACAAGGACTTCTCAAACAGCAAACCCAAAACTTTCTATGGCAACGGAGGCATCATAACCCTAACAAGATGGTTTGAAAAGACTGAGTCGGTGTTTGAAATATGTGCATGTCTAGAAGAGAGCAAGGTCAAATTCGCGTCGTGCACATTCGCCAATGGAGCCCTCTCCTGGTGGAACGGTCATGTCAAATCACTAACTCTCCCAGTAGCCAACGCCTTGAGCTGGGAGGACCTGAAAATGATGATGCTAGGAGAATACTGCCTGATGGGCGAAGTTCAGAGACTGGAACAATAACTATGGAGCCTCACAATGAAGGGCTCCGATATAACAGCCTACACTACCAGGTTTAGTGACTTGGTAGTGCTATGCCCGGGGATGGTCACCCTGAAAAGTAAAATGGTGGAGCGTTACATCTGGGGACTATCCCCCCATATTCAAAGGAATATGGTATCTATAAACCCATCCACCTTTGACAATGCCAAACGTTTGGCCAAAATGCTTGTGGATCATGGAGTCCGCTAGGGCTTTGTGACGGCCATCCCGGAACAAGCGATAGGGGGAGACAACAAAAAGAAGTTTTGGAACAAAAGAAAGGACCAACCGATACAAGAGCCTGCTAAGAAACAACAAATCGTTGCCGTCCACGCTACCACTACCCTTACTACTCCAACACCAGAGAAACAATATGCTGGAAGCCTACCTAAGTGCAATAAGTGCAACTTCCACCACATTGGGGTTTGTCAGGAAATGCATTGCATCAACTATAAGAAGAAAGGACACACTGCCCATTTCTGTAATGAGCCAACACAATAGGTCGCCCCATCCATGAAAGACGGGGTGAGCCGAACATGTTATGGATGCGAGGAGATGGGCCATTTCAGGAGGGAATGCCCAAAGTCCAATAACATGAATGTTGGGGGAACAGGAAGAGTTCTGGCATTCGGGCATGAGGAAGCCCTGAAGGACCCCACGGTGGTTAGTGGTACATTCCTTCTCAATTACTCTTATGCATGCATACTTTTTGATAGTGGTGTGGAGAGAAGTTTCGTGAGCCACAAGTTTAAACACATACTAAAACGAAAACCACAATCACTCAATGAAATATTCATAGTAGAAATGGAAAATGATAAAATTGAAAGCACTAAAGACGTGTACATAGGTTTCACTCTAATTTTAAACAACTATTCCTTTCAAATGGATTTAATGCCTGTTACAATAAGGAGTTTTGACGTTATCATTGTCATGGATTGGTTGAGTCCCCACCATGCCGATATCTTGTGTTATGAAAAAGCCATTTGACTCAACCTACAGAATAATGAAACTCTTGTCATCTATGTTGACAAACCTATCATGAACCTCCAAATCATCTCTTGCACCAAGGCCCAGAACTACCTGTGCAAGAAGTACCACACATTCCTAGCACATGTTGTTGACAAGAAGAAGGAAGTAAAGGATGTCAATTATATTCCCGAAGTCTGTAACTTTCCCGATGTACTCCCAGAAGACCTCCCGGGAATACCTCCTGTGTGACAACTTGAGTTCAGAATTGACCTAATTCCTTGAGCCACCCCCATTGCCAATTCCCCATATCGATTGGCTTCGGCCGAAATGTAGGAATTATCCAGTCAACTAAACGAACTGTTGAACAAAGGATTTATCCGACCAAGTTCCTCATCTTGGGGAGTACCAGTTATGTTTGTTAAGAAGAAAGACAGATCTTTTCGCGTGTGCATCGACTATCGGGAGTTGAAAAAACTCACTATCAAAAACCGAACCCTCTACCCCGAATCGACAACCTGTTCGACCAACTTTAGGGAGCATGCTACTTCTCAAAAATCGATCTGAGTTCGGGTTACCACTAACTGTGGGTCCAGGAGGAAGATGTTTCCAAAATAGCGTTTAGGACTCGTTACGGTCATTACGAGTTCATGGTGATGCCCTTCGGATTGACAAATGCGCCCGTAGTGTTTATGGACCTGATGAACCTTGTATGTCGACCTTACTTAAATAAATTTGTGACAGTGTTCATCAACGACATATTGATCTATTCACGAAGTATGGAAGATCATATTCAACACCTACGACAGGTCTTGGAGACGCTGAGGACAGAAAAAGTATATGCAAAGTTTTTGAAATGCGAATTTTGGATCCGAGAGGTGGACTTCTTGGGTGACGTGGTTAGCAAGGAATGGATACATGTGGACCTGTCACACCCCCAAACCAAGGATGGCGGAAACGTCCGAGGGTGGAGGACTTCATGTAGAGTATCACAACAACGAGTATAATAGTGCTCAAAGTAAATACAACCATCACAAATATAGTTGAAAAAGTTACACCAAAGTATATGTTTACATGATTCGAATCAATTACATTATGAAATAAAATGAACTGTTTGATGATTTATCGTCCCATCCTCAAAACGTTGTTGATTTCCTGTTTTCGCTGAATTCCTGAGAATACAAGTAGTTTTGAAAAGTGTCAACACAAAGGTTGGTGAGTTCATAAGAGATTTTGTTGGAGAGTAAACCGTTTTCCTTGTAAAAGCGATAGAATATGCATCCAGAAAATCCGATATTTTCTTTATAAAAGTTATGTAATGTAGTCTTATAACCGAAGACCAAAATGTATAAGTAACCTCTCTTACTAATAGAAAATGATATGTGTTTAAATTGACATAAACGCGCTTGAATTAAATGAAATTCCCGTAAATTCTTATGTTTGTTACTACTTTATGTATATGTAGTCCTAAATCTCAGGACCGAGAAAATAACAAGTATTGTCCATACTTAAAGATATAAATGTGGTTTCAAATGATGTGTAGTCATAAATACCAAAACCGAAAGTGTACAGTAATATCTGTACTTATTGAGATAAAAAGTGAATTTAAAATCGACATAAAACCCATTTAAGTTTTATAAAAATCCCGTAGACTTTATGTATTGTTATATCCCTATGTGAGTCGCTATAATCATACTATGACTAAATGAACCTGCCACGACGTTTCTCAGGCGTCGTAAAACTGAAATGACATTTGTCACGCGTAGACCTGCAGGTCCCACTGTAGCTAGCAGCAAGGTTTGGGGTGTCAAACCCAATATAGATCTATACACAACTATCACGTTCTCCCTCCAGGAGACTCTGATTATAACTAACAGGAATTATATCCCGCACTCGGACGTACGGAAAGAGATTGTCTCACAATTTAGGTTAACAAGTTTACGAGTTGTGTGCGTGAGTGTAAAACCTTTATGTATGAATGTACCCTTTTTGTACGTGTGTGTTATGTGATGTATCATAAACTATACCTATTATAGTTTTATCCAAAATGTTTGTAATATATAAGAACTCTTTTATGAAAAAGCGTTAGTGTTATGAAATCCATTAAACTATGCTTATTATAGCTTATATACGTGTTCTAAATGAATGAATAATCTTATCATGAATGACTTATTTTCAGTTTATGATGATAAAATTTACAAGAAACACATTCAATACTTAGAATTTATACTTATACACTTTGCTCAACATAATACAAAGTGTTATGAAAATTATATGATGTTAACTAAATTAGACCTTCCTGCACTGTTTTAGAAAGGCCATAGAAAAATCATACGAAGTCGAAAACTAAATCCGTAACTTCTGAGAGTTCCCAAAATGTGTCTAGCTTACTCATAACTTTTATCATGATTTTTAATGATCTCTAACTTGGGTGAAAAGGTCCATAATCATAGACTGGTCCGGATTGGTGTTTGAAATGATAGGCAGTTTTGTAAAATTCACCATAAATTGTAGAAAAATCGTATGGAGATGTGCAAGTAGTCATTTTAAAGCTAAGAACTTGAACTACTTACACCTAAAACAGTTTTGAAAACAAAAATGTTTAAGTCGTCCAAAACAGTCCGTGAATGGAGTTGAACGTTTCTGATGAAGGCTGTTAGAAAAGTTTAGTTATGTTCTTGGTGTTTTAACTTGTATTCCCCCCCCCCCCCCCCCCTAAAAACTTGAGAAAACATGAAAATGTAGGGGTATGAACTCACCTTGAGTGATTTCAGTAGGTAAGTGTTGAAGAAGAGAAGTGTTCAAGCCAAGAACACTTGAAGAATCACTTGAAGATTCGAAGATCTAACAAGAATGTGATGATGTTTGTGTAAGCAATCTATGATTTTGAGTAGGAGGATGTGTAATAATCATAAGAAAGATGATGATACTTACTAATTGTAGGAGAAAAGTCTTGGAGTATGCCTTGAAATTCTCGAATTAGAGAGAAAAAAGATGAGAGAGTTTGGAGTGTGGTTCTTGGTAAAAAAATGAGAGAATGAATGAAGTGTGAGGAGAGAGGATGGATGTTCCAACCCTAAGAACGTGGGAATAGTTGAAAATAATGAGAAAGGACCTATGAAGTGACTAGGGATGGGCTGGTGGTGAATAGTGACATGGAGTGGGTATGGGAGTGGTTGCATGTGTCATAAAAATAAGTAAAGTCAACACTCTACCTTTGTACTTCACCCACTCTCTTTTGGATAAGGTTTTATCTTTAAAAATGTGATTAATTAATAGTTAAGGGTCCTTATATGTTAAAATAAAGTTTTGGGTGAAAATCCCGTGTTAAAACAATTAAAAACGGGCCTAAAATGCAAATTTAGTCGAAAACCGGGAGAAAAAGGCTTCCCAGCAAGACCTCTCGGTCCTAGGCCGAGGTTCGGTCAGGCTGGTGCCGAGCCGGAAGCGAATGCGAGCCAGAAGAAGAAGGCGAAGGCGAGGCTTAGTCCGAGGGCTCGGTCCGAAGGTCAGAAGCGAGGGTTCGGCAGGCCATCAGAAGAGAAGGTTCGGTAGCCATTAGAAGAGAAGAGGTCAGATCCGAAATGTGCCGAACGTTCGGGTTCGGTTGAGGCATGCGAGGTTCGGGCCCGAGAGGACCTTTCGGGTTCGGTTCAGCAGCCTTCGGCTCAGAAGGTTTCGGTTCCTAAGAGGGGTTTCAGGTCCTAAGAGGGGTTTCGGCTCCTTAAGTCCGTTTTTCGCGTAGACTTCCGTTTTTGGGTTGTTTTCGCCAAATTCGAGGGTCGGGATGCCCCGAGTGATTATAGAAAGTTGGGAGAGATTTCAAGAGAGATTTGAGAGAGATTCCACATACTTAGAGAGATTTGGGAGAGATTTGACATACTTGGAGAGATTTCACATACAAAGAGATATTTGGGAGAGATTTCACATTCGTAGAGAGATTTGGGAGAGATTTGACATTCTTGGAGAGATTTCTCATGCAAAGAGAGATTTGGGAGAGATTTCACATACTTAGAGAGATTTGGGAGAGATTTGACATTCTTGGAGAGGTTTCTCATACAAAGAGAGATTTGGGAGAGATTTCACATACTTAGAGAGATTTGGGAGAGATTTGACATTCTTGGAGAGATTTCTCATACAAAGAGAGATTTGGGAGAGATTTCACATACTTAGAGAGATTTGGGAGAGATTTGACATTCTTGGAGAGGTTTCTCATACAAAGAGAGATTTGGGAGAGATTTCACATACTTAGATAGATTTGGGAGAGATTTGACATTCTTGGAGAGGTTTCACATACAAAGAGACATTTGGGAGAGATTTCACATACAAAGAGAGATTTGGGAGAGATTTGACATTCTTGGAGAGGTTTCTCATACAAAGAGAGATTTGGGAGAGATTTCACATACTTAGAGAGATTTAGGAGAGATTGGACATTCTTGGAGAGATTTCTCATACCAAGAGAGATTTGGGAGAGATTTCTGATAAGAAGAGATGGAGTGAAAACGATTGAGAAAGGTTTCATTGGTGACCTTTTTGAGTGTCCGGCTTCGCAATGCAAGGTCCGTAAACCCCGTTAAGCCTTGTTTAAGGATCTTGCATACTCCCGATGAGTATGTAACATTGTTTTATCGGTTTGGCTCTCCACGTACCACCGTTTTAAGTTAAGGAGATCTAGATGTACTCACTTTTCGATTTATGATCTCTCATTAGAATAGAGAGTTGTTTAGAAATTACATAACGTAAACTCTAGTACCTACGGGCAAATTGGGTTGACCGGTTTGACTTGTTGACTTTAGTTGACTTTGACTTGACCGAAAATTGACAGTTGTCACAGGACCCTTTAAAAATCAAGGAAATTGAGAACCAGAAAGCACCAAGAACACCGACGGAGATCCACCAGTTCTTAGGCCTTGCTGGATAATACAGGAGATTCATACAAAACTTCTCCAAAATCGCTAAGCCACTCACTACCTTGACTCAGAAAGGAGTGATCTCCAACTGGGAAGATAAGCAAGAGGCTGCCTTCCAAACACTAAAACGAGCATTATACAGTGCTACAATCTTGTCTTTCCCAAAAGGGACAAAAGACTTTATGTACTACTATGATGCATCCTTGCACGGTTTAGGTTGTGTGATCATGCAACGAGGAAAGGTTATTTCTTATGCCTCGAGACAAGTCAAGACTCATGACGTCAACTACACCACGCATGACCTTGAATTAGGAGCAGTGGTGTTTTCTTTGAAGATCTGGAGACATTATCTCTATGGTACGAAGTGCATGATCTTCACTAACCATAAGAGTCTCCAACACATTCTGAATCAAAAGGAGCTCAATATGATACACAGATGATGGGTGGAACTACTAAACGATTATGAATATGAAATTCGTTATCATCCAGACAAGGCCAACATAGTAGCAGATGCCCTTAGTCAAAAGGAATACCCGGGTCGCCGAGTGAAATCCTTGATGATAACTATCCATTCACATATGTCTATGCAGATCAATGAGGCACAGCTCAAGGCATTGAAACCTGAGAATGACGCAAGTGAAGCCTTGATAGGAATGAATAAAAACCTGGAGGTCAAGGATGACAGTGCTTGTTATATCATGAATCGAATCTGGACACCGAAGTTTGGTGGATTTAGGGACGTTATCATGAACAAAGCTCACAAGACCAAATACTCCATTCATCCCGGTTCAGACAAGATGTATCTGGACCTCAAGAAACTGTAGTGGTGGCCAAATATGAAGGCAAAAATTGCTACCTATATGGGCAAGTGCTTAACTTGCGCCAAAATTAAGGTAGAATATCAAAAGCCCTTAAGTTTGCAACAGCAACCGGAGATACCCGAGTAGAAGTGGGAACATATAACCATGGACTTCATAACTAAATTACTCAAGACAACAGGTAGACTCGACACCATATGGGTGATTATAGAGAGGTTAACTAAGTCTACACACTTCCTGCCAATAAAAGAGACAGACAAGATGGAAAAACTAACAAGGACGTATATCAAAGATATTGTATGGTTGCATGGCATGCCAATGTCCATTATATCGGATAGAAATAGTAGGTTTACCTCGCGATTTTGGAAAACGCTACAAAAATCCTTAGGAACCAGGCTTGACATGAATACATCGTACCACCCACAGACCGATGAACAGAGTGAAAGAACTATTCAAACACTGGAAGATATGTTGAGATCATGTGTGATCGACTTTGGTAAAGCTTGGGATACCCACTTACTACTCATCGAGTTCTCATACAATAATAATTATCACACCAACATCAAAGTTGCTCCATTTGAAGCCCTCAATGGGCACAAGTGTAGATCACCTCTGTGTTAGGCGGAGGTGGGTGACACGCAACTAGCCAGAGGACAAGTGCCTGATAGCACACTCACTGGCCCTGAGATCATACGAGAAACTACGGAGAAGATCATTCAGATCCGGGAACGACTTAAGGCTTATCGGGACCGACAAAAGAGTTATGTGGATAAAAGATGGAAGCCCATGGAGTTCCATGTTGGGGATCGTGTTCTATTACAGGTCTCACCCTGTAAGGGGATGATACGTTTTGGAAAGCGTGGGAAACTGAATCCAAGGTATATCGTGTCATTCGAGATCCTCGCAAGGATTGGTCTGGTGGCTTACAGACTTCAACTGCCACAGGAACTCAGTAACATGCATCCCACCTTTCATGTGCCCAACCTAAAGAAGTTCTTGTCTGATGAGAATCTCGTCATCCCACTTGACGAAATCGAAATCAAAGAGAGTCTCCACTTCATCGAAGAACTAGCGGAAATCATGGATAGAGAAATCAAGAGAACAAAGCAAAGCCGCATACCCATAGTGAAAGTCGGTTGGAAGGCCAAGCGAGGACCTGAATTCACTTGGGAACGAGAGGACTAGATAAAACAAAAATATCCACATCTTTTCCCCAATCCTTGAAGTCCCACTCACAATACTAATTTCAGGATGAAATTCTTTCTAAAGGGGGGTTAATGTGACAACAGTCAGTTTTGGTCAAGCAAAGTCAGCAAGTCAACTCGGTCAACTCAACTAGTACTAGTACGTTAGGGCTTATGCTATGTTTCCTAATGTACAACTTACTATTATAATATAAAGTATAACTCTAAAAGTTCAACTAGGTATCCTTTGGGGATAAATAACACTCGTAACATGACATAGTGGAGTTTATAATCCTAACACTACGGGGCAAAACCATAACAAATGCTACAAACACAATCACTCTCTCTAATCTCTCTGTATCTCAAATCTCTCCTAAATCTCTCTATATCAAATCTCTCTCTACATCTCAAATCTCTCCAAAATCTCCCTTGATAACAAACAATAACACTTCTCACCCAAAAACACTTCTCATTCGAGAAGTCCTCTGACTCCGTAACCCTTTTTTGCTATTCCGGAAACCCCCTGACTCCGGTCCTTCTCAAAACCGGAATCCTTCGCATCTCATAAGGCTGCACTCCGGAAACGGCTCGCTTCGGAAGATCTGGCGACTCCGGAATTTCCTGACTCCCGGAAGTCTTCGTAGCCTCGGAAAGCCTCGCACTTCGGAAGAATTAGCCACTCCAGAACATCCTAACTTCACACTCTACTCCGGATCTTCTGACTGACTCCGGAACTTCCTCCAGCTTCGGACCTCACTCCTGGTTTTGGACAATTTCAGACCTTTCTTCGTTTTAAGGGATTTTGATGTCGGGATTTCCATCAAACTCATTTTTTGTCCACATCTTAGTCCCTCTAAACTCATTTTTATCCACACTTTGAAGCTTTATTATATATAAAACACACATTTGCATAATATAATACAAAATTATGAAGATCTTATATTATCTTAATCATAAAGAAATAGCACAAGTGGATCTCCCACCTCTTCCCAAGGCACCTTTATGTCACTTCTTCTAGTCTCCATTGGTCAACTCAATGCCCCCCACCTCATAACTCCTCCCACCCACTTGCATTACTCCTTCCATCTTATACTCACGTTCAGGAGATAATTTCTCATTTCACAATCAGCTTCACTTCTCACTTTTCTCTCCAAGAAAAGCTCTCACTCTCTCTCTAGCAAGGATTATCCCAAGATTATTCTTGGATCTTTTGGTAAGTATTCCATTCAAACTCTAATGATTTTACGTACCTCTATACAAATACCCATATATTCACGTATTAATGTCCGTAGGACCATCAAATCTCCAAGTTTCTTTCCAGTGTTCTTGACTTGAAACTCCTCATCCACAATCTTCCACTCATCAAGAAAAACACATAATGTGAGTTCATACCCCCACCAATTTCAAGATTTTTCATATTTTAGGGGAGAATACAAGTAAAATAATAGTAAATAAAATAATATACAAGATGTTAAATTTTAACTTGTATGTTACGTAACAAAGCATTTTCTAATAAAAATCGTTGTAGCCCGGTTATGACACCATTTTTGCGGGTTTATAACCAAAGATATGTTGATTAAAACATATATATTCAACTATATTTAAAGATATCAAAAAGGCAAAATTAAGGTTTACGTGTCACACCCCAAAACCAAGAACGGCGGAAACGTTCTGGGGCGGAGGACGTCATGTATAATATCAACAACAATGTAAAGTAGTAAACAAGCAACAGCATCATCCATTGCATTAATAAAATAATTATTATACAATTGTATTCTGTCAAATTTTGATATACACTAAAGCATAAATCAAAATGAAAGATAAGTCTTGAATAAGCTCCATCTTCCTTTCTCCTTGCATCGGTACCTGTCTATGATGACCTGAGGATACAAGTAATTTTGAAAGCGAGTATCAGCTATAAAGCTGGTGAGATCATAAGTATTAATGTGTCTTAATTTGTGAAAACTTATAATTTCTAAGACTTGACATTGCTTTGAAAGAAAGCTAGTATAAGTATGAAAATGTTTGTAGCTCAACTGTAAATGTTTGAAAATCCCTAGAAATCCCTATGATTCCTATTAGTAACAAAAGGAGTCTTCTACCAAGACTTAACTGTTCTGTGTGTGTGTGTCTCTTGTAAGAGTAAGTATATTTCCAAAGTATAACTATCATTATCCAAAAATATAGTTTGTACAATTTTGTTTAAGTGAGGTTATCACTAAAATATGTACTGGAAAAATTAATGTAGTACTAAACGTAGCTCTAAAAGGACTACTACCGTACTAACTACCTCAGGCCGGATTTTGGGCAAAGGCATTACGTGATAAATTGCGCCATACTATCGACTAGTAACAACGACATAATGAATGGTCGTAATAAAGAAATGACGTTTGGCACCCGCAGACCTGCAGGTCCGGCTGTAGCTAGCAGCAAGGTGTAGGATTGTCAATCCAGCATAGATCTATGCGCAAACTCAACGCTCCCCTTTCAAGAGACTCTGGCCGCAACTCAAGTCATGAGGTTTTAAGTCATGCTCCGATTTAAAACACCGTAATCGACGTATTCTCGTATATGTAAATGTAATGCACTGTTCTAGCTGTAATGTAATGAACTGTTCTAGCAAGTATAGTAATGTAATGAACTGTTCTAACAAGTATAGTAATGTAATGAACTGTTCTAACAAGTATAGTAATGTAATGAACTGTTCTAACAAGTATAGTAATGTAATGAACTGTAATGTTCTATGTGTGATAGATGTAATGTGTGTTCTCCCTATCTAGCAAGTATAGTAATGTAAACGTTCTAGTATAGATGTATGTGTTCTCGTCCTGGTATAGTTGTACATGCAAGGTATAGTAATGTTCTAGTAAGTATTGACTCATGAATGAACTGACTCATTGTATGATATCTCGTTCTAGTAATGGTTCTAGTATCTTCCTGAACTACCCATATGGTAGCTTACTAGTAATCTAAGTGGTACGTATGGACGTGGATGTATACCCTTATTACCCAAGGGCATAGGATGAAACTGGAAAGACCTTTTATGACTATATATGTACATATGATATATAACTAATCTTTAAACGACTTTCGGACGAATACCCAATATCCCACCAGACCACATCTCAAGGCGCGAAAAGGAAATAGGGTGGATAGTCTTCCTAAGTCTTTTAAACATTTCTTATATAACTATACATATAGAGGCATGCAATTTATAATATAACAGCATAAATAAATTTTGTAAGACATTTGAAATATAAGTATTATTTTTAAGAAAAGATCGACTTGATGTCAATCTATAAAACTATTTAAAGGCATAAGTATGATAAAACAGTTTTGATTATAAGGAAAACATCGTTTGAAACACAGTTGTAAATAAGTTTGAAAGGCAATGTACAGAGTAAGATGTACAATGTAATAAGTAGTTTAAAACATATAAAATGTTTATAAAAATCATTTGAAGGAAACTATTTGGTAAAACGGCTAATGAGTAGCCAAATCTTTTGAATGTTGTATATTAATCACATGTGATTGATGTAATAAGTAATAATATCCTACTTACTAATCACATGTGATTGACATAATAAGTAGCATGATTCTACTTGTATCCCCCCCCATAAAACATTTAAAATAGTTTAAAACATTAGTTAAGGGGTATGAACTCACCTGCAGTAAGTGACTGGAATTGAACGGGCTGTTATCATACGGAAGGATCGGACAAGTGCTTGGTGTCAAGTGAAGACTTAGACACACACAATGACCCTAATTACATATGAAGACATATGTATATAAATAATTAGTGATTATAACACTAATTATACAAGTAATAACATTAAAGCGCGAGGACAACACTTTTGGTCAAGTGCTAGGAGGCTAAAGGGTTGCAACAAAGGAGTGCAATGCCCCTTATGGGAGTTTAAGGTCAAAAGACCATATTCATTGGAGTTTACGGCCCAGGGAAGTAAGCTCCTAGCTGTAAACTCTCAACCAAGTCATGAAATGGAGTTTAGAAGTACTACAACCTTAGAGGGGAATTGTTTCAAGGCTATACAAGTGTTTGGGCACCACATTGACTCCTTTGGGGAGTTTACGGCCCAAAGACCCTTTTCCCTTGGAGTTTACGGCCGTAAACTCCCTTAGGAGGGTTCTTATTGTCCTTTCAAGTCTCTAACATTTCTAGGAACAAGTCTAGGCTTCAATACTTGGATTAAGGAAGGTTTATGGCATTAAATGGAACCATTTGATGGAGTTTACGGCCATAGAACTCTTTGGGCCGTAAACTCCCTCACACATGAGGTTCTAAGAATTTTAACTAGCCCAAAACTCATCTAGGTACATGCCCTAAAAGTCTCTTGGCCTAAGGAAGTGTCTAGGGTGTCCTTTGACCCCTTTAAAGGAGTTTACGGCCCAAGAAATACTCTTGGCCGTAAACTCTTCAACACTTGAGCTTTTCATGATTTTTCTAGGTTCTATACACATTAAGGTACTAGCCAAAAATGAAGACTAAGCCTTAGGAAGAGTTTGAAGTGGTTTTGGCACTTAATCTTGGAGTTTACGGCCTAAGGAGCATCTTGGCTGTAAACTCCCTTCCAAAGTTGGTTTCTAATTGTTTTGTGGGTCTAAATCATGAGTTTAAGGCTTCTAGGTTCTTGTTTTAAGGCTAAAGGAACACTAGGCACTCATTTGTGCCCTTTACTTGGAGTTTACGGCCCAAGAGGTTGTTCCTTGGCCGTAAACTCCTCAAACTACTTGCTTTTGATTTGTTTCTACCCTCTAATGATCATACACTAAGTCCTTAGTTAGATGCCTAACACGGAAATGGGACTAGGTGGCCTTTAGGCTTGATTTTGGAGTTTACTCCCCAAGAACGTTCTTGGGCGGTAAACTCCCGGATCTTGTGTTTTGGACATGCAAACAATGTTATAAAGCATATAACAAGTATTAAAACACATTTAGGGAAGTAGACTCACAATCTGGGATGAAAACCCGAAGATCCGTGAGAGAGTATTTGGCTTTTCTCTAAATGGAAATCAAATAATGAACCAATTTGGTTTAGAATTCTATTTATAGTCCTGAGATTTTTGGCAGAAAATATTTCTATTCTCGGAATGGATTCTAATGACCAAGAGTAATGGAATTATAGTGTTGCACAAAATCCTAGTGCACCCACTCTCCTAATAACTCCTTAGGTGTAAAACCCTAAAACTGCCAAACTTATTCCACAAGTCTGAATTTTCACTGAAACTGCTCTACTTCCATTGGATTGATGTGGTTTGATTTGAATGGAAAATTTCGGGTTGTCACATCATCCCCCTGTTAAAGGGAATTTCGTCCCGAAATTAGAATTTAGGCAAGGAAGTATGCACGAATGATCGAGACGTGAGGAGGAAACTTCCTAATCGATTGGTTCTAGCGCACCTAAGTGAAATCGGGCTCCCGGTTGGTATTCCAACGAACCTTCAGTAACTGGCGACGGCGTTGATTCGTCCACTTGACCTCTCGGTCGAGGGTCACTACGGTTCTGATACGAAGGCAAGGATCTTGACGGGTGGACTTGTCAGAGTCCTAACGGAAAGGTATGGTTTCACGATCAAGATGCGAAGAGTAGAAAGTACGTTACTAAGTTCACGGAGTAGGTCTAGTTTGTGCGAGGCACAAGACTGATTCTGATAAGAATTTCGGAGGTCCTAACTATATTGGATTTAGATTTCCACGCTTTACGAAGCGTATCAAGCCATTCTCCGAGTGAGTTATCCTGAAGAACTTGGTCACTCACTCGGAATCTCAAAGGTTCCTTTTTCTTGCGTAACTTCCCAGTCAAAGGCCACCCCTCGCTGGGTCAAAGTTGTACGAGTTTCTGAAGCTTGCAAGGAGTTCTGAATGAACTAAGGCGGTAGGTCGGTAAGACCTAGAATTTGGCGAAAAACTGTCGGCGTCTCTGGTGTTGATAAATGCTCAACGGTTCTAGCAAATTGAAGAAGTGCTCAAAATTTCTCACATTACTAACAGTGTGTCATAGAAATTGACTCTTCAATTTCAAAACTCGTGCCTAGAGAACTTCAAGAGAAGTTCCTCTGAAGGAAAGTTCCCATGGGCTTTCTTCTTACTACGAGGGTAGATAAGTAAGTCATTTCATGGAGAAATGACGAATTGATCCAAGTAAGAAAGACGTAACCCTATTCATTTAGCTCATGAAAACCATGGGCGTACTGGTCCTATCCGAAAGGTATCACTACGGACTCGAGGCGTCCGCATCGAATTCAGAAGATAGTCTCCCAGACATCCTTCCCTAACACATCGAACTGGTGATGATCGGATCTCAGGTCTATTCCTGGAAGTAGTTTCTTTCCTTACATTTGCTCAACCCTTTTGTCTATGCCAGGCAGAGATAACGATTTCTATGAAAATCTTGACGGATTCCTCGATATCCGAGGCACATACGATGCGATCCATCGATCTCTGGAAGAATCTGACCGGGGTTCTCTAGGGTGAGAAACCTAGTTTTCTAATTCTATTTCTGTGTGGTTCGCCAAGTTGCTTGTGCTGTTCTTGTATCTCCGTGGGTGTTTAAACTATAGGGTGATCTGTTTTCAGGAGTTGTACTGGGTTCTAAGTTTGTTCACATGACGATGTGATTACTCGAATACTTAGGCAGTTTCTCCGTCCTGAAGTCCATTTTAGAATTCATACAGGGCTTCACGGTCACAATTTCGTGTATACGAGTCGTATATAATTAAGATTGAAAAGGTAGTCGAATAACTGATTCTTCCTTACCCTCACATCCCAAGGAGGAAAAGAGTTAAGGCAGAATCATCAATTCTAAACCTGTAGAACCTTGATTATATAACACTCTTATGTATACCTTCCTCAGTGATAGATCATCCGCATGAATCCCTGGATTGAACTTGACGTAATGCACGAGTGGTACTTTGGGGATTTCTTTGGAAAGAAATTAACTAGGAGGTACTCCTGGAATGAGTACTTCGGGGATTTCCGATATGACGGCTTCGCTGGAAAAGTGATCTAGAAGAAAGAGATGTATGCAAGAAGCTGTTTTCGTGAGGATCAATTTTAATCGAGTCGTATGATAATGTCGGAATCATACAGAAACTTTAAAGACATTAGAATTAACATAAGACGGTTACAGACAAAACACAACTATGCAACCACGAACAGAGTTACAGTACTTTAGATTTACCACAACACTATTGCTGCGAATAAGATATACTACAAAAGACAAGTATATGCAGCACGAGAATTCCTATACAGACAGGATCTCGCAAAAGGTAAGACTCTAGTTGCACTAGTCCTAGTTAGTTTATAAGTCTGTTACAACGAAACGCCTTAAATACATTAACGTGGTTCTTGAGCAGGCTCTCCCGCAGCTGTGATCCTGAGAATTTTCCCATCTGCGCCAGAATTCTGCGTTATCGGGCAATCTCTCTTGAAGTGCCCTGTCTCACCACATTGGTGACATGACTGGCTAGTACTAGCTTTGGTGACGGGATTACGGTGCTTAGCTAGTGTTATGTGGACACGAGTGCCTTCCTCGTTACTCCACCTTGAAAATTGCTTCTTTAATCGTTCTGCGCTATAACTCGCCTTGTGCGCAGGGTTAGTCTCGATGAAAGGGACTTGAGTGACGGGTCGTTTCGGTGCTACACAGTCACGAGCATGATGCCCTATGTTTAGGCAATTGCAACATTGCATCTCATGGCAAGCCCCATGATGATGGAAACTACACTCCTCACACTTCGGGAGTTTTCCCTCATATGACCTGCGTGGTACGGGAACGACAGGGGTTTCCACTTGTTGATGTTGTATAGCCAGCTTTTGGGCTCTCTTGCGTTCCTTCAAGGCTTGACGCTTCCGTTTCTTGTTCTCTGCTTTCTGGCTTTGCGAGCCTGTGACTGTTACTGTTTGGTGACTTCCTGGATGGATATCACGATTGGGAACTTCATTCCCATCAGCAGTATCGACCGTGTTGATAGCGCTACGGTGCGCAATGACCGCGGTTACGGCAGCCACTACGGCAGCTGTAAATACCGTTTGAAAGGTAGCGGCGTCCATGGGGAAAGTAGAGGTCTCGTTGCTTGGCTGGTTGTTTCCGGATGACGACATGATTATGTAACACGAAAGAGTAAAGATTTGTGAGTGATTCTGGTTGACCCTGATGTACTTAGATTGTTCATGAAAAGAGTAAGAGTATGATCTCGAAAGTTTGACCTACATCCCTATGATGCAGTCCTGGTAAAGAATGAATGTATGTTCGCTAAGGTTTGACCTACATCCCTATGATGCAGTCCTAGTACGGAATGGGAGTATGTTCGTAGAATGATCTCAAGACGTTTGTCGTTCGAGCTGAGGTACCGTGGGTTGGTGAATAACGAGATCCAACCACTGAAAGAGACTTGGAAGTGTCTCTTGGAATAAATCGCCATAGTCCAATGACTTGACTAAAGTATGATTCAGATAGAGTCCAATGAAAGTAAGATAAAAGTACTTGGATGAAGAATGACACAAAAGTTAGCCGGCTGTCAATATCTTTGATATTCACGATGTAAAGATTCGGGAGAATGACCTTGTAAAGGTCTTACATCATATCCGCAGAAGATAGTTCCTGACAGCATAAAGACCTAACTAAAGTACTTACGAAACAAGATAATTTCATAGAAAATGCCACATCGAGCATAGACAGAAAAAAACACGATTTCTTTTTATAAGGGAAATAAAGTAAAGCGTCTACTACGGGTGACGGTCATCCCTCTGGTGAACTCTTAGTTCAACCAATTGACGTTCCATGTCTGGTAAGTGTCTTTCGCACACCATATGGCGTACTCGGAGCCCTATGACTTTAGCTCGTGATTCAGCCAGTGCTTGTAACAGGGTTTCATGGTTTCTCTCCGATCTCTCGTGAGTATATGCTAGATGAATGGTGTAGAGGGTATGCATTCTAGCATAGGCGACTACTTCTGAAATCTGACGTAGAGCTGTCTTGCCTTGAATCTCATTATGGGCCCTTCTACGGACCAAGGTTGGCAAGACTCTATCTGCTGAGCCCCCATTGCTCGAGTCGTAAAAGATTCGGTCACCATCAAATAGCATAAACTGATCTTGTCCTTGGCTCCATGTTTCCAAGCATTCCAGAAGTAGTCGCTATTTGTGAAGTGCATACCAGCTATGTGTAATCTAAACAGGATAGACCTTCGAATAAGTGACCTTAATTCCTTATTCACACAGAATAGGGGTAAGGCAAAATTATCACAGATTCTGAGTCTATAACATCCTAATTACATGTAGCCTCAGTGTATCCACTTAGCAACTATTCAACTTAATAATGAAGATCCCGTTTTAATTCTCAAGTATATAGTACTTATAGTAACACCAAATACTCCTATAGTATTTTAAATTTATTGTTATGTTCTATTGTTCTCATTGTGGTGGGGTTGGTAAGATTTTAGCATTGTTGCAACCACACACTTAAACTTAGGCACATGCTAGTCAACCCTCGGATAATATAGGTGATCAGGCTATATCTTCCCAGTGTTGACCATATGTCTCTAAGCCCACTTGTGTTGCCCAACAATCGTAATTCTTTTGTACTGTCCTAATGACATTGATTTTAGTATGAATGCAGCACGTATACTTACTTAAATATTTTATTATTTAAAGTATAACTCTTGGTCAGAGTATTTTTAATCCCTTATGTATTTATAGTTAGTATATCTTTTATGGGTTGATATACTTAATTCACTATAAACAATGCTCTGATACCAATCTGTCACACCCCAAACCCAAGAACGGCGGAAACGTTCTGGGGCGGAGGACGTCATGTATAATATCAACAACAATGTAAAGTAGTAAACAAGCAACAACATCATCCATTGCATTAATAAAATAATTATTATACAATTGTATTCTGTCAAATTTTGATATACACTAAAGCATAAATCAAAATGAAAGATAAGTCTTGAATAAGCTCCATCTTCCTTTCTCCTTGCATCGGTACCTGTCTATGATGACCTGAGGATACAAGTAATTTTGAAAGCGAGTATCAGCTATAAAGCTGGTGAGATCATAAGTATTAATGTGTCTTAATTTGTGAAAACTTATAATTTCTAAGACTTGACATTGCTTTGAAAGAAAGCTAGTATAAGTATGAAAATGTTTGTAGCTCAACTGTAAATGTTTGAAAATCCCTAGAAATCCCTATGATTCCTATTAGTAACAAAAGGAGTCTTCTACCAAGACTTAAATGTTCTGTGTGTGTGTGTGTCTTGTAAGAGTAAGTATATTTCCAAAGTATAACTATCATTATCCAAAAATATAGTTTGTACAATTTTTTTTAAGTGAGGTTATCACTAAAATATGTACTGGAAAAATTAATGTAGTACTAAACGTAGCTCTAAAAGGACTACTACCGTACTAACTACCTCAGGCCGGATTTTGGGCAAAGGCATTACGTGATAAATTGCGCCATACTATCGACTAGTAACAACGACATAATGAATGGTCATAATAAAGAAATGACGTTTGGCACCCGCAGACCTGCAGGTCCGGCTGTAGCTAGCAGCAAGGTGTAGGATTGTCAATCCAGCATAGATCTATGCGCAAACTCAACGCTCCCCTTTCAAGAGACTCTGGCCGCAACTCAAGTCATGAGGTTTTAAGTCATGCTCCGATTTAAATCACCGTAATCGATGTATTCTCGTATATGTAAATGTAATGCACTGTTCTAGCTGTAATGTAATGAACTGTTCTAGCAAGTATAGTAATGTAATGAACTGTTCTAACAAGTATAGTAATGTAATGAACTGTTCTAACAAGTATAGTAATGTAATGAACTGTTCTAACAAGTATAGTAATGTAATGAACTGTAATGTTCTATGTGTGCTAGATGTAATGTGTGTTCTCCCTATCTAGCAAGTATAGTAATGTAAACGTTCTAGTATAGATGTATGTGTTCTCGTCCTGGTATAGTTGTACATGCAAGGTATAGTAATGTTCTAGTAAGTATTGACTCATGAATGAACTGACTCATTGTATGATATCTCGTTCTAGTAATGGTTCTAGTATCTTCCTGAACTACCCATATGGTAGCTTACTAGTAATCTAAGTGGTACGTATGGACGTGGATGTATACCCTTATTACCCAAGGGCATAGGATGAAACTGGAAAGACCTTTTATGACTATATATGTACATATGATATATAACTAATCTTTAAACGACTTTCGGACGAATACCCAATATCCCACCAGACCACATCTCAAGGCGCGAAAAGGAAATAGGGTGGATAGTCTTCCTAAGTCTTTTAAACATTTCTTATATAACTATACATATAGAGGCATGCAATTTATAATATAAAAGCATAAATAAATTTTGTAAGACATTTGAAATATAAGTATTATTTTTAAGAAAAGATCGACTTGATGTCAATCTATAAAACTATTTAAAGGCATAAGTATGATAAAACAGTTTTGAGTATAAGGAAAACATCGTTTGAAACACAGTTGTAAATAAGTTTGAAAGGCAATGTACAGAGTAAGATGTACAATGTAATAAGTAGTTTAAAACATATAAAATGTTTCTAAAAATCATTTGAAGGAAACTATTTGGTAAAACGGCTAATGAGTAGCCAAATCTTTTGAATGTTGTATATTAATCACATGTGATTGATGTAATAAGTAATAATATCCTACTTACTAATCACATGTGATTGACATAATAAGTAGCATGATTCTACTTGTATCCCCCCCCATAAAACATTTAAAATAGTTTAAAACATTAGTTAAGGGGTATGAACTCACCTGCAGTAAGTGACTGGAATTGAACGGGCTGTTATCGTACGGAAGGATCGGACAAGTGCTTGGTGTCAAGTGAAGACTTAGACACACACAATGACCCTAATTACATATGAAGACATATGTATATAAATAATTAGTGATTATAACACTAATTATACAAGTAATAACATTAAAGCGCGAGGACAACACTTTTGGTCAAGTGCTAGGAGGCTAAAGGGTTGCAACAAAGGAGTGCAATGCCCCTTATGGGAGTTTAAGGTCAAAAGACCATATTCATTGGAGTTTACGGCCCAGGGAAGTAAGCTCCTAGCTGTAAACTCTCAACCAAGTCATGAAATGGAGTTTAGAAGTACTACAACCTTAGAGGGGAATTGTTTCAAGGCTATACAAGTGTTTGGGCACCACATTGACTCCTTTGGGGAGTTTACGGCCCAAAGACCCTTTTCCCTTGGAGTTTACGGCCGTAAACTCCCTTAGGAGGGTTCTTATTGTCCTTTCAAGTCTCTAACATTTCTAGGAACAAGTCTAGGATTCAATACTTGGATTAAGGAAGGTTTATGGCATTAAATGGAACCATTTGATGGAGTTTACGGCCATAGAACTCTTTGGGCCGTAAACTCCCTCACACATGAGGTTCTAAGAATTTTAACTAGCCCAAAACTCATCTAGGTACATGCCCTAAAAGTCTCTTGGCCTAAGGAAGTGTCTAGGGTGTCCTTTGACCCCTTTAAAGGAGTTTACGGCCCAAGAAATACTCTTGGCCGTAAACTCTTCAACACTTGAGCTTTTCATGATTTTTCTAGGTTCTATACACATTAAGGTACTAGCCAAAAATGAAGACTAAGCCTTAGGAAGAGTTTGAAGTGGTTTTGGCACTTAATCTTGGAGTTTACGGCCTAAGGAGCATCTTGGCTGTAAACTCCCTTCCAAAGTTGGTTTCTAATTGTTTTGTGGGTCTAAATCATGAGTTTAAGGCTTCTAGGTTCTTGTTTTAAGGCTAAAGGAACACTAGGCACTCATTTGTGCCCTTTACTTGGAGTTTACGGCCCAAGAGGTTGTTCCTTGGCCGTAAACTCCTCAAACTACTTGCTTTTGATTTGTTTCTACCCTCTAATGATCATACACTAAGTCCTTAGTTAGATGCCTAACACGGAAATGGGACTAGGTGGCCTTTAGGCTTGATTTTGGAGTTTACTCCCCAAGAACGTTCTTGGGCGGTAAACTCCCGGATCTTGTGTTTTGGACATGCAAACAATGTTATAAAGCATATAACAAGTATTAAAACACATTTAGGGAAGTAGACTCACAATCTGGGATGAAAACCCGAAGATCCGTGAGAGAGTATTTGGCTTTTCTCTAAATGGAAATCAAATAATGAACCAATTTGGTTTAGAATTCTATTTATAGTCCTGAGATTTTTGGCAGAAAATATTTCTATTCTCGGAATGGATTCTAATGACCAAGAGTAATGGAATTATAGTGTTGCACAAAATCCTAGTGCACCCACTCTCCTAATAACTCCTTAGGTGTAAAACCCTAAAACTGCCAAACTTATTCCACAAGTCTGAATTTTCACTGAAACTGCTCTACTTCCATTGGATTGATGTGGTTTGATTTGAATGGAAAATTTCGGGTTGTCACATCATCCCCCTGTTAAAGGGAATTTCGTCCCGAAATTAGAATTTAGGCAAGGAAGTATGCACGAATGATCGAGACGTGAGGAGGAAACTTCCTAATCGATTGGTTCTAGCGCACCTAAGTGAAATCGGGCTCCCGGTTGGTATTCCAACGAACCTTCAGTAACTGGCGACGGCGTTGATTCGTCCACTTGACCTCTCGGTCGAGGGTCACTACGGTTCTGATACGAAGGCAAGGATCTTGACGGGTGGACTTGTCAGAGTCCTAACGGAAAGGTATGGTTTCACGATCAAGATGCGAAGAGTAGAAAGTACGTTACTAAGTTCACGGAGTAGGTCTAGTTTGTGCGAGGCACAAGACTGATTCTGATAAGAATTTCGGAGGTCCTAACTATATTGGATTTAGATTTCCACGCTTTACGAAGCGTATCAAGCCATTCTCCGAGTGAGTTATCCTGAAGAACTTGGTCACTCACTCGGAATCTCAAAGGTTCCTTTTTCTTGCGTAACTTCCCAGTCAAAGGCCACCCCTCGCTGGGTCAAAGTTGTACGAGTTTCTGAAGCTTGCAAGGAGTTCTGAATGAACTAAGGCGGTAGGTCGGTAAGACCTAGAATTTGGCGAAAAACTGTCGGCGTCTCTGGTGTTGATAAATGCTCAACGGTTCTAGCAAATTGAAGAAGTGCTCAAAATTTCTCACATTACTAACAGTGTGTCATAGAAATTGACTCTTCAATTTCAAAACTCGTGCCTAGAGAACTTCAAGAGAAGTTCCTCTGAAGGAAAGTTCCCATGGGCTTTCTTCTTACTACGAGGGTAGATAAGTAAGTCATTTCATGGAGAAATGACGAATTGATCCAAGTAAGAAAGACGTAACCCTATTCATTTAGCTCATGAAAACCATGGGCGTACTGGTCCTATCCGAAAGGTATCACTACGGACTCGAGGCGTCCGCATCGAATTCAGAAGATAGTCTCCCAGACATCCTTCCCTAACACATCGAACTGGTGATGATCGGATCTCAGGTCTATTCCTGGAAGTAGTTTCTTTCCTTACATTTGCTCAACCCTTTTGTCTATGCCAGGCAGAGATAACGATTTCTATGAAAATCTTGACGGATTCCTCGATATCCGAGGCACATACGATGCGATCCATCGATCTCTGGAAGAATCTGACCGGGGTTCTCTAGGGTGAGAAACCTAGTTTTCTAATTCTATTTCTGTGTGGTTCGCCAAGTTGCTTGTGCTGTTCTTGTATCTCCGTGGGTGTTTAAACTATAGGGTGATCTGTTTTCAGGAGTTGTACTGGGTTCTAAGTTTGTTCACATGACGATGTGATTACTCGAATACTTAGGCAGTTTCTCCGTCCTGAAGTCCATTTTAGAATTCATACAGGGCTTCACGGTCACAATTTCGTGTATACGAGTCGTATATAATTAAGATTGAAAAGGTAGTCGAATAACTGATTCTTCCTTACCCTCACATCCCAAGGAGGAAAAGAGTTAAGGCAGAATCATCAATTCTAAACCTGTAGAACCTTGATTATATAACACTCTTATGTATACCTTCCTCAGTGATAGATCATCCGCATGAATCCCTGGATTGAACTTGACGTAATGCACGAGTGGTACTTTGGGGATTTCTTTGGAAAGAAATTAACTAGGAGGTACTCCTGGAATGAGTACTTCGGGGATTTCCGATATGACGGCTTCGCTGGAAAAGTGATCTAGAAGAAAGAGATGTATGCAAGAAGCTGTTTTCGTGAGGATCAATTTTAATCGAGTCGTATGATAATGTCGGAATCATACAGAAACTTTAAAGACATTAGAATTAACATAAGACGGTTACAGACAAAACACAACTATGCAACCACGAACAGAGTTACAGTACTTTAGATTTACCACAACACTATTGCTGCGAATAAGATATACTACAAAAGACAAGTATATGCAGCACGAGAATTCCTATACAGACAGGATCTCGCAAAAGGTAAGACTCTAGTTGCACTAGTCCTAGTTAGTTTATAAGTCTGTTACAACGAAACGCCTTAAATACATTAACGTGGTTCTTGAGCAGGCTCTCCCGCAGCTGTGATCCTGAGAATTTTCCCATCTGCGCCAGAATTCTGCGTTATCGGGCAATCTCTCTTGAAGTGCCCTGTCTCACCACATTGGTGACATGACTGGCTAGTACTAGCTTTGGTGACGGGATTACGGTGCTTAGCTAGTGTTATGTGGACACGAGTGCCTTCCTCGTTACTCCACCTTGAAAATTGCTTCTTTAATCGTTCTGCGCTATAACTCGCCTTGTGCGCAGGGTTAGTCTCGATGAAAGGGACTTGAGTGACGGGTCGTTTCGGTGCTACACAGTCACGAGCATGATGCCCTATGTTTAGGCAATTGCAACATTGCATCTCATGGCAAGCCCCATGATGATGGAAACTACACTCCTCACACTTCGGGAGTTTTCCCTCATATGACCTGCGTGGTACGGGAACGACAGGGGTTTCCACTTGTTGATGTTGTATAGCCAGCTTTTGGGCTCTCTTGCGTTCCTTCAAGGCTTGACGCTTCCGTTTCTTGTTCTCTGCTTTCTGGCTTTGCGAGCCTGTGACTGTTACTGTTTGGTGACTTCCTGGATGGATATCACGATTGGGAACTTCATTCCCATCAGCAGTATCGACCGTGTTGATAGCGCTACGGTGCGCAATGACCGCGGTTACGGCAGCCACTACGGCAGCTGTAAATACCGTTTGAAAGGTAGCGGCGTCCATGGGGAAAGTAGAGGTCTCGTTGCTTGGCTGGTTGTTTCCGGATGACGACATGATTATGTAACACGAAAGAGTAAAGATTTGTGAGTGATTCTGGTTGACCCTGATGTACTTAGATTGTTCATGAAAAGAGTAAGAGTATGATCTCGAAAGTTTGACCTACATCCCTATGATGCAGTCCTGGTAAAGAATGAATGTATGTTCGCTAAGGTTTGACCTACATCCCTATGATGCAGTCCTAGTACGGAATGGGAGTATGTTCGTAGAATGATCTCAAGACGTTTGTCGTTCGAGCTGAGGTACCGTGGGTTGGTGAATAACGAGATCCAACCACTGAAAGAGACTTGGAAGTGTCTCTTGGAATAAATCGCCATAGTCCAATGACTTGACTAAAGTATGATTCAGATAGAGTCCAATGAAAGTAAGATAAAAGTACTTGGATGAAGAATGACACAAAAGTTAGCCGGCTGTCAATATCTTTGATATTCACGATGTAAAGATTCGGGAGAATGACCTTGTAAAGGTCTTACATCATATCCGCAGAAGATAGTTCCTGACAGCATAAAGACCTAACTAAAGTACTTACGAAACAAGATAATTTCATAGAAAATGCCACATCGAGCATAGACAGAAAAAAACACGATTTCTTTTTATAAGGGAAATAAAGTAAAGCGTCTACTACGGGTGACGGTCATCCCTCTGGTGAACTCTTAGTTCAACCAATTGACGTTCCATGTCTGGTAAGTGTCTTTCGCACACCATATGGCGTACTCGGAGCCCTATGACTTTAGCTCGTGATTCAGCCAGTGCTTGTAACAGGGTTTCATGGTTTCTCTCCGATCTCTCGTGAGTATATGCTAGATGAATGGTGTAGAGGGTATGCATTCTAGCATAGGCGACTACTTCTGAAATCTGACGTAGAGCTGTCTTGCCTTGAATCTCATTATGGGCCCTTCTACGGACCAAGGTTGGCAAGACTCTATCTGCTGAGCCCCCATTGCTCGAGTCGTAAAAGATTCGGTCACCATCAAATAGCATAAACTGATCTTGTCCTTGGCTCCATGTTTCCAAGCATTCCAGAAGTAGTCGCTATTTGTGAAGTGCATACCAGCTATGTGTAATCTAAACAGGATAGACCTTCGAATAAGTGACCTTAATTCCTTATTCACACAGAATAGGGGTAAGGCAAAATTATCACAGATTCTGAGTCTATAACATCCTAATTACATGTAGCCTCAGTGTATCCACTTAGCAACTATTCAACTTAATAATGAAGATCCCGTTTTAATTCTCAAGTATATAGTACTTATAGTAACACCAAATACTCCTATAGTATTTTAAATTTATTGTTATGTTCTATTGTTCTCATTGTGGTGGGGTTGGTAAGATTTTAGCATTGTTGCAACCACACACTTAAACTTAGGCACATGCTAGTCAACCCTCGGATAATATAGGTGATCAGGCTATATCTTCCCAGTGTTGACCATATGTCTCTAAGCCCACTTGTGTTGCCCAACAATCGTAATTCTTTTGTACTGTCCTAATGACATTGATTTTAGTATGAATGCAGCACGTATACTTACTTAAATATTTTATTATTTAAAGTATAACTCTTGGTCAGAGTATTTTTAATCCCTTATGTATTTATAGTTAGTATATCTTTTATGGGTTGATATACTTAATTCACTATAAACAATGCTCTGATACCAATCTGTCACACCCCAAACCCAAGAACGGCGGAAACGTTCTGGGGCGGAGGACGTCATGTATAATATCAACAACAATGTAAAGTAGTAAACAAGCAACAACATCATCCATTGCATTAATAAAATAATTATTATACAATTGTATTCTGTCAAATTTTGATATACACTAAAGCATAAATCAAAATGAAAGATAAGTCTTGAATAAGCTCCATCTTCCTTTCTCCTTGCATCGGTACCTGTCTATGATGACCTGAGGATACAAGTAATTTTGAAAGCGAGTATCAGCTATAAAGCTGGTGAGATCATAAGTATTAATGTGTCTTAATTTGTGAAAACTTATAATTTCTAAGACTTGACATTGCTTTGAAAGAAAGCTAGTATAAGTATGAAAATGTTTGTAGCTCAACTGTAAATGTTTGAAAATCCCTAGAAATCCCTATGATTCCTATTAGTAACAAAAGGAGTCTTCTACCAAGACTTAAATGTTCTGTGTGTGTGTGTGTCTTGTAAGAGTAAGTATATTTCCAAAGTATAACTATCATTATCCAAAAATATAGTTTGTACAATTTTTTTTAAGTGAGGTTATCACTAAAATATGTACTGGAAAAATTAATGTAGTACTAAACGTAGCTCTAAAAGGACTACTACCGTACTAACTACCTCAGGCCGGATTTTGGGCAAAGGCATTACGTGATAAATTGCGCCATACTATCGACTAGTAACAACGACATAATGAATGGTCATAATAAAGAAATGACGTTTGGCACCCGCAGACCTGCAGGTCCGGCTGTAGCTAGCAGCAAGGTGTAGGATTGTCAATCCAGCATAGATCTATGCGCAAACTCAACGCTCCCCTTTCAAGAGACTCTGGCCGCAACTCAAGTCATGAGGTTTTAAGTCATGCTCCGATTTAAATCACCGTAATCGATGTATTCTCGTATATGTAAATGTAATGCACTGTTCTAGCTGTAATGTAATGAACTGTTCTAGCAAGTATAGTAATGTAATGAACTGTTCTAACAAGTATAGTAATGTAATGAACTGTTCTAACAAGTATAGTAATGTAATGAACTGTTCTAACAAGTATAGTAATGTAATGAACTGTAATGTTCTATGTGTGCTAGATGTAATGTGTGTTCTCCCTATCTAGCAAGTATAGTAATGTAAACGTTCTAGTATAGATGTATGTGTTCTCGTCCTGGTATAGTTGTACATGCAAGGTATAGTAATGTTCTAGTAAGTATTGACTCATGAATGAACTGACTCATTGTATGATATCTCGTTCTAGTAATGGTTCTAGTATCTTCCTGAACTACCCATATGGTAGCTTACTAGTAATCTAAGTGGTACGTATGGACGTGGATGTATACCCTTATTACCCAAGGGCATAGGATGAAACTGGAAAGACCTTTTATGACTATATATGTACATATGATATATAACTAATCTTTAAACGACTTTCGGACGAATACCCAATATCCCACCAGACCACATCTCAAGGCGCGAAAAGGAAATAGGGTGGATAGTCTTCCTAAGTCTTTTAAACATTTCTTATATAACTATACATATAGAGGCATGCAATTTATAATATAAAAGCATAAATAAATTTTGTAAGACATTTGAAATATAAGTATTATTTTTAAGAAAAGATCGACTTGATGTCAATCTATAAAACTATTTAAAGGCATAAGTATGATAAAACAGTTTTGAGTATAAGGAAAACATCGTTTGAAACACAGTTGTAAATAAGTTTGAAAGGCAATGTACAGAGTAAGATGTACAATGTAATAAGTAGTTTAAAACATATAAAATGTTTCTAAAAATCATTTGAAGGAAACTATTTGGTAAAACGGCTAATGAGTAGCCAAATCTTTTGAATGTTGTATATTAATCACATGTGATTGATGTAATAAGTAATAATATCCTACTTACTAATCACATGTGATTGACATAATAAGTAGCATGATTCTACTTGTATCCCCCCCCATAAAACATTTAAAATAGTTTAAAACATTAGTTAAGGGGTATGAACTCACCTGCAGTAAGTGACTGGAATTGAACGGGCTGTTATCGTACGGAAGGATCGGACAAGTGCTTGGTGTCAAGTGAAGACTTAGACACACACAATGACCCTAATTACATATGAAGACATATGTATATAAATAATTAGTGATTATAACACTAATTATACAAGTAATAACATTAAAGCGCGAGGACAACACTTTTGGTCAAGTGCTAGGAGGCTAAAGGGTTGCAACAAAGGAGTGCAATGCCCCTTATGGGAGTTTAAGGTCAAAAGACCATATTCATTGGAGTTTACGGCCCAGGGAAGTAAGCTCCTAGCTGTAAACTCTCAACCAAGTCATGAAATGGAGTTTAGAAGTACTACAACCTTAGAGGGGAATTGTTTCAAGGCTATACAAGTGTTTGGGCACCACATTGACTCCTTTGGGGAGTTTACGGCCCAAAGACCCTTTTCCCTTGGAGTTTACGGCCGTAAACTCCCTTAGGAGGGTTCTTATTGTCCTTTCAAGTCTCTAACATTTCTAGGAACAAGTCTAGGCTTCAATACTTGGATTAAGGAAGGTTTATGGCATTAAATGGAACCATTTGATGGAGTTTACGGCCATAGAACTCTTTGGGCCGTAAACTCCCTCACACATGAGGTTCTAAGAATTTTAACTAGCCCAAAACTCATCTAGGTACATGCCCTAAAAGTCTCTTGGCCTAAGGAAGTGTCTAGGGTGTCCTTTGACCCCTTTAAAGGAGTTTACGGCCCAAGAAATACTCTTGGCCGTAAACTCTTCAACACTTGAGCTTTTCATGATTTTTCTAGGTTCTATACACATTAAGGTACTAGCCAAAAATGAAGACTAAGCCTTAGGAAGAGTTTGAAGTGGTTTTGGCACTTAATCTTGGAGTTTACGGCCTAAGGAGCATCTTGGCTGTAAACTCCCTTCCAAAGTTGGTTTCTAATTGTTTTGTGGGTCTAAATCATGAGTTTAAGGCTTCTAGGTTCTTGTTTTAAGGCTAAAGGAACACTAGGCACTCATTTGTGCCCTTTACTTGGAGTTTACGGCCCAAGAGGTTGTTCCTTGGCCGTAAACTCCTCAAACTACTTGCTTTTGATTTGTTTCTACCCTCTAATGATCATACACTAAGTCCTTAGTTAGATGCCTAACACGGAAATGGGACTAGGTGGCCTTTAGGCTTGATTTTGGAGTTTACTCCCCAAGAACGTTCTTGGGCGGTAAACTCCCGGATCTTGTGTTTTGGACATGCAAACAATGTTATAAAGCATATAACAAGTATTAAAACACATTTAGGGAAGTAGACTCACAATCTGGGATGAAAACCCGAAGATCCGTGAGAGAGTATTTGGCTTTTCTCTAAATGGAAATCAAATAATGAACCAATTTGGTTTAGAATTCTATTTATAGTCCTGAGATTTTTGGCAGAAAATATTTCTATTCTCGGAATGGATTCTAATGACCAAGAGTAATGGAATTATAGTGTTGCACAAAATCCTAGTGCACCCACTCTCCTAATAACTCCTTAGGTGTAAAACCCTAAAACTGCCAAACTTATTCCACAAGTCTGAATTTTCACTGAAACTGCTCTACTTCCATTGGATTGATGTGGTTTGATTTGAATGGAAAATTTCGGGTTGTCACATCATCCCCCTGTTAAAGGGAATTTCGTCCCGAAATTAGAATTTAGGCAAGGAAGTATGCACGAATGATCGAGACGTGAGGAGGAAACTTCCTAATCGATTGGTTCTAGCGCACCTAAGTGAAATCGGGCTCCCGGTTGGTATTCCAACGAACCTTCAGTAACTGGCGACGGCGTTGATTCGTCCACTTGACCTCTCGGTCGAGGGTCACTACGGTTCTGATACGAAGGCAAGGATCTTGACGGGTGGACTTGTCAGAGTCCTAACGGAAAGGTATGGTTTCACGATCAAGATGCGAAGAGTAGAAAGTACGTTACTAAGTTCACGGAGTAGGTCTAGTTTGTGCGAGGCACAAGACTGATTCTGATAAGAATTTCGGAGGTCCTAACTATATTGGATTTAGATTTCCACGCTTTACGAAGCGTATCAAGCCATTCTCCGAGTGAGTTATCCTGAAGAACTTGGTCACTCACTCGGAATCTCAAAGGTTCCTTTTTCTTGCGTAACTTCCCAGTCAAAGGCCACCCCTCGCTGGGTCAAAGTTGTACGAGTTTCTGAAGCTTGCAAGGAGTTCTGAATGAACTAAGGCGGTAGGTCGGTAAGACCTAGAATTTGGCGAAAAACTGTCGGCGTCTCTGGTGTTGATAAATGCTCAACGGTTCTAGCAAATTGAAGAAGTGCTCAAAATTTCTCACATTACTAACAGTGTGTCATAGAAATTGACTCTTCAATTTCAAAACTCGTGCCTAGAGAACTTCAAGAGAAGTTCCTCTGAAGGAAAGTTCCCATGGGCTTTCTTCTTACTACGAGGGTAGATAAGTAAGTCATTTCATGGAGAAATGACGAATTGATCCAAGTAAGAAAGACGTAACCCTATTCATTTAGCTCATGAAAACCATGGGCGTACTGGTCCTATCCGAAAGGTATCACTACGGACTCGAGGCGTCCGCATCGAATTCAGAAGATAGTCTCCCAGACATCCTTCCCTAACACATCGAACTGGTGATGATCGGATCTCAGGTCTATTCCTGGAAGTAGTTTCTTTCCTTACATTTGCTCAACCCTTTTGTCTATGCCAGGCAGAGATAACGATTTCTATGAAAATCTTGACGGATTCCTCGATATCCGAGGCACATACGATGCGATCCATCGATCTCTGGAAGAATCTGACCGGGGTTCTCTAGGGTGAGAAACCTAGTTTTCTAATTCTATTTCTGTGTGGTTCGCCAAGTTGCTTGTGCTGTTCTTGTATCTCCGTGGGTGTTTAAACTATAGGGTGATCTGTTTTCAGGAGTTGTACTGGGTTCTAAGTTTGTTCACATGACGATGTGATTACTCGAATACTTAGGCAGTTTCTCCGTCCTGAAGTCCATTTTAGAATTCATACAGGGCTTCACGGTCACAATTTCGTGTATACGAGTCGTATATAATTAAGATTGAAAAGGTAGTCGAATAACTGATTCTTCCTTACCCTCACATCCCAAGGAGGAAAAGAGTTAAGGCAGAATCATCAATTCTAAACCTGTAGAACCTTGATTATATAACACTCTTATGTATACCTTCCTCAGTGATAGATCATCCGCATGAATCCCTGGATTGAACTTGACGTAATGCACGAGTGGTACTTTGGGGATTTCTTTGGAAAGAAATTAACTAGGAGGTACTCCTGGAATGAGTACTTCGGGGATTTCCGATATGACGGCTTCGCTGGAAAAGTGATCTAGAAGAAAGAGATGTATGCAAGAAGCTGTTTTCGTGAGGATCAATTTTAATCGAGTCGTATGATAATGTCGGAATCATACAGAAACTTTAAAGACATTAGAATTAACATAAGACGGTTACAGACAAAACACAACTATGCAACCACGAACAGAGTTACAGTACTTTAGATTTACCACAACACTATTGCTGCGAATAAGATATACTACAAAAGACAAGTATATGCAGCACGAGAATTCCTATACAGACAGGATCTCGCAAAAGGTAAGACTCTAGTTGCACTAGTCCTAGTTAGTTTATAAGTCTGTTACAACGAAACGCCTTAAATACATTAACGTGGTTCTTGAGCAGGCTCTCCCGCAGCTGTGATCCTGAGAATTTTCCCATCTGCGCCAGAATTCTGCGTTATCGGGCAATCTCTCTTGAAGTGCCCTGTCTCACCACATTGGTGACATGACTGGCTAGTACTAGCTTTGGTGACGGGATTACGGTGCTTAGCTAGTGTTATGTGGACACGAGTGCCTTCCTCGTTACTCCACCTTGAAAATTGCTTCTTTAATCGTTCTGCGCTATAACTTGCCTTGTGCGCAGGGTTAGTCTCGATGAAAGGGACTTGAGTGACGGGTCGTTTCGGTGCTACACAGTCACGAGCATGATGCCCTATGTTTAGGCAATTGCAACATTGCATCTCATGGCAAGCCCCATGATGATGGAAACTACACTCCTCACACTTCGGGAGTTTTCCCTCATATGACCTGCGTGGTACGGGAACGACAGGGGTTTCCACTTGTTGATGTTGTATAGCCAGCTTTTGGGCTCTCTTGCGTTCCTTCCAGGCTTGACGCTTCCGTTTCTTGTTCTCTGCTTTCTGGCTTTGCGAGCCTGTGACTGTTACTGTTTGGTGACTTCCTGGATGGATATCACGATTGGGAACTTCATTCCCATCAGCAGTATCGACCGTGTTGATAGCGCTACGGTGCGCAATGACCGCGGTTACGGCAGCCACTACGGCAGCTGTAAATACCGTTTGAAAGGTAGCGGCGTCCATGGGGAAAGTAGAGGTCTCGTTGCTTGGCTGGTTGTTTCCGGATGACGACATGATTATGTAACACGAAAGAGTAAAGATTTGTGAGTGATTCTGGTTGACCCTGATGTACTTAGATTGTTCATGAAAAGAGTAAGAGTATGATCTCGAAAGTTTGACCTACATCCCTATGATGCAGTCCTGGTAAAGAATGAATGTATGTTCGCTAAGGTTTGACCTACATCCCTATGATGCAGTCCTAGTACGGAATGGGAGTATGTTCGTAGAATGATCTCAAGACGTTTGTCGTTCGAGCTGAGGTACCGTGGGTTGGTGAATAACGAGATCCAACCACTGAAAGAGACTTGGAAGTGTCTCTTGGAATAAATCGCCATAGTCCAATGACTTGACTAAAGTATGATTCAGATAGAGTCCAATGAAAGTAAGATAAAAGTACTTGGATGAAGAATGACACAAAAGTTAGCCGGCTGTCAATATCTTTGATATTCACGATGTAAAGATTCGGGAGAATGACCTTGTAAAGGTCTTACATCATATCCGCAGAAGATAGTTCCTGACAGCATAAAGACCTAACTAAAGTACTTACGAAACAAGATAATTTCATAGAAAATGCCACATCGAGCATAGACAGAAAAAAACACGATTTCTTTTTATAAGGGAAATAAAGTAAAGCGTCTACTACGGGTGACGGTCATCCCTCTGGTGAACTCTTAGTTCAACCAATTGACGTTCCATGTCTGGTAAGTGTCTTTCGCACACCATATGGCGTACTCGGAGCCCTATGACTTTAGCTCGTGATTCAGCCAGTGCTTGTAACAGGGTTTCATGGTTTCTCTCCGATCTCTCGTGAGTATATGCTAGATGAATGGTGTAGAGGGTATGCATTCTAGCATAGGCGACTACTTCTGAAATCTGACGTAGAGCTGTCTTGCCTTGAATCTCATTATGGGCCCTTCTACGGACCAAGGTTGGCAAGACTCTATCTGCTGAGCCCCCATTGCTCGAGTCGTAAAAGATTCGGTCACCATCAAATAGCATAAACTGATCTTGTCCTTGGCTCCATGTTTCCAAGCATTCCAGAAGTAGTCGCTATTTGTGAAGTGCATACCAGCTATGTGTAATCTAAACAGGATAGACCTTCGAATAAGTGACCTTAATTCCTTATTCACACAGAATAGGGGTAAGGCAAAATTATCACAGATTCTGAGTCTATAACATCCTAATTACATGTAGCCTCAGTGTATCCACTTAGCAACTATTCAACTTAATAATGAAGATCCCGTTTTAATTCTCAAGTATATAGTACTTATAGTAACACCAAATACTCCTATAGTATTTTAAATTTATTGTTATGTTCTATTGTTCTCATTGTGGTGGGGTTGGTAAGATTTTAGCATTGTTGCAACCACACACTTAAACTTAGGCACATGCTAGTCAACCCTCGGATAATATAGGTGATCAGGCTATATCTTCCCAGTGTTGACCATATGTCTCTAAGCCCACTTGTGTTGCCCAACAATCGTAATTCTTTTGTACTGTCCTAATGACATTGATTTTAGTATGAATGCAGCACGTATACTTACTTAAATATTTTATTATTTAAAGTATAACTCTTGGTCAGAGTATTTTTAATCCCTTATGTATTTATAGTTAGTATATCTTTTATGGGTTGATATACTTAATTCACTATAAACAATGCTCTGATACCAATCTGTCACACCCCAAACCCAAGAACGGCGGAAACGTTCTGGGGCGGAGGACGTCATGTATAATATCAACAACAATGTAAAGTAGTAAACAAGCAACAACATCATCCATTGCATTAATAAAATAATTATTATACAATTGTATTCTGTCAAATTTTGATATACACTAAAGCATAAATCAAAATGAAAGATAAGTCTTGAATAAGCTCCATCTTCCTTTCTCCTTGCATCGGTACCTGTCTATGATGACCTGAGGATACAAGTAATTTTGAAAGCGAGTATCAGCTATAAAGCTGGTGAGATCATAAGTATTAATGTGTCTTAATTTGTGAAAACTTATAATTTCTAAGACTTGACATTGCTTTGAAAGAAAGCTAGTATAAGTATGAAAATGTTTGTAGCTCAACTGTAAATGTTTGAAAATCCCTAGAAATCCCTATGATTCCTATTAGTAACAAAAGGAGTCTTCTACCAAGACTTAAATGTTCTGTGTGTGTGTGTGTGTCTTGTAAGAGTAAGTATATTTCCAAAGTATAACTATCATTATCCAAAAATATAGTTTGTACAATTTTTTTTAAGTGAGGTTATCACTAAAATATGTACTGGAAAAATTAATGTAGTACTAAACGTAGCTCTAAAAGGACTACTACCGTACTAACTACCTCAGGCCGGATTTTGGGCAAAGGCATTACGTGATAAATTGCGCCATACTATCGACTAGTAACAACGACATAATGAATGGTCATAATAAAGAAATGACGTTTGGCACCCGCAGACCTGCAGGTCCGGCTGTAGCTAGCAGCAAGGTGTAGGATTGTCAATCCAGCATAGATCTATGCGCAAACTCAACGCTCCCCTTTCAAGAGACTCTGGCCGCAACTCAAGTCATGAGGTTTTAAGTCATGCTCCGATTTAAATCACCGTAATCGATGTATTCTCGTATATGTAAATGTAATGCACTGTTCTAGCTGTAATGTAATGAACTGTTCTAGCAAGTATAGTAATGTAATGAACTGTTCTAACAAGTATAGTAATGTAATGAACTGTTCTAACAAGTATAGTAATGTAATGAACTGTTCTAACAAGTATAGTAATGTAATGAACTGTAATGTTCTATGTGTGCTAGATGTAATGTGTGTTCTCCCTATCTAGCAAGTATAGTAATGTAAACGTTCTAGTATAGATGTATGTGTTCTCGTCCTGGTATAGTTGTACATGCAAGGTATAGTAATGTTCTAGTAAGTATTGACTCATGAATGAACTGACTCATTGTATGATATCTCGTTCTAGTAATGGTTCTAGTATCTTCCTGAACTACCCATATGGTAGCTTACTAGTAATCTAAGTGGTACGTATGGACGTGGATGTATACCCTTATTACCCAAGGGCATAGGATGAAACTGGAAAGACCTTTTATGACTATATATGTACATATGATATATAACTAATCTTTAAACGACTTTCGGACGAATACCCAATATCCCACCAGACCACATCTCAAGGCGCGAAAAGGAAATAGGGTGGATAGTCTTCCTAAGTCTTTTAAACATTTCTTATATAACTATACATATAGAGGCATGCAATTTATAATATAAAAGCATAAATAAATTTTGTAAGACATTTGAAATATAAGTATTATTTTTAAGAAAAGATCGACTTGATGTCAATCTATAAAACTATTTAAAGGCATAAGTATGATAAAACAGTTTTGAGTATAAGGAAAACATCGTTTGAAACACAGTTGTAAATAAGTTTGAAAGGCAATGTACAGAGTAAGATGTACAATGTAATAAGTAGTTTAAAACATATAAAATGTTTCTAAAAATCATTTGAAGGAAACTATTTGGTAAAACGGCTAATGAGTAGCCAAATCTTTTGAATGTTGTATATTAATCACATGTGATTGATGTAATAAGTAATAATATCCTACTTACTAATCACATGTGATTGACATAATAAGTAGCATGATTCTACTTGTATCCCCCCCCCCCATAAAACATTTAAAATAGTTTAAAACATTAGTTAAGGGGTATGAACTCACCTGCAGTAAGTGACTGGAATTGAACGGGCTGTTATCGTACGGAAGGATCGGACAAGTGCTTGGTGTCAAGTGAAGACTTAGACACACACAATGACCCTAATTACATATGAAGACATATGTATATAAATAATTAGTGATTATAACACTAATTATACAAGTAATAACATTAAAGCGCGAGGACAACACTTTTGGTCAAGTGCTAGGAGGCTAAAGGGTTGCAACAAAGGAGTGCAATGCCCCTTATGGGAGTTTAAGGTCAAAAGACCATATTCATTGGAGTTTACGGCCCAGGGAAGTAAGCTCCTAGCTGTAAACTCTCAACCAAGTCATGAAATGGAGTTTAGAAGTACTACAACCTTAGAGGGGAATTGTTTCAAGGCTATACAAGTGTTTGGGCACCACATTGACTCCTTTGGGGAGTTTACGGCCCAAAGACCCTTTTCCCTTGGAGTTTACGGCCGTAAACTCCCTTAGGAGGGTTCTTATTGTCCTTTCAAGTCTCTAACATTTCTAGGAACAAGTCTAGGCTTCAATACTTGGATTAAGGAAGGTTTATGGCATTAAATGGAACCATTTGATGGAGTTTACGGCCATAGAACTCTTTGGGCCGTAAACTCCCTCACACATGAGGTTCTAAGAATTTTAACTAGCCCAAAACTCATCTAGGTACATGCCCTAAAAGTCTCTTGGCCTAAGGAAGTGTCTAGGGTGTCCTTTGACCCCTTTAAAGGAGTTTACGGCCCAAGAAATACTCTTGGCCGTAAACTCTTCAACACTTGAGCTTTTCATGATTTTTCTAGGTTCTAAACACATTAAGGTACTAGCCAAAAATGAAGACTAAGCCTTAGGAAGAGTTTGAAGTGGTTTTGGCACTTAATCTTGGAGTTTACGGCCTAAGGAGCATCTTGGCCGTAAACTCCCTTCCAAAGTTGGTTTCTAATTGTTTTGTGGGTCTAAATCATGTGTTTAAGGCTTCTAGGTTCTTGTTTTAAGGCTAAAGGAACACTAGGCACTCATTTGTGCCCTTTACTTGGAGTTTACGGCCCAAGAGGTTGTTCCTTGGCCGTAAACTCCTCAAACTACTTGCTTTTGATTTTTTTCTACCCTCTAATGATCATACACTAAGTCCTTAGTTAGATGCCTAACACGGAAATGGGACTAGGTGGCCTTTAGGCTTGATTTTGGAGTTTACTCCCCAAGAACGTTCTTGGGCGGTAAACTCCCGGATCTTGTGTTTTGGACATGCAAACAATGTTATAAAGCATATAACAAGTATTAAAACACATTTAGGGAAGTAGACTCACAATCTGGGATGAAAACCCGAAGATCCGTGAGAGAGTATTTGGCTTTTCTCTAAATGGAAATCAAATAATGAACCAATTTGGTTTAGAATTCTATTTATAGTCCTGAGATTTTTGGCAGAAAATATTTCTATTCTCGGAATGGATTCTAATGACCAAGAGTAATGGAATTATAGTGTTGCACAAAATCCTAGTGCACCCACTCTCCTAATAACTCCTTAGGTGTAAAACCCTAAAACTGCCAAACTTATTCCACAAGTCTGAATTTTCACTGAAACTGCTCTACTTCCATTGGATTGATGTGGTTTGATTTGAATGGAAAATTTCGGGTTGTCACATCATCCCCCTGTTAAAGGGAATTTCGTCCCGAAATTAGAATTTAGGCAAGGAAGTATGCACGAATGATCGAGACGTGAGGAGGAAACTTCCTAATCGATTGGTTCTAGCGCACCTAAGTGAAATCGGGCTCCCGGTTGGTATTCCAACGAACCTTCAGTAACTGGCGACGGCGTTGATTCGTCCGCTTGACCTCTCGGTCGAGGGTCACTACGGTTCTGATACGAAGGCAAGGATCTTGACGGGTGGACTTGTTAGAGTCCTAACGGAAAGGTATGGTTTCACGATCAAGATGCAAAGAGTAGAAAGTACGTTACTAAGTTCACGGAGTAGGTCTAGTTTGTGCGAGGCACAAGACTGATTCTGATAAGAATTTCGGAGGTCCTAACTATATTGGATTTAGATTTCCACGCTTTACGAAGCGTATCAAGCCATTCTCCGAGTGAGTTATCCTGAAGAACTTGGTCACTCACTCGGAATCTCAAAGGTTCCTTTTTCTTGCGTAACTTCCCAGTCAAAGGCCACCCCTCGCTGGGTCAAAGTTGTACGAGTTTCTGAAGCTTGCGAGGAGTTCTGAATGAACTAAGGCGGTAGGTCGGTAAGACCTAGAATTTGGCGAAAAACTGTCGGCGTCTCTGGTGTTGATAAATGCTCAACGGCTCTGGCAAATTGAAGAAGTGCTCAAAATTTCTCACATTACTAACAGTGTGTCATAGAAATTGACTCTTCAATTTCAAAACTCGTGCCTAGAGAACTTCAAGAGAAGTTCCTCTGAAGGAAAGTTCCCATGGGCTTTCTTCTTACTACGAGGGTAGATAAGTAAGTCATTTCATGGAGAAATGACGAATTGATCCAAGTAAGAAAGACGTAACCCTATTCATTTAGCTCATGAAAACCATGGGCGTACTGGTCCTATCCGAAAGGTATCACTACAGAATCGAGGCGTCCGCATCGAATTCAGAAGATAGTCTCCCAGACATCCTTCCCTAACACATCGAACTGGTGATGATCGGATCTCAGGTCTATTCCTGGAAGTAGTTTCTTTCCTTACGTTTGCTCAACCCTTTTGTCTATGCCAGGCAGAGATAACGATTTCTATGAAAATCTTGACGGATTCCTCGATATCCGAGGCACATACGATGCGATCCATCGATCTCTGGAAGAATCTGACCGGGGTTCTCTAGGGTGAGAAACCTAGTTTTCTAATTCTATTTCTGTGTGGTTCGCCAAGTTGCTTGTGCTGTTCTTGTATCTCCGTGGGTGTTTAAACTATAGGGTGATCTGTTTTCAGGAGTTGTACTGGGTTCTAAGTTTGTTCACATGACGATGTGATTACTCGAATACTTAGGCAGTTTCTCCGTCCTGAAGTCCATTTTAGAATTCATACAGGGCTTCACGGTCACAATTTCGTGTATACGAGTCGTATATAATTAAGATTGAAAAGGTAGTCGAATAACTGATTCTTCCTTACCCTCACATCCCAAGGAGGAAAAGAGTTAAGGCGGAATCATCAATTCTAAACCTGTAGAACCTTGATTATATAACACTCTTATGTATACCTTCCTCAGTGATAGATCATCCGCATGAATCCCTGGATTGAACTTGACGTAATGCACGAGTGGTACTTCGGGGATTTCTTTGGAAAGAAATTAACTAGGAGGTACTCCTGGAATGAGTACTTCGGGGATTTCCGATATGACGACTTCGCTGGAAAAGTGATCTAGAAGAAAGAGATGTATGCAAGAAGCTGTTTTCGTGAGGATCAATTTTAATCGAGTCGTATGATAATGTCGGAATCATACAGAAACTTTAAAGACATTAGAATTAACATAAGACGGTTACAGACAAAACACAACTATGCAACCACGAACAGAGTTACAGTACTTTAGATTTACCATGTGACAACCCGATATTTCGGGTCAATGTAATGTAAAACCGATCAAATTTAGGTCAAAATGTAACCTTCCTAAAAATCTTATTCGGATTAAATAAAGTAATAGGAATCATATCAAGGTTTGCGTACATAAAAAGAACGTCCAAATCTGACTCCGGATGAGGAAGTTATGAAATTTTGAAGAAATTCCTTAATCACGTCGTTTTAATAAATAAATAATAAAAATAATTTCGGAATTAGCCAACGGAATCTAAACGAAAGTCGTAGATCATGGTCTCACCTTCGCGAGGATATAAAGAACGTCAGAAACGGAGTTCGTATGAGGGAGATATGAATTTTTGAAGTTTATTTATAATAAATATAAATTTAATTATAAATTCTCGGTAATATCCGAAGGGGAGTCATCGAATTGGACCGAAGTACGCCCTGCGTACCTTCGTACGCCCCGCGTACTGAGATCGAGGGTCTCGGATCGTCCACGTCGCACTATCCGAAGAGTTCTAACCCGTCCGACCCGTCCGAAGCTCCGACCCGTCCGACCCGCTGTCCCGTCCGACCCGCCGTCCCATCCGACCCGCGTACCCAGCAATCCGTCCCATCCGAACCGAGGCAGTCGAGGCTTCGGTCATGCATGATGTACGCGTACGCGCTGCGTACGAGCGTACGCCCCGCGTTCGGAGGCGGTTCAGCCTTCCTATAAATAGGATGCGAGGCTTTCCGAAAATGTTGCTCATTTCTCTCCTCTCTCTCACAACTTTGTCTCGTTTTCCGTGCCCGTTATAACCCGAAGCTCTGGTCTTTTTGCTCAAGTCCCGAGGGTCGATTTTACTCCCGAGATTCCCGAGAATCCCGAGAAAAATCCGTTTTCCGAAACGAAACTCTGCCCGGTTTTCCATCTCGCTTTCTTCAATCAATCAAGTGAGTTTCATACCCCTTAATCACCTGTTAAATATTCTAAATGCTTTTATATGCTTTCAAAAGGGGGGGAATGCAAGTTAAATACTTATAGTTATTGTTTCAATCACCTGTGATTGTACTAATCACATGTGATTAATAACTAGGGAAATCAGTGGTTTTATCACTATTCAAACTATCTATCAAACTGTTTTACTTCTAAATGTTTTCCAAACCCATTTACTTTTCGAATTTACACTGCAACTGTGATTTAAGCAAATGTTCCTTATACTTAAACTGTTTTAATCAAATCTACACCTTCAAATGGTTTTATAGATTGACATCAAGTCAATCTTTCTTTAAAAATAATACTTATGTTTCAAATGCCTTATAAATACTTATTCATGCTTTTATATTACAAATTGCATGTCCATATATGTATAGACGTATAAATAATGTTTAAAGGACTTAGGAAGGCTATCCACCTTGTTTCCTTTTCCTCGATTTGGATGTGGTCTGATAGGATTTTGGGTGGCCATCCGAAGGTCGTTTCCATATTAATTATATATCAAATATACATATATAGACATGAAAGTACTTCCATAATCATATGTACTAAACGCACTGTTAACAAGTTACCATCGGGGTAACACAGAATCATACTATTACAACTGCTAGATCAATGAGTCAGTTCATTCATGAGTCTATACTAGGAAGAGAATATATACAACTATACTACGAGAATATATACAACTATACTACGAGAATATATACAACTATACTACGAGAACATATACAACTATACTAGAACAAGAAACATTTCATCACACATGCAAGAATACGATAACAAATGTGATCCACTGTATCGGAGCATGCCTTAAATGTCATGGCCCGAGTTGTAGCCAGAATTCTCTTGGAGGGAGAGCGTTGAGTTTGCGTATAGATCTATACTGGATTGACTATCCTACACCTTGCTGCTAGCTACAGCCGGACCTGCAGGTCTGCGGGTGCCAAACGTCATTCCGTTATTACGACCGTTCTTTATGTCGTTGTTATCAGTCGATAGTATGGTGCAATTATCACATTATACCTTAATATAAATCCGGTTTAAGGTAGTAGTAATCAGTACAACAGTAGTTCTTATTATACAAAACTACAGTACTACAATGATTTACCCATTACATATTTTGGTGATAATCTCACTTAAGCATTAATGTACAAACTATATTTTATTAAATGATAGTTATACTTGGGTAATCACACACTTTTACAACAGACGAGTTTACAAAACAGTTAAGCCTTGGTATAAGGTTACTATTATAGAAAATATAGGATTTTCTGAGAGATTCAAACTTTCGCAAATACTTTTAAACATTTATTTACATTTTTACAAAACTTATACATTGGAACAAGTTCAAACGTTTTTGACAATGAACATTGACACTAAAATACTTATGAACTCACCAGCTTAATGCTGATAAACTCTTTCAAAATAACTTGTATTCTCAGGTCATCAGTAGACAGGTACCGATGCCAGCTTTTGAGATGATGGAGCGTACTCAAGACTCATCATTTTGTTATTTTGATTTACGTTATATTTTTGGTGTCTAAAATTTTACAGAACACACATGTATTAAATTTATATATTTAATGCAATGGATGATGTTGTTTGCCTATTTACATTTACTGTGTTGTGATTACCTTACATGACGTCCTCCGCCCCAGAACGTTTCCGCCGTTCTTGGTTTTGGGGTGTGACAGATTGGTATCAGAGCATTGTTTATAGTGAATTGAGTATATCAACCCATAAAAGATATACTAAACTATAAACCCATTGGGGATTAAACTCTGACCAAGAGTCTATACTTAAAATAATAAAATATTTAACTAAGTATACTAGTCTGCATTCATACTAAAATAAGTGTCACAATGACAAGAACAAAAGTATTACGATTGTTAAATATCACAAGTGAGCTCGGGGATGTATGGTCAGTCCTGGGAATGGCATAGCCTGATCAACTATGCTGATCCTAGGAGTGATTAGCACATGCCTTAGAATGGTTGTGATAGGTTAGCAAGTCTAAAAACTTACCAACAATACCACAAGAAGATCAATAGAACTTAAACTTAAAATACTATAGGAGTATTTTGCGCTACTAGTTACACGTATACTATATTCTTATACCTCTATTCTCGCATAGATCTTGATGGCTAGATATCCATCATGGCAACCCGTACTTTCCCAATGAAGGCAATGCCGGGTGGATCGATGAAGAGCCCGAAGTTAATCATCCAATCCCTTTGAATGATCACCTCGCAGAAGGCTTTTCAGATGGGTCCGACTCCGAGCCTGAAGTCAACAACCTACCGATTGTAGGTCAAGCCCCGAACAACAACCCTCGACCAGCGTTTCCAGGTCCTACACCCATGTGGGCAAACAACCGAACCGCTGGAGTGATGATCAGGGTCAACCCTTACCATACTTTGGGGACCGAACCTTTTACAACGTCAGCGATGGTGGCTCTACTGACCGAGCTCTGCCTGTCATCATCCGCAGAATAGCTCGTATTGTCGAGCAAGGTGGAGCAGCCGTCGACCGGGTCATAGAGATTGATGCCGACTCAGGTGTCAACACAGTCAGCATCCACCGCCTTGAAGAAGACATGGAAGGGACCCGGAGGACAAATAAAACCCTGCTGTAGCAGTTGGCTGCCTCACGAGCTGAAATATTGGAACTTCGAGCTTGTCAGAGGACTCAGGATCGACCCATTCAAGAAGTGTTTCGTCAAGTATCCGACCGCAGTACTCGCCCGGGATTTTCCCATCGCCGTTGGTTGATGTCTAGTACAGCTCCGTCTTTTAATTAAAGAATAGCCTTTAACATCTGTGCTCCAAGTAGCGCTTGGGTGTAAAATGTTTCTAACTTCCGTACTTAAATTTGAAATCTAAGAACTGTCAAACTTTTCTATATGGTATGATGTATGACCTACTGTTAGGTCGATTTTCACTGAACTTATTACATCGGTAATACCAGTATTTTTGAGATCTATCTATCTGGGAAAAGTCTATACACTTATGATTTCCTTCAAATATTTCTTATTAAGGTTTCAAACACTCTTTCAACTGTTGGACTATGGTTAGTTAGTCCGTGTGTCACTCTCACGTTGCTTACAAATTCATTCTTACCATCTTTCTTATCTTTATAAACTTTTAGCTGAAGGATGCCTCCTCGCAAGTCTCCCAGGAATAGGAATAATCCTGCACCTCCACCACCTCCTCCGCCTCCGGTCATCGATACTGTAGCCCTGAATGCTGTTGTAGCTGCAGCAGTGGCAACTGCCATGGCTCAGTATCACTCTTCTGATGCCAGCAGAGGTGGAACCCCTGTGGAATCTATCCCGATCGAAATCCCGGTGCGCTCAAGGGAGTGCTCTTACAAGGATTTTACAAACTGCAAGCCGAAGCCTTTCTATGGCACCGGCGGAGTCATTGCCCTCTCGCAGTGGTTCGAGAAGACTGAATCAGTCTTCGAAATCTGTTCATGCCCTGCTGCGTGCAAGGTGAAATATGCCGCCTGCACCTTTGAGGGTAAAGCCCTAACGTGGTGGAACGGCCACGTCAAAGCCCTAACTCTCGTCGTAGCCAACGACATGGGCTGGGAAACAATGAAAGACCTCATGACTGAGGAATACTGCCCGAGGGGCGAGATCCAGAAACTGGAGCAGGAACTCTGGAACCTGTCGATGAAGGGCACCAATGTGGTCGCTTATACTGCCCGATTCAGCGAGCTGGTGGCCCTCTGCCCCAATATGGTTCCCACCGAGGGGAAGAAGATCGAGAGGTACATATGGGGACTAGTGCCTCCGTATCAGGGGAATGTGCTAGTGTCAAACCCCGCTACCTTCGACAGTGCCAAACGATTGGCACAACGACTCATTGACCATGGAGTCAAAACCCCTGCAACCACAACCACCCTAGCCATCCCGGAACCCTCCAAACCCGCCGATACTAAGCGGAAATTCTGGGATGAAAAGAAGAAGCAGCAGGCTGCCAAAAAGCAGCAACTGGTGGCAATTCATGCCGTAGTAACCCCTACTACTACTACTGCCCCGGTTAGTCGGTATGCTGGAAGTTCGCCCAAGTGCACCAAATGCAGCTACCACCACAACGGCCCCTGCCGTGAATTCCAGTGCTCTAACTGCAACAGGAAAGGACACACCGTCCGATTCTGTAAGTTCCCGGCACAACCTATCAACCAAGTCCCTGGCCCTGGCGCAAGCCCAACCTGCTATGGATGTGGCGAAGCAGGCCACTTCAAGAGGGACTGCCCCAAAGCGAGGAATGCTGGAGGAGCAGGGAGGGTACTGGCTATAGGCCACGGGGAAGCAGTTGCTGACCCTACAGTAGTAACCGGTACGTTCCTCCTCGATAACTCCTATGCATGCATTCTATTCGATAGTGGAGCGGAGCGAAGCTTCGTAAACCATAAATTCGCTCGCATGCTTAATCAACCACCGCACGCACTCAAAGAACTATTTACAGTAGAAATGGCTAATGGAAAAACTGAAAATACGAGTAGCATATACTTAGGTTGTACCCTAACCCTAGACAACCATTCATTTCCAATCGACCTCATGCCAGTCTCAATAAAAAGTTTCGACGTCATCATTGGCATGGACTGGTTAAGCCTTCATCGTGCCGACATCATGTGCTTCGAGAAAGCAGTCCGTCTAAACCTCCCGTCTAACGAAACTCTTATAGTCTATGGCGACAAACCCGGTGCAAGTCTTCGCATCATATCAAGTATTCAAGCACAGAAATACCTGCGTAAGGAATACCACGCATTCCTTGCTCACGTCGTCGACACGAACCTAGAAACGAAAGAACTAAAGAACCTCCCAGTAGTGAGCGACTTCCCCGACATTTTCCCAGAAGAACTACCCGGATTACCTCCGCAACGACAAGTCGAGTTCAGAATCGACTTAGTCCCAGGAGCTACCCCAGTAGCCAAGTCGCCCTACCGTTTAGCACCAGCCGAGATGCAAGAACTCTCTGGTCAACTTAACGAACTGCTCAGCAAGGGCTTTATAAGGCCAAGTTTCTCACCTTGGGGAGCACCGGTCTTGTTTGTTAAGAAGAAGGACGGATCCTTCCGTATGTGTATTGACTACAGAGAACTCAACAAACTGACGGTCAAGAATCGTTATCCTCTACCACGCATAGATGATCTATTCGACCAACTGCAAGGGGCGAACTATTTTTCTAAGATTGATCTGAGATCCGGGTATCACCAGTTACGAGTGCTAGAGGAGGATGTGCCAAAGACCGCCTTCCGAACTCGTTACGGACATTACGAGTTCGTGGTGATGCCATTCGGATTGACCAATGCACCCGCAGTCTTCATGGATCTGATGAATAGAGTATGCCGACCCTACTTGGATCAGTTCGTCATCGTTTTCATTGACGACATCCTAATCTACTCCCGAAGTAAGAAAGAACATGGCGATCATCTGCGACAAGTTCTAGGGACATTACGAAAAGAGAAACTTTATGCGAAGTTCTCGAAATGTGAATTTTGGATCCGAAGAGTCGAATTCTTAGGACACGTGGTAAGCGAAGAGGGAATCCACGTGGACCCATCCAAAATTAAGGCCATTGAGAACTGGTTAGCACCGAAGACTCCTACCGAAATTCGTCAATTTCTAGGTCTCGCTGGCTACTACCGCAGGTTCATTCAGAACTTCTCACGAATAGCGAAGCCTCTTACAACCCTAACCCAGAAAGGTGTGGCCTTTGACTGGGAAGAGAAACAAGAAAGAGCGTTCCAAACGCTCAAACGAGCCTTGTGCACCGCACCAATACTATCCCTTCCCGAAGGAATAGACGACTTCGTAGTTTATTGCGATGCATCAAACCAAGGACTCGGATGTGTTCTGATGCAGCGAGGAAAGGTCATCGCCTACGCCTCAAGACAATTGAAGACACACGAGGTTAACTACACGACCCACGATCTTGAGCTAGGAGCAGTAGTGTTTGCTCTGAAGATCTGGAGACATTACTTGTATGGAACGAAGAGCACTATCTTTACCGACCACAAGAGTTTACAACACATTTTCGATCAGAAGGAGCTCAACATGAGACAACGACGATGGGTCGAGCTACTCAGTGATTACGAATGCGATATTCGTTATCATCCGGGTAAAGCCAACGTAGTAGCAGACGCCCTAAGTCGGAAGGAATATTCTGGTCGCAAAGTCAAGTCATTATCGATAACCATCCATTCACACCTGACTAAGCAAATTCAGGCGGCTCAACTTGAGGCCATGAAATCTGAAAATGTGTCAAGTGAATCCCTTAGAGGAATGGACAAGAACTTAGAAGCCAAGGGTGACGGAGCTTTATATTTCATGAACCGGATCTGGACACCGAAGCATGGTGGCTTCCGAGACTTGGTCATGACCGAGGCGCACAACACTCGGTATTCCGTCCACCCAGGTTCAGATAAGATGTATCTGGATCTTAAGAAGCTATACTGGTGGCCTAATATGAAAGCAGAGATTGCTACCTTCGTAAGTAAATGCCTTACTTGCGCAAAGGTTAAGGTCGAGTACCAGAAGCCCTCTAGTTTATTGCAGCAACCAGAGATCCCGGAATGGAAGTGGGAGCGGATCACTATGGATTTCATAACCAAGTTGCCCAAGACAACGGGTGGACTTGACACCATATGGGTCATCGTTGATAGATTGACCAAGTCTGCACACTTCCTGCCTATCAAAGAAACCGACAAGATGGAGAAGCTTACGAGAACATACATTAGGGAAATCGTACGGCTACATGGTGTACCTATGTCCATTATCTCAGATAGAGATAGTAGGTTCACCTCAAGATTTTGGCAATCACTACAACATTCCCTAGGAACGAGGCTGGACATGAGCACAGCCTACCATCCTCAGACCGACGGACAGAGTGAGAGGACTATCCAAACTCTAGAAGATATGTTGCGAGCCTGCGTGATTGACTTTGGGAAGGCATGGGATACTCATTTACCCCTTGTCGAGTTTTCCTATAATAACAGTTATCACACGAGCATCAAGGCTGCTCCATTTGAAGCTCTCTACGGCCGTAAGTGCAGATCCCCTCTGTGCTGGGCTGAGGTGGGTGATACCCAATTAGCCAGGGGGCAAACTTCCGACAGTACTCTCATCGGTCCGGAGATCATTCGGGAAACAACAGAGAAAATCGTTCAGATCCGTGAACGATTGAAAGCCTCTAGAGACCGACAGAAGAGCTACGCTGATAAGCGAAGGAAACCTTTGGAATTTCAGGTGGGAGACCGAGTCCTCCTCAAAGTCTCACCCTGGAAGGGCTTGATACGCTTCGGCAAGCGTGGGAAGCTTAATCCGAGGTACATAGGGCCTTTCGAGATTCTTGCAAGAGTCGGCCCCGTAGCTTACAAACTCGAACTACCAGACGCACTTCGTAACGTACATTCTACATTCCACGTATCTAACTTGAAAAAGTGTCTATCCGACGAGACTCTTGTAATCCCACTCGACGAGATCGAAATCAACGAGAGCCTCAACTTCGTGGAAGAACCTATAGAGATCATGGACCGTGAGGTCAAGCAGACAAAGCAAAGCCGTATCCCTATCGTGAAGGTTCGCTGGAATTCCAAGCGAGGACCGGAATTCACTTGGGAACGTGAGGATCAGATGAAACTGAAATACCCTCACCTTTTTGCTTAGTTATTTGTAAATTCTAGCTTGCTTAAAATTCTAATTTCGGGACGAAATTCCTTCTAACGGGGGGATGATGTGACAACCCGATATTTCGGGTCAATGTAATGTAAAACCGATCAAATTTAGGTCAAAATGTAACCTTCCTAAAAATCTTATTCGGATTAAATAAAGTAATAGGAATCATATCAAGGTTTGCGTACATAAAAAGAACGTCCAAATCTGACTCCGGATGAGGAAGTTATGAAATTTTGAAGAAATTCCTTAATCACGTCGTTTTAATAAATAAATAATAAAAATAATTTCGGAATTAGCCAACGGAATCTAAACGAAAGTCGTAGATCATGGTCTCACCTTCGCGAGGATATAAAGAACGTCAGAAACGGAGTTCGTATGAGGGAGATATGAATTTTTGAAGTTTATTTATAATAAATATAAATTTAATTATAAATTCCCGGTAATATCCGAAGGGGAGTCATCGGATTGGACCGAAGTACGCCCTGCGTACCTTCGTACGCCCCGCGTACTGAGATCGAGGGTCTCGGATCGTCCACGTCGCACTATCCGAAGAGTTCTAACCCGTCCGACCCGTCCGACCCGCTGTCCCGTCTGACCCGCCGTCCCATCCGACCCGCGTACCCAGCAATCCGTCCCATCCGAACCGAGGCAGTCGAGGCTTCGGTCATGCATGACGTACGCGTACGCGCTGCGTACGAGCGTACGCCCCGCGTTCGGAGGCGGTTCAGCCTTCCTATAAATAGGATGCGAGGCTTTCCGAAAATGTTGCTCATTTCTCTCCTCTCTCTCACAACTTTGTCTCGTTTTCCGTGCCCGTTATAACCCGAAGCTCTGGTCTTTTTGCTCAAGTCCCGAGGGTCGATTTTACTCCCGAGATTCCCGAGAATCCCGAGAAAAATCCGTTTTCCGAAACGAAACTCTGCCCGGTTTTCCATCTCGCTTTCTTCAATCAATCAAGTGAGTTTCATACCCCTTAATCAACCTGTTAAATATTCTAAATGCTTTTATATGCTTTCAAAAGGGGGGGAATGCAAGTTAAATACTTATAGTTATTGTTTCAATCACCTGTGATTGTACTAATCACATGTGATTAATAACTAGGGAAATCAGTGGTTTTATCACTATTCAAACTATCTATCAAACTGTTTTACTTCTAAATGTTTTCCAAACCCATTTACTTTTCGAATTTACACTACAACTGTGATTTAAGCAAATGTTCCTTATACTTAAACTGTTTTAATCAAATCTACACCTTCAAATGGTTTTATAGATTGACATCAAGTCAATCTTTCTTTAAAAATAATACTTATGTTTCAAATGCCTTATAAATACTTATTTATGCTTTTATATTACAAATTGCATGTCCATATATGTATAGACGTATAAATAATGTTTAAAGGACTTAGGAAGGCTATCCACCTTGTTTCCTTTTCCTCGATTTGGATGTGGTCTGATAGGATTTTGGGTGGCCATCCGAAGGTCGTTTCCATATTAATTATATATCAAATATACATATATAGACATGAAAGTACTTCCATAATCATATGTACTAAACGCACTGTTAACAAGTTACCATCGGGGTAACACATAATCATACTATTACAACTGCTAGATCAATGAGTCAGTTCATTCATGAGTCTATACTAGGAAGAGAATATATACAACTATACTACGAGAATATATACAACTATACTACGAGAATATATACAACTATACTACGAGAACATATACAACTATACTAGAACAAGAAACATTTCATCACACATGCAAGAATACGATAACAAATGTGATCCACTGTATCGGAGCATGCCTTAAATGTCATGGCCCGAGTTGTAGCCAGAATTCTCTTGGAGGGAGAGCATTGAGTTTGCGTATAGATCTATACTGGATTGACTATCCTACACCTTGCTGCTAGCTACAGCCGGACCTGCAGGTCTGCGGGTGCCAAACGTCATTCCGTTATTACGACCGTTCTTTATGTCGTTGTTATCAGTCGATAGTATGGTGCAATTATCACATTATACCTTAATATAAATCCGGTTTAAGGTAGTAGTAATCAGTACAACAGTAGTTCTTATTATACAAAACTACAGTACTACAATGATTTACCCATTACATATTTTGGTGATAATCTCACTTAAGCATTAATGTACAAACTATATTTTATTAAATGATAGTTATACTTGGGTAATCACACACTTTTACAACAGACGAGTTTACAAAACAGTTAAGCCTTGGTATAAGGTTACTATTATAGAAAATATAGGATTTTCTGAGAGATTCAAACTTTCGCAAATACTTTTAAACATTTATTTACATTTTTACAAAACTTATACATTGGAACAAGTTCAAACGTTTTTGACAATGAACATTGACACTAAAATACTTATGAACTCACCAGCTTAATGCTGATAAACTCTTTCAAAATAACTTGTATTCTCAGGTCATCAGTAGACAGGTACCGATGCCAGCTTTTGAGATGATGGAGCGTACTCAAGACTCATCATTTTGTTATTTTGATTTACGTTATATTTTTGGTGTCTAAAATTTTACAGAACACACATGTATTAAATTTATATATTTAATGCAATGGATGATGTTGTTTGCCTATTTACATTTACTGTGTTGTGATTACCTTACATGACGTCCTCCGCCCCAGAACGTTTCCGCCGTTCTTGGTTTTGGGGTGTGACATACCACAACACTATTGCTGCGAATAAGATACACTACAAAAGACAAGTATATGCAACACGAGAATTCCTATACAGACAGGATCTCGCAAAAGGTAAGACTCTAGTTGCATTAGTCCTAGTTAGTTTATAAGTCTGTTACAACGAAACGCCTTAAATACATTAACGTGGTTCTTGAGCAGGCTCTCCCGCAGCTGTGATCCTGAGAATTTTCCCATCTGCGCCAGAATTCTGCGTTATCGGGCAATCTCTCTTGAAGTGCCCTGTCTCACCACATTGGTGACATGACTGGCTAGTACTAGCTTTGGTGACGGGATTACGGTGCTTAGCTAGTGTTATGCGGACACGAGTGCCTTCCTCGTTACTCCACCTTGAAAATTGCTTCTTTAATCGTTCTGCGCTATAACTCGCCTTGTGCGCAGGGTTAGTCTCGATGAAAGGGACTTGAGTGACGGGTCGTTTCGGTGCTACACAGTCACGAGCATGATGCCCTATGTTTAGGCAATTGCAACATTGCATCTCATGGCAAGCCCCATGATGATGGAAACTACACTCCTCACACTTCGGGAGTTTTCCCTCATATGACCTGCGTGGTACGAGAACGACAGGGGTTTCCACTTGCTGATGTTGTATAGCCAGCTTTTGGGCTCTCTTGCGTTCCTTCCAGGCTTGACGCTTCCGTTTCTTGTTCTCTGCTTTCTGGCTTTGCGAGCCTGTGACTGTTACTGTTTGGTGACTTCCTGGATGGATATCACGATTGGGAACTTCATTCCCATCAGCAGTATCGACCGTGTTGATAGCGCTACGGTGCGCAATGACCGCGGTTACGGCAGCCACTACGGCAGCTGTAAATACCGTTTGAAAGGTAGCGGCGTCCATGGGGAAAGTAGAGGTCTCGTTGCTTGGCTGGTTGTTTCCGGATGACGACATGATTATGTAACACGAAAGAGTAAAGATTTGTGAGTGATTCTGGTTGACCCTGATGTACTTAGATTGTTCATGAAAAGAGTAAGAGTATGATCTCGAAAGTTTGACCTACATCCCTATGATGCAGTCCTGGTAAAGAATGAATGTATGTTCGCTAAGGTTTGACCTACATCCCTATGATGCAGTCCTAGTACGGAATGGGAGTATGTTCGTAGAATGATCTCAAGACGTTTGTCGTTCGAGCTGAGGTACCGTGGGTTGGTGAATAACGAGATCCAACCACTGAAAGAGACTTGGAAGTGTCTCTTGGAATAAATCGCCATAGTCCAATGACTTGACTAAAGTATGATTCAGATAGAGTCCAATGAAAGTAAGATAAAAGTACTTGGATGAAGAATGACACAAAAGTTAGCCGGCTGTCAATATCTTTGATATTCACGATGTAAAGATTCGGGAGAATGACCTTGTAAAGGTCTTACATCATATCCGCAGAAGATAGTTCCTGACAGCATAAAGACCTAACTAAAGTACTTACGAAACAAGATAATTTCATAGAAAATGCCACATCGAGCATAGACAGAAAAAAACACGATTTCTTTTTATAAGGGAAATAAAGTAAAGCGTCTACTACGGGTGACGGTCATCCCTCTGGTGAACTCTTAGTTCAACCAATTGACGTTCCATGTCTGGTAGGTGTCTTTCGCACACCATATGGCGTACTCGGAGCCCTATGACTTTAGCTCGTGATTCAGCCAGTGCTTGTAACAGGGTTTCATGGTTTCTCTCCGATCTCTCGTGAGTATATGCTAGATGAATGGTGTAGAGGGTATGCATTCTAGCATAGGCGACTACTTCTGAAATCTGACGTAGAGCTGTCTTGCCTTGAATCTCATTATGGGCCCTTCTGCGGACCAAGGTTGGCAAGACTCTATCTGCTGAGCCCCCATTGCTCGAGTCGTAAAAGATTCGATCACCATCAAATAGCATAAACTGATCTTGTCCTTGGCTCCCTGTTTCCAAGCATTCCAGAAGTAGTCGCTATTTGTGAAGTGCATACCAGCTATGTGTAATCTAAACAGGATAGACCTTTGAATAAGTGACCTTAATTCCTTATTCACACAGAATAGGGGTAAGGCAAAATTATCACAGATTCTGAGTCTATAACATCCTAATTACATGTAGCCTCAGTGTATCCACTTAGCAACTATTCAACTTAATAATGAAGATCCCGTTTTAATTCTCAAGTATATAGTACTTATAGTAACACCAAATACTCCTATAGTATTTTAAATTTATTCTTATGTTCTATTGTTCTCATTGTGGTGGGGTTGGTAAGATTTTAGCATTGTTGCAACCACACACTTAAACTTAGGCACATGCTAGTCAACCCTCGGATAATATAGGTGATCAGGCTATATCTTCCCAGTGTTGACCATATGTCTCTAAGCCCACTTGTGTTGCCCAACAATCGTAATTCTTTTGTACTGTCCTAATGACATTGATTTTAGTATGAATGCAGCACGTATACTTACTTAAATATTTTATTATTTAAAGTATAACTCTTGGTCAGAGTATTTTTAATCCCTTATGTATTTATAGTTAGTATATCTTTTATGGGTTGATATACTTAATTCACTATAAAAAATGCTCTGATACCAATCTGTCACACCCCAAAACCAAGAACGGCGGAAACGTTCTGGGGCGGAGGACGTCATGTATAATATCAACAACAATGTAAAGTAGTAAACAAGCAACAACATCATCCATTGCATTAATAAAATAATTATTATACAATTGTATTCTGTCAAATTTTGATATACACTAAAGCATAAATCAAAATGAAAGATAAGTCTTGAATAAGCTCCATCTTCCTTTCTCCTTGCATCGGTACCTGTCTATGATGACCTGAGGATACAAGTAATTTTGAAAGCGAGTATCAGCTATAAAGCTGGTGAGATCATAAGTATTAATGTGTCTTAATTTGTGAAAACTTATAATTTCTAAGACTTGACATTGCTTTGAAAGAAAGCTAGTATAAGTATGAAAATGTTTGTAGCTCAACTGTAAATGTTTGAAAATCCCTAGAAATCCCTATGATTCCTATTAGTAACAAAAGGAGTCTTCTACCAAGACTTAACTGTTCTGTGTGTGTGTGTGTCTCTTGTAAGAGTAAGTATATTTCCAAAGTATAACTATCATTATCCAAAAATATAGTTTGTACAATTTTGTTTAAGTGAGGTTATCACTAAAATATGTACTGGAAAAATTAATGTAGTACTAAACGTAGCTCTAAAAGGACTACTACCGTACTAACTACCTCAGGCCGGATTTTGGGCAAAGGCATTACGTGATAAATTGCGCCATACTATCGACTAGTAACAACGACATAATGAATGGTCGTAATAAAGAAATGACGTTTGGCACCCGCAGACCTGCAGGTCCGGCTGTAGCTAGCAGCAAGGTGTAGGATTGTCAATCCAGCATAGATCTATGCGCAAACTCAACGCTCCCCTTTCAAGAGACTCTGGCCGCAACTCAAGTCATGAGGTTTTAAGTCATGCTCCGATTTAAATCACCGTAATCGACGTATTCTCGTATATGTAAATGTAATGCACTGTTCTAGCTGTAATGTAATGAACTGTTCTAGCAAGTATAGTAATGTAATGAACTGTTCTAACAAGTATAGTAATGTAATGAACTGTTCTAACAAGTATAGTAATGTAATGAACTGTTCTAACAAGTATAGTAATGTAATGAACTGTAATGTTCTATGTGTGCTAGATGTAATGTGTGTTCTCCCTATCTAGCAAGTATAGTAATGTAAACGTTCTAGTATAGATGTATGTGTTCTCGTCCTGGTATAGTTGTACATGCAAGGTATAGTAATGTTCTAGTAAGTATTGACTCATGAATGAACTGACTCATTGTATGATATCTCGTTCTAGTAATGGTTCTAGTATCTTCCTGAACTACCCATATGGTAGCTTACTAGTAATCTAAGTGGTACGTATGGACGTGGATGTATACCCTTATTACCCAAGGGCATAGGATGAAACTGGAAAGACCTTTTATGACTATATATGTACATATGATATATAACTAATCTTTAAACGACTTTCGGACGAATACCCAATATCCCACCAGACCACATCTCAAGGCGCGAAAAGGAAATAGGGTGGATAGTCTTCCTAAGTCTTTTAAACATTTCTTATATAACTATACATATAGAGGCATGCAATTTATAATATAAAAGCATAAATAAATTTTGTAAGACATTTGAAATATAAGTATTATTTTTAAGAAAAGATCGACTTGATGTCAATCTATAAAACTATTTAAAGGCATAAGTATGATAAAACAGTTTTGAGTATAAGGAAAACATCGTTTGAAACACAGTTGTAAATAAGTTTGAAAGGCAATGTACAGAGTAAGATGTACAATGTAATAAGTAGTTTAAAACATATAAAATGTTTATAAAAATCATTTGAAGGAAACTATTTGGTAAAACGGCTAATGAGTAGCCAAATCTTTTGAATGTTGTATATTAATCACATGTGATTGATGTAATAAGTAATAATATCCTACTTACTAATCACATGTGATTGACATAATAAGTAGCATGATTCTACTTGTATCCCCCCCCCCCCATAAAACATTTAAAATAGTTTAAAACATTAGTTAAGGGGTATGAACTCACCTGCAGTAAGTGACTGGAATTGAACGGGATGTTATCGTACGGAAGGATCGGACAAGTGCTTGGTGTCAAGTGAAGACTTAGACACACACAATGACCCTAATTACATATGAAGACATATGTATATAAATAATTAGTGATTATAACACTAATTATACAAGTAATAACATTAAAGCGCGAGGACAACACTTTTGGTCAAGTGCTAGGAGGCTAAAGGGTTGCAACAAAGGAGTGCAATGCCCCTTATGGGAGTTTAAGGTCAAAAGACCATATTCATTGGAGTTTACGGCCCAGGGAAGTAAGCTCCTAGCTGTAAACTCTCAACCAAGTCATGAAATGGAGTTTAGAAGTACTACAACCTTAGAGGGGAATTGTTTCAAGGCTATACAAGTGTTTGGGCACCACATTGACTCCTTTGGGGAGTTTACGGCCCAAAGACCCTTTTCCCTTGGAGTTTACGGCCGTAAACTCCCTTAGGAGGGTTCTTATTGTCCTTTCAAGTCTCTAACATTTCTAGGAACAAGTCTAGGCTTCAATACTTGGATTAAGGAAGGTTTATGGCATTAAATGGAACCATTTGATGGAGTTTACGGCCATAGAACTCTTTGGGTCGTAAACTCCCTCACACATGAGGTTCTAAGAATTTTAACTAGCCCAAAACTCATCTAGGTACATGCCCTAAAAGTCTCTTGGCCTAAGGAAGTGTCTAGGGTGTCCTTTGACCCCTTTAAAGGAGTTTACGGCCCAAGAAATACTCTTGGCCGTAAACTCTTCAACACTTGAGCTTTTCATGATTTTTCTAGGTTCTAAACACATTAAGGTACTAGCCAAAAATGAAGACTAAGCCTTAGGAAGAGTTTGAAGTGGTTTTGGCACTTAATCTTGGAGTTTACGGCCTAAGGAGCATCTTGGCCGTAAACTCCCTTCCAAAGTTGGTTTCTAATTGTTTTGTGGGTCTAAATCATGAGTTTAAGGCTTCTAGGTTCTTGTTTTAAGGCTAAAGGAACACTAGGCACTCATTTGTGCCCTTTACTTGGAGTTTACGGCCCAAGAGGTTGTTCCTTGGCCGTAAACTCCTCAAACTACTTGCTTTTGATTTGTTTCTACCCTCTAATGATCATACACTAAGTCCTTAGTTAGATGCCTAACACGGAAATGGGACTAGGTGGCCTTTAGGCTTGATTTTGGAGTTTACTCCCCAAGAACGTTCTTGGGCGGTAAACTCCCGGATCTTGTGTTTTGGACATGCAAACAATGTTATAAAGCATATAACAAGTATTAAAACACATTTAGGGAAGTAGACTCACAATCTGGGATGAAAACCCGAAGATCCGTGAGAGAGTATTTGGCTTTTCTCTAAATGGAAATCAAATAATGAACCAATTTGGTTTAGAATTCTATTTATAGTCCTGAGATTTTTGGCAGAAAATATTTCTATTCTCGGAATGGATTCTAATGACCATGAGTAATGGAATTATAGTGTTGCACAAAATCCTAGTGCACCCACTCTCCTAATAACTCCTTAGGTGTAAAACCCTAAAACTGCCAAACTTATTCCACAAGTCTGAATTTTCACTGAAACTGCTCTACTTCCATTGGATTGATGTGGTTTGATTTGAATGGAAAATTTCGGGTTGTCACATCATCCCCCTGTTAAAGGGAATTTCGTCCCGAAATTAGAATTTAGGCAAGGAAGTATGCACGAATGATCGAGACGTGAGGAGGAAACTTCCTAATCGATTGGTTCTAGCGCACCTAAGTGAAATCGGGCTCCCGGTTGGTATTCCAACGAACCTTCAGTAACTGGCGACGGCGTTGATTCGTCCGCTTGACCTCTCGGTCGAGGGTCACTACGGTTCTGATACGAAGGCAAGGATCTTGACGGGTGGACTTGTCAGAGTCCTAACGGAAAGGTATGGTTTCACGATCAAGATGCGAAGAGTAGAAAGTACGTTACTAAGTTCACGGAGTAGGTCTAGTTTGTGCGAGGCACAAGACTGATTCTGATAAGAATTTCGGAGGTCCTAACTATATTGGATTTAGATTTCCACGCTTTATGAAGCGTATCAAGCCATTCTCCGAGTGAGTTATCCTGAAGAACTTGGTCACTCACTCGGAATCTCAAAGGTTCCTTTTTCTTGCGTAACTTCCCAGTCAAAGGCCACCCCTCGCTGGGTCAAAGTTGTACGAGTTTCTGAAGCTTGCGAGGAGTTCTGAATGAACTAAGGCGGTAGGTCGGTAAGACCTAGAATTTGGCGAAAAACTGTCGGCGTCTCTGGTGTTGATAAATGCTCAACGGTTATGGCAAATTGAAGAAGTGCTCAAAATTTCTCACATTACTAACAGTGTGTCATAGAAATTGACTCTTCAATTTCAAAACTCGTGCCTAGAGAACTTCAAGAGAAGTTCCTCTGAAGGAAAGTTCCCATGGGCTTTCTTCTTACTACGAGGGTAGATAAGTAAGTCATTTCATGGAGAAATGACGAATTGATCCAAGTAAGAAAGACGTAACCCTATTCATTTAGCTCATGAAAACCATGGGCGTACTGGTCCTATCCGAAAGGTATCACTACGGACTCGAGGCGTCCGCATCGAATTCAGAAGATAGTCTCCCAGACATCCTTCCCTAACACATCGAACTAGTGATGATCGGATCTCAGGTCTATTCCTGGAAGTAGTTTCTTTCCTTACGTTTGCTCAACCCTTTTGTCTATGCCAGGCAGAGATAACGATTTCTATGAAAATCTTGACGGATTCCTCGATATCCGAGGCACATACGATGCGATCCATCGATCTCCGGAAGAATCTGACCGGGGTTCTCTAGGGTGAGAAACCTAGTTTTCTAATTCTATTTCTGTGTGGTTCGCCAAGTTGCTTGTGCTGTTCTTGTATCTCCGTGGGTGTTTAAACTATAGGGTGATCTGTTTTCAGGAGTTGTACTGGGTTCTAAGTTTGTTCACATGACGATGTGATTACTCGAATACTTAGGCAGTTTCTCCGTCCTGAAGTCCATTTTAGAATTCATACAGGGCTTCACGGTCACAATTTCGTGTATACGAGTCGTATATAATTAAGATTGAAAAGGTAGTCGAATAACTGATTCTTCCTTACCCTCACATCCCAAGGAGGAAAAGAGTTAAGGCGGAATCATCAATTCTAAACCTATAGAACCTTGATTATATAACACTCTTATGTATACCTTCCTCAGTGATAGATCATCCGCATGAATCCCTGGATTGAACTTGACGTACTGCACGAGTGGTACTTCGGGGATTTCTTTGGAAAGAAATTAACTAGGAGGTACTCCTGGAATGAGTACTTCGGGGATTTCCGATATGACGGCTTCGCTGGAAAAGTGATCTAGAAGAAAGAGATGTATGCAAGAAGCTGTTTTCGTGAGGATCAATTTTAATCGAGTCGTATGATAATGTCGGAATCATACAGAAACTTTAAAGACATTAGAATTAACATAAGACGGTTACAGACAAAACACAACTATGCAACCACGAACAGAGTTACAGTACTTTAGATTTACCACAACACTATTGCTGCGAATAAGATATACTACAAAAGACAAGTATATGCAGCACGAGAATTCCTTTACAGACAGGATCTCGCAAAAGGTAAGACTCTAGTTGCACTAGTCCTAGTTAGTTTATAAGTCTGTTACAACGAAACGCCTTAAATACATTAACGTGGTTCTTGAGCAGGCTCTCCCGCAGCTGTGATCCTGAGAATTTTCCCATCTGCGCCAGAATTCTGCGTTATCGGGCAATCTCTCTTGAAGTGCCCTGTCTCACCACATTGGTGACATGACTGGCTAGTACTAGCTTTGGTGACGGGATTACGGTGCTTAGCTAGTGTTATGTGGACACGAGTGCCTTCCTCGTTACTCCACCTTGAAAATTGCTTCTTTAATCGTTCTGCGCTATAACTCGCCTTGTGCGCAGGGTTAGTCTCGATGAAAGGGACTTGAGTGACGGGTCGTTTCGGTGCTACACAGTCACGAGCATGATGCCCTATGTTTAGGCAATTGCAACATTGCATCTCATGGCAAGCCCCATGATGATGGAAACTACACTCCTCACACTTCGGGAGTTTTCCCTCATATGACCTGCGTGGTACGGGAACGACAGGGGTTTCCACTTGCTGATGTTGTATAGCCAGCTTTTGGGCTCTCTTGCGTTCCTTCCAGGCTTGACGCTTCCGTTTCTTGTTCTCTGCTTTCTGGCTTTGCGAGCCTGTGACTGTTACTGTTTGGTGACTTCCTGGATGGATATCACGATTGGGAACTTCATTCCCATCAGCAGTATCGACCGTGTTGATAGCGCTACGGTGCGCAATGACCGCGGTTACGGCAGCCACTACGGCAGCTGTAAATACCGTTTGAAAGGTAGCGGCGTCCATGGGGAAAGTAGAGGTCTCGTTGCTTGGCTGGTTGTTTCCGGATGACGACATGATTATGTAACACGAAAGAGTAAAGATTTGTGAGTGATTCTGGTTGACCCTGATGTACTTAGATTGTTCATGAAAAGAGTAAGAGTATGATCTCGAAAGTTTGACCTACATCCCTATGATGCAGTCCTGGTAAAGAATGAATGTATGTTCGCTAAGGTTTGACCTACATCCCTATGATGCAGTCCTAGTACGGAATGGGAGTATGTTCGTAGAATGATCTCAAGACGTTTGTCGTTCGAGCTGAGGTACCGTGGGTTGGTGAATAACGAGATCCAACCACTGAAAGAGACTTGGAAGTGTCTCTTGGAATAAATCGCCATAGTCCAATGACTTGACTAAAGTATGATTCAGATAGAGTCCAATGAAAGTAAGATAAAAGTACTTGGATGAAGAATGACACAAAAGTTAGCCGGCTGTCAATATCTTTGATATTCACGATGTAAAGATTCGGGAGAATGACCTTGTAAAGGTCTTACATCATATCCGCAGAAGATAGTTCCTGACAGCATAAAGACCTAACTAAAGTACTTACGAAACAAGATAATTTCATAGAAAATGCCACATCGAGCATAGACAGAAAAAAACACGATTTCTTTTTATAAGGGAAATAAAGTAAAGCGTCTACTACGGGTGACGGTCATCCCTCTGGTGAACTCTTAGTTCAACCAATTGACGTTCCATGTCTGGTAGGTGTCTTTCGCACACCATATGGCGTACTCGGAGCCCTATGACTTTAGCTCGTGATTCAGCCAGTGCTTGTAACAGGGTTTCATGGTTTCTCTCCGATCTCTCGTGAGTATATGCTAGATGAATGGTGTAGAGGGTATGCATTCTAGCATAGGCGACTACTTCTGAAATCTGACGTAGAGCTGTCTTGCCTTGAATCTCATTATGGGCCCTTCTGCGGACCAAGGTTGGCAAGACTCTATCTGCTGAGCCCCCATTGCTCGAGTCGTAAAAGATTCGGTCACCATCAAATAGCATAAACTGATCTTGTCCTTGGCTCCCTGTTTCCAAGCATTCCAGAAGTAGTCGCTATTTGTGAAGTGCATACCAGCTATGTGTAATCTAAACAAGATAGACCTTCGAATAAGTGACCTTAATTCCTTATTCACACAGAATAGGGGTAAGGCAAAATTATCACAGATTCTGAGTCTATAACATCCTAATTACATGTAGCCTCAGTGTATCCACTTAGCAACTATTCAACTTAATAATGAAGATCCCGTTTTAATTCTCAAGTATATAGTACTTATAGTAACACCAAATACTCCTATAGTATTTTAAATTTATTCTTATGTTCTATTGTTCTCATTGTGGTGGGGTTGGTAAGATTTTAGCATTGTTGCAACCACACACTTAAACTTAGGCACATGCTAGTCAACCCTCGGATAATATAGGTGATCAGGCTATATCTTCCCAGTGTTGACCATATGTCTCTAAGCCCACTTGTGTTGCCCAACAATCGTAATTCTTTTGTACTGTCCTAATGACATTGATTTTAGTATGAATGCAGCACGTATACTTACTTAAATATTTTATTATTTAAAGTATAACTCTTGGTCAGAGTATTTTTAATCCCTTATGTATTTATAGTTAGTATATCTTTTATGGGTTGATATACTTAATTCACTATAAACAATGCTCTGATACCAATCTGTCACACCCCAAAACCAAGAACGGCGGAAACGTTCTGGGGCGGAGGACGTCATGTATAATATCAACAACAATGTAAAGTAGTAAACAAGCAACAACATCATCCATTGCATTAATAAAATAATTATTATACAATTGTATTCTGTCAAATTTTGATATACACTAAAGCATAAATCAAAATGAAAGATAAGTCTTGAATAAGCTCCATCTTCCTTTCTCCTTGCATCGGTACCTGTCTATGATGACCTGAGGATACAAGTAATTTTGAAAGCGAGTATCAGCTATAAAGCTGGTGAGATCATAAGTATTAATGTGTCTTAATTTGTGAAAACTTATAATTTCTAAGACTTGACATTGCTTTGAAAGAAAGCTAGTATAAGTATGAAAATGTTTGTAGCTCAACTGTAAATGTTTGAAAATCCCTAGAAATCCCTATGATTCCTATTAGTAACAAAAGGAGTCTTCTACCAAGACTTAACTGTTCTGTGTGTGTGTGTGTCTCTTGTAAGAGTAAGTATATTTCCAAAGTATAACTATCATTATCCAAAAATATAGTTTGTACAATTTTGTTTAAGTGAGGTTATCACTAAAATATGTACTGGAAAAATTAATGTAGTACTAAACGTAGCTCTAAAAGGACTACTACCGTACTAACTACCTCAGGCCGGATTTTGGGCAAAGGCATTACGTGATAAATTGCGCCATACTATCGACTAGTAACAACGACATAATGAATGGTCGTAATAAAGAAATGACGTTTGGCACCCGCAGACCCGCAGGTCCGGCTGTAGCTAGCAGCAAGGTGTAGGATTGTCAATCCAGCATAGATCTATGCGCAAACTCAACGCTCCCCTTTCAAGAGACTCTGGCCGCAACTCAAGTCATGAGGTTTTAAGTCATGCTCCGATTTAAATCACCGTAATCGACGTATTCTCGTATATGTAAATGTAATGCACTGTTCTAGCTGTAATGTAATGAACTGTTCTAGCAAGTATAGTAATGTAATGAACTGTTCTAACAAGTATAGTAATGTAATGAACTGTTCTAACAAGTATAGTAATGTAATGAACTGTTCTAACAAGTATAGTAATGTAATGAACTGTAATGTTCTATGTGTGCTAGATGTAATGTGTGTTCTCCCTATCTAGCAAGTATAGTAATGTAAACGTTCTAGTATAGATGTATGTGTTCTCGTCCTGGTATAGTTGTACATGCAAGGTATAGTAATGTTCTAGTAAGTATTGACTCATGAATGAACTGACTCATTGTATGATATCTCGTTCTAGTAATGGTTCTAGTATCTTCCTGAACTACCCATATGGTAGCTTACTAGTAATCTAAGTGGTACGTATGGACGTGGATGTATACCCTTATTACCCAAGGGCATAGGATGAAACTGGAAAGACCTTTTATGACTATATATGTACATATGATATATAACTAATCTTTAAACGACTTTCGGACGAATACCCAATATCCCACCAGACCACATCTCAAGGCGCGAAAAGGAAATAGGGTGGATAGTCTTCCTAAGTCTTTTAAACATTTCTTATATAACTATACATATAGAGGCATGCAATTTATAATATAAAAGCATAAATAAATTTTGTAAGACATTTGAAATATAAGTATTATTTTTAAGAAAAGATCGACTTGATGTCAATCTATAAAACTATTTAAAGGCATAAGTATGATAAAACAGTTTTGAGTATAAGGAAAACATCGTTTGAAACACAGTTGTAAATAAGTTTGAAAGGCAATGTACAGAGTAAGATGTACAATGTAATAAGTAGTTTAAAACATATAAAATGTTTATAAAAATCATTTGAAGGAAACTATTTGGTAAAACGGCTAATGAGTAGCCAAATCTTTTGAATGTTGTATATTAATCACATGTGATTGATGTAATAAGTAATAATATCCTACTTACTAATCACATGTGATTGACATAATAAGTAGCATGATTCTACTTGTATCCCCCCCCATAAAACATTTAAAATAGTTTAAAATATTAGTTAAGGGGTATGAACTCACTTGCAGTAAGTGACTGGAATTGAACGGGCTGTTATCGTACGGAAGGATCGGACAAGTGCTTGGTGTCAAGTGAAGACTTAGACACACACAATGACCCTAATTACATATGAAGACATATGTATATAAATAATTAGTGATTATAACACTAATTATACAAGTAATAACATTAAAGCGCGAGGACAACACTTTTGGTCAAGTGCTAGTGGCTAAAGGGTTGCAACAAAGGAGTGCAATGCCCATTATGGGAGTTTAAGGTCAAAATACCATATGCATTGGAGTTTACGGCCCAGGGAAGTAAGCTCCTGGCCGTAAACTCTCAACCAAGTCATGAAATGGAGTTTAGAAGTACTACAACCTTAGAGGGGAATTGTTTCAAGGCTATACAAGTGTTTAGGCACCACATTGACTCCTTTGGGGAGTTTACGGCCCAAAGACCCTTTTCCCTTGGAGTTTACGGCCGTAAACTCCCTTGGGAGGGTTCTTATTGTCCTTTCAAGTCTCTAACATTTCTAGGAACAAGTTGAGGCTTCAATACTTGGATTAAGGAAGGTTTATGGCATTAAATGGAACCATTTGATGGAGTTTACGGCCATAGAACTCTTTGGGCCGTGAACTCCCTCACACATGAGGTTCTAAGAATTTTAACTAGCCTAAAACTCATCTAGGTACTTGCCCTAAAAGTATCTTGGCCTAAGGAAGTGTCTAGGGTGTCCTTTGACCCCTTTAAAGGAGTTTACGGCCCAAGAAATACTCTTGGCCGTAAACTCTTCAACACTTGAGCTTTTCATGATTTTTCTAGGTTCTAAACACATTAAGGTACTAGCCAAAAATGAAGACTAAGCCTTAGGAAGAGTTTGAAGTGGTTTTGGCACTTAATCTTGGAGTTTACGGCCTAAGGAGCATCTTGGCCGTAAACTCCCTTCCAAAGTTGGTTTCTAATTGTTTTGTGGGTCTAAATCATGAGTTTAAGGCTTCTAGGTTCTTGTTTTAAGGCTAAAGGAACACTAGGCACTCATTTGTGCCCTTTACTTGGAGTTTACGACCCAAGAGGTTGTTCCTTGGCCGTAAACTCCTCAAACTACTTGCTTTTGATTTGTTTCTACCCTCTAATGATCATACACTAAGTCCTTAGTTAGATGCCTAACACGGAAATGGGACTAGGTGGCCTTTAGGCTTGATTTTGGAGTTTACTCCCCAAGAACGTTCTTGGGCGGTAAACTCCCGGATCTTGTGTTTTGGACATGCAAACAATGTTATAAAGCATATAACAAGTATTAAAACACATTTAGGGAAGTAGACTCACAATCTGGGATTAAAACCCGAAGATCCGTGAGAGAGTATTTGGCTTTTCTCTAAATGGAAATCAAATAATGAACCAATTTGGTTCAGAATTCTATTTATAGTCCTGAGATTTTTGGCAGAAAATATTTCTATTCTCGGAATGGATTCTAATGACCTAGAGTAATGGAATTATAGTGTTGCACAAAATCCTAGTGCACCCACTCTCCTAATAACTCCTTAGGTGTAAAACCCTAAAACTGCCAAACTTATTCCACAAGTCTGAATTTTCACTGAAACTACTCTACTTCCATTGGATTGATGTGGTTTGATTTGAATGGAAAATTTCGGGTTGTCACATTACGTAACCATATTGTCGTTATTTTCCGTTAATAATGATTAAAAGCCAAGAACTAGTAAAAATTGGTGTTTTCATACTAAAAACGCATTTATTTGCTTTAAATATAAAATATTTGTTATTTAAAGTACAATAAACCATTTTCATGGTGAAAATACATACTTTTGGGTACAAAGAACCTACACTAACATAAACTATTTAAAGTATAGTTTACGAACTGTTAATACTTTTGTAACTCGTTGAGCAAACGGTATAATTATAATATATATATATATATATATATATATATATATATATATATATATATATATATATATATATATATAGAGAGAGAGAGAGAGAGAGAGAGAGAATTAGGTTCATATATAACCCATATCTTTTGTGTGAATGTATGACCTAATCTTGTCCATTGATTTTAAATTTCCAGATAATGGCATGATTGTAATTTGCCTTTCTATATTAGTTAATGATATTTAATAACCTAATATATAAACTATAATTAAGGAAAAACTAAATATAGATAACATATATTTTAGAAACCTACGTATATATTAGGTTAGAAGAAATAAATGTATCGTCACAAGAGAAAAAAAATGAAAAGTAGCTACTATACTCCATCCACCCTCCGGTAGTCCTCCTCTGACGATATTTTGGGTAAAATAGTTTCTGCCACCATCACCAACGAAGCGCATCACCATATCATTCCAGCAATTTAGCGGCTACCACCATCATCGACGAAGGGCACCTTTGGCAGCCCCTTCCACCTCGATGCCAATGTATTAAGGTTTTTAAGGCATTGTTGTTATTTCGTCATCGTAACAGTTTTGTAGTTAGTTTTCGGTCCAAACATCGACTGTTAGGGAAAAGGTTTGTTATTTTTTTGATTGAATTTGAGTTGCTGGTTATTTGATTTTAGTAAATAAACTATTACAAGTTCCTGATTCGAGTTATTCAAGTAAATGTTTTCCTGTAATGTTTGTCTTTCATTATTGATCACTTTAAATACTTGTGTACATGATAAATATCATCATTTGGGACTTTCATTGTTAGTGCTTTGTATTTTCTAATTCAGTTAATTCCTTAATAGATTTATTTTGAATTGTTAGTGTAATAAGTTGCATTCACCAAAAGGAATTCAATTTTTTCTTAATTTTTTGATTTTCTAATTTTGAAGAACATGTGTCACTTCTTATCACTTTAAAGTCATGTTTCATTTGAAGATCTATTTAGTAGTCTGTATCATACTTGTTTGTAGTCTATACTAAATTATTAATTGTTATAATGCATACCAATAATAGACTATTTATTTCATATTCTTAAAGAATATGTTATACTACATACCAATAATATACTATTTATTGCATATTCTTAAAGAATATGGTATACTACATAACATCTGATTATGTCTAATTTACAAATTCAAAATAGTACTTCAAATTTAATTTATTTATGGCTTAAGAGTACTCATTATGTTATACTATATAACATCTCATTGTGTATAAAATACTAAATATAGGTTAATTTTCTATTCCTTAGCAAATTTTATGATAGATACTTTTAGTTAGGATATTAACATATTGCTTTTTCTTACTTTACTATATTTTCACAAATAAATTTTCTGCATTTTTTCTACTCTTGGTTGCAGGCTTGATGTATCATTCTGTATTAAATTCTATACCCTCAAAATGAGAACAAACTATTCTTGTCAAGCTAAATTAAACCGAAGAATGCGGGTTGGGCTTACGTAAATGTTGGATCAACAACGATTTGTTTATCATTTTTATATAATATAATATAAGGAACATGTGTTTTATGTAATACTCTTATTCTCGCACAATGAACATTGTTATTCTTTAAGAACACATACTTGTATGTAATGCACATGTATATTTTTTAAGAATATATTTTATTTTTTCAAGAATGTTATATTATTCTTCAAGAACTCCCGTTATCTAATTGTATTTAATTTTTATTCTTCGAGAATGTCATTTTTTTCATTAATGTAACTATTATTCTTAAAAAATATAGTATGTGAACTTGTAATTTATGACTCGTTCTTCAAGAAATGATCATAATGAAAATTGAATTGTATCCCTGAAAAGTTCAAAACATTCACTAATGAAAAATCATTCTTTAAGAATGAGAATGGCAAAAATGTATCCTTAAAAAGTTCAAAGCAATTTCTAATGAAAATTTATTCTTTAAGAATAAGAACAACAAGAATAAAAATTGGGTTCTGGAAGCATTTAAAAAAATCTTATATTTTATTTTAAATTTTGAATTTTGAATTTTCAATTTAATTAATTAATTTGACTTAGTTGCCTAAAATATAGGTAATTATCATTTATATCTCTTAATGAAATGTCATATTTTCCATTATAATTGACTAAGTGTAATTATGTAGTAAACGCTAGTCTATATTAACATAATGCACCAAAAGATCACATTCATTCATTCTTTTAAATCTAGTGGCCACAATATGGTCACACGTTCACACAATACTTATGATTCACATTTGATCTTAACCCTATATATATATATATATATATATATATATATATATATATATATATATATATATATATATATATATATATATATATATATATATATTACGCCGTCTTTGTTGTCCTGGAAAAAGGGATAATTACATATACAAACATTTTCATTGCAGAAACACGTAAACTCATTGAATAAATTTGTGAGAAATTTTCTTCACCATACCTACCAAGGTATACGCGAAAGTCTGGTTTTATAAGTAGAGTCTCCCCTAAGAGAGCGTGATACTTGTGTATAGATCTATACGAGACTGACAATCCCGCACTTAAGCTGCTTGAAACATCTAGACCAGAAGGTCGTAACAGGCCATCTTTGTCATAGCACCGTTATGAAAACTCACATGGGGAAACGATGATATGTTTATTTCACACGGAAACACATTCCTTCAAACGGTTTTATATACGAATATATTGCATATCACTATTTAAATAGGGATAAAATACTTGTACATTTAGGTCTTGAAACATTGAAGACTACATTTCATTTTTATGGAAATTATCAGATTTTCTGGAAAGAAACGCTATCACTTTACAAAGAAAGGTTTACAATCACTCATACAAACTCTTATAAACTCACAACTTAATTGTTGACACTTTTTTCAAACGACTTATATTCTCAGGAAATCGTAAATACAAGTAACTACAAGCTTTTGAGGATGAGACGTTAAGGTGTCAAACAACTCTTATTGTCATCGTATTGTAATTGACTTTTGAAACATGTAATACTTACAACGATGTAACTTTTTCAATTATATATATGATGGTTGTGTTTGCTTTGATCATTTATATTCAATTGTTATGATAATGTACATGAGAGTCACCCGCCCTCGAATGTTTCCGCCATCCTGGTGTGGGGGTGTGACACCATAACGGTATAACAGGAAATGCATATAATTTAAATAAATAGAAATTCCTACTACCTTCTTCCCATATTTATTGTCTACTTTTGACTTTTGAAGTCTTTATTCTTCAACTTTGACCTTAAATATTTTTGTCCTTGATATATAAAACTTAATGCAAAATTTATGAATGGATTGTATTTTAAATGTTTTTTCATTGCTATAAGTTTCAATGAGAAATACATAACACAAATAACAATATTTAAGGTCAAAGTTGACGAATAAAGACTTCAAAAGTCAAAAGTGGACAATTATTATGGGACGGAGGGAGTATTATTTAGGTATAATAATCAGATTTTTTTTTATTTTCTCTCTTTGCTTAACTACACAACCCTAATCACAATGAATTCCAAACAAACTAAAACGTCCCAAAAATGATACCATGAAAATTTTATTTTAAATTAATAAACCGTTAATACATATCATTTCCACAAAACCAAAATGATCAAGATTTATCAAAACATCATCATATCAAAGTAAATCAAAGAATGCGGAAACATGCGGTGTGTGCTCTGCAATCATCCTGAACTCTTCCATTTGAAAATCCGAAGTACCTAAAACATAAACTGAAAACCGTAAGCACAAAGATTAGTGAGTTACCTAAGTACCTCATACCATACATAACCAAGCACGTAATGGGTCCCGCCCCAATGAGTTTAACGGGCCCCGCCCGCACTCGCATTACAGGCCTTGCCTACTGAATGTAACAGGCCCCGCCCACTGAGATACGGGCCCCGCCCACACTCACATAACGGGCCCCACCCACACTCACATAATAGGCTCGCCCAAGATGAAAACACATAATCCTACTAACACATACGATAATCACAAAGATAAGAGCATACAATACAGTCGTTGGGTTTGCCCGACATCGAGCCTCGCCTGACATACATACCAATACATACACATGCAAGAGTCACACAGACATCTAGCATCCTTACATAATAAACCATGGGCCGACATTAGTGCCTTTGACCTGCTAAACATAATGAGGAGACTCACCTCGCACTGCTGAATCACAAAGAAAATCCTTGGTTGTTGACTGACAGATCCCCGAACTATCAATATCAAATAACATTAAATTAATAATTGGATTCCCATCCAAAACACCAGACCATTACTAGGGTAAATGACCAATTTATCCCCTTACCTAGTTTGGACAAAGATTTAAGCCCAAAACTAGTAATCCAAAAGGCTCAAATACCCAATTAGCCATCCAAGGCCCAATTTATGGTGCAATATTCCAAATTGGGACCAAATCCCATTATAGGCCTTTTCACAAATAATCGTCAACCCAAAACCTGATGGCCCAACAGGGACCAAGACAACCAAGCCCAAAATATGGCCCAAACCGAAGCCCAATATGCAAAATCCCACCTGATTGAGTACGTGGGGCATACTCAGTTGTACGCTAAGCGTACATGCTATTGGGCTTGTATGCTACGCGTACAGACTTATACGCCCAACGTACTCATCCATTAAGCCAAAATTTGCATTAAGCTCTTAATGCTTAAGTCTAAAAGTCCAGACCACATATCTACTTCTTAATAAATGTTTATAACCATAAAGTCACTGACTTTGTGACTTTACATGTCCCAAAAGAACCTAACTTCAAGATATAGAATTATACATTCACCAAATGGACACAATTTCATGCATGGGGGATTCTAAACCCTAAAGGTGCTAACTTTAGGAATCTAGAACCTCAGAAACACCAAAAGTGGCAACTCGTAGCTCCTGGAGTGGTGCCCAACCACTAGATCTCATTCATGGGGCCAAAAAGGGCCCAAAACCCATATAAACTAGATCTAAGCTTCTAATGAGCAAGGTCATAGCTTTTTACCTCAAATAAGTTGGAAATGAAGTAGAGAATCAGGATCCACAAGCTCTTTCTTGATCTACAACCTTGCACCAATCTCCATATTCTTGAATATGAACCAAAACACACCAAAATGCACACAATCAGCTCAAAAACATCACCATGGAGGCTAAAGGATGATTTCTAGGGTTCTAGGGGCTTGGAGGCTGGTAAAGAGAACAACTCTGAAGACTTAAAGTGCTTATATAGGGTACAACATCTTAAATTAGGGTTTCCACTTACTCCTCGTACGCCCCGCGTACTACTCGTATGTCCAGCGTACAAGGCCTCGCACTCCCGATCCTTCTTTTGCAATACACTAAGTGTGCACCATATTACGCCTCGTGTACTACCCTCCGCATTTGTACGCCCCATGTACTTCCTAGGTGTACCCCGCGTGCTAGGGTTCCTCTAAAACCCTAAAGCACTCCGAAGGCCATAACTTCTTCGTTATAAATTCGAGTTCGACGATCCTTATATCCATGAAAAGGTAACGAGAAGCTCTACACTTTAATCAAATCATGCTTGCCTTAAAATTTCCCAAACAAACATCCAATATCCATAAAAGCCCGAGCCGACATATTACCAAAATACCCTTTGGCTCCAGAACACAAACCGAACACCTGGATCTTCCAAATTACATCAAGCACCTCCAAATGAGTCCAGATCTCAATTCTTCAAGGGTCCTAAGTCTGCTAATACACAATCCTTGATCACCACCACGAAATGAGAAACGATTCGAAACAGGGTGTTACGCAAACAAATAGATCAAATAATAACAAAAGTTGTGAATGGTATATACATGTAATATTAGTCATATTTTACTTATATATTTATCAATGAATAAAATTGTTTTGGTTTCTTTTGATTATCAGTATCTTCAATCAAATTCATCACACAATCGACCTTCCCCTTGAAAGATAGCCACTCAGACCTGGAATCATATTCATAGGAAAAGGTTGTGAACGGAAGTTGATTGAACTCAATGATATATAGGTATTTGAATATGGGTTTTTATGGAGGTCCTTTGGAGTTGTTTAAGAAGACGAAAGGTGAAGACTTTGAGCTAGAGGAGAATGAAAAATTGTATTAGGTTCTATATTTTTTTTAGATGTAAGTCATATTATATTTTGATGAATTCATTTATGATAGAATGTGTATTAATTTATGAATAGAATGTATTCATTTGTGAATAGCAGTTCATTCATGTGTGAATAAATGTATTTATTTATGATTATAGGTATTCATTTGTTAATAGCAATGTATTCATTTGTGAATAACAGAGTAATCATGTGTGAATGAGTGTATTTGTTTATGATTAGAGGTATTCTTTTATGAAGAAATGATAATTTTTACACTCATTTTATTTTCAGTTGATTAAAAAAGGAATTTGATTACCGTTTATGAATACAAATGTATTTATTTATGGTTGGATTTCTATTCATTTTTTTGAAAAAAAAAACATGCAATAGGAAAAAAAAATTTATTTTTTTAAGAATTTTTTTTTCAGTTTTAAATTTTTTTTAAGGTAAAATGCTTTAGTATTTCATTAAAACATTTTTAGGTGTTCTCATTTGATCATTCTTTTATAGATATTATTTAATGTGTTCTTGCTGATTCTATTATCCTATTTAATATGAAATTATGTTTTTCCGTTTGACATGAAAATATTATTTTTGTTATATATATATATA